>NC_053394.1:251888405-252222127 GCF_905171765.1 Bufo bufo
TTTTGTTTGGGATTTCTTTGATTAATTTCGAGATTTACCTTTGTAGAGTGAGGCAAGTTTTAGATTTACCTTTTTCAGCAGTTCTATATTCGATCTTAGCATACTTTTTTCTTTCTATTTCTCTTTTCCAAGTGACAGTTCTCCACTCCAGGACTTTTCTCTCTTTAACAACCAGAGGTTAACCCTGTATTTCTTTTTACTTTATCAGCAGGAGATTGACTGGAGGAGCCACATTGAGCTGGAGAAAAGTGGGTCTCATTTATTGGGTAGCCTTAGCTAGCCAAACACAGGCGTAGCTCAGCTGTGTATATAGCCCTTTAGAAGGCATACTGGGAATCCAGCAAAAGAAGCTCTGGCCTAAAGGCCCTGTGGGAATGGAAATAGCATTGAGAGTAGCAATAGGCTGCTCTCAGTGCACAAGATTTCTAGCTGTCCGACATAGGCTGTGTAAAAGTCGGGGTCGGGAGGGGGGAGAATGTGCGCGGCTTGCGAGGAGGACATGTCTTAGTGAGCTCCGCTCCACGCGACAAACTTACCCTGATATTAGCTTTGGGATGTGCTGACTGACCCCCTTTTTCTTTACCCTGATATTAGCGCGGTACTTAGGGCTCCAAAAGCTCGCCGCCCATATGCAAGGGGACCTGAAGATGACCCACAACAAGGGAAAAGCAAACAGACCGGGACGCCTGCCCAATCGCAGACTCTGCCTGAACTGTTCAGACATACCAGGAACTCCAACATGGCGGACCCCATTTCTTCACCAGTCAGTCCCACCTCCTCTGCTGATGGTGGACATTCACCCGCTCACAGTATCACCGATCCAGGTCAGGCTGACTATACAAGAATATAGCTTCTTTATTTTGTACTGAACTTTCTCAGGCGGTTGAGGAGTTCTCCCGCCAAATACAACATCTGGGATCTCTGGTCTCTGAACTAGAGACGAGGGCAGATGATATGGCTGACGCCATTGGCACTGACAAAGGAACTTAACTCTCATGCAGTGCAGATAACGGCCCTGGAACTCAAAATAGAGGATCTGGAAAACAGGTCCAGAAGATGGTACTTGCGTGTCAGAGGTCTCTCTGATCAAATACTGGCGGCTGCGCAAAACCACCCCGACCTCCCCGGACTCCCTTCCTCTGTGCATCTGTATGTGGACTTAGCACCATCGACACTTCACAAACGCAAAGAGATGAGGCCAGTCACACAAGCCTTGCAGAAGGCGCAAGTGCGATATAGATGGGGGTTCCTTTTTACTTTATCTTTTCAGCTAAACTCCCGTAACCATACTGTCCACTCACCAGCGGAAGGCTATGAGACGTTACAAAAGCGAGGGAGCGGACATTCCTGCAGCTCCACCAAAGCGTCAACATCCAGCCAGAGTTTGGACCAAGGTCCCATCCTCATCTTCTTCTGCAACATGATCACCAGCAAGCTAAACCCATTCAACTACAGGAGGACCATCTCATCCACGTAAGAAAAGAGGTTATTCGACCTCCAAGGTTTCGGACACTAATGTTATCTTTTCTATAACCCATTGGGGTTCCTTATGTGCCAATCATATATTTTTTTTATTTTTTTTATTCGCTTTTTGTTTTTTCTCACAGCAGGGATTTTGTGCGACGGGTTTTCATGTTGCCCCCTATGCAAGGGTTACTTAGTGAGGAGCCTATGGCTAACTTTGGGCCATGCCTCCCTCCATCTAATCCATCGCGTTGGGCATTACACTATAATTTGGCACTGACCCATATTCCATCATTATGTGTAAGTTACTATCCCATAATGTGAGGGGTTTCAATTCCCCTAGGAAACGTAAATCAGCCTTTTCCACATACCTTAAGCATTTGCCCGATTTGATCTGCCTGCAGGAGTCACACTTCACACCTACATCACATCTGAGATACTTTCACCCGCAATATGCAAGGCTCTTCTCCTCTACATACCCCTCTAAAAGCAGGGGAGTGATCACTTTGTTAAAAATCTCCTTCCCATTTTCTTTAACTCAGTCTATTATTGACCCCAATGGGAGATATGTGGTTCTAGTGGGCATTTATAAGGAGGAAATCCTTTGTATGGTAAATGTTTACGCCCCAACTGATGATCCTATCACCTTTTTTAGTGAAATGAGCCTCATTATTAAACTCCTCACCTACCATAAGATTTTGTGGTGTGGAGACTTCAATTTTGTTTTTACTCCCACTCTGGATCGCTCATCTCCTCCTATCCACCTTCGCCCATTTTCCCACACTGCCAAAATACGACATATTTTGGAAACATTATCCCTGGCGGATTCATGGAGAGAGCACAACGGCACTCAAAGGGGATATACTTACTACTCCACCACGTATACACGCGTATTGATATGATATTGGTTCACACGTCCTGCCTGCCCTACTGTCCTACTCCAGGCATATTGTCTCCTCATGGTCGGACGATGATAAAGTACTGGCTGAGATTGTCACCGCTGGCCAAACCAGCACTCCTTATTCTTGGAGACTGAACGAATCCCTTTTGACTTGCCCTACTATATGTGATCAATTCCATGACAAATTAAAAATGTTCTTTTCAGAGAACTCTACCCGTGAGAGAGATCCAATGACGCTTTGGCTGACTCACAAAGCCTTTATGCGGGGGAGGATTATACGGGTCTCATCTCAACTGAAGAGAGACAGGAACTCAACTCAAATAGCTTTAGAAGCCAAATTAGGAAGGCTAGTGCGTGCTCACCAACAATCCCCATCTCTATATCTCCTTAAAGCAGTGAAAGACACTAAAATGCTAATTAATATGCTTCTCTCTAACAATTCTGAAAAAGCCCTTCGTTGGACAGCTTAATACTATTATGAATATGCCAACAAACCAGATAAAATGCTAGCCTGCCAGCTTAAGGCCAGGCAAAAAATTAACCAAGTATTCCAAATATGTACGCGTTCAGGTCAGACCACATCAAACCCTGATGTTATTTATGATACATTCCATGCTTTCTATAAGCAATTATATTCTGACCCAGCAGTGGACCATAGATTGGAGCGGGATGACTTCCTGTCTTCTATCCCACTCCCTAGAGTCACTCCTGAAGCGTTAGCAGATCTAGGTAGGAAGGTTTCTGGGGAAGAAGTAGAATACATGATTAAAGCTTTGAAAATGAGCAAGGCCCCAAAACCCGATGGTTTCTTTGCGCTTTATTATAAGAAATTTGCATGATTACTAATCTCATATATCACCCAATATTGTAATAAATTATTGCAGGGATCAACACCTCCGTCGGAATTTATTTTTGCCAAAATTACTGTAATACCCAAACCTAACAAAGACCCCCTTCTGCCCTCCAATTATAGGCCCATTTCTCTCCTTAACTTAGATAACAAAATTTTCACCTCAATTCTAGCCCGCCGCCTTGACAGGCGGCTCCCCGACCTCATACAAAAAGACCAAGTGGGATTCATTCCCGGCAGAGAAGCACCAGATAACATTCGAAATTTTTTTAATTTGATACAAGAAGCCAACAGAGCCTATACCCCACTGGCTGTGCTGGCTTTGGATATACAGAAGGCCTTTGACACGGTGTCTTGGAATTATCTTTAAAAAGTATTCTCTTATTTGGGTATTAAGGGGCCCTTCTTAAAAGCCATCCAAGCCCTATATTCCACCCCTGGGGCTAGCCTTAAACTCCCTGCCACACACATGTTACCGATTCCGATCCATAGAGGCACACGTCAAGGATGCCCTCTTTCCCTGGCCTTTTTCACCCTAGCGATGGAACCCTTGGCAATTCATATAAGATCCCACCCAGATATTACGGGTCTCTCGGTTGGGGGAACAGAATATAAAGCTAAATCTTTTTGCGGACGACCTTTTGCTCTCTATTACCAATCCTGTCATATCCTTCCCATCCCTAATGAAATTACTGAAATCCTTTTCCTTTGCCTCAGGCCTTACAATCAATCATTCCAAGTCTGAGCTCCTTTTATGCAACACACCACCCCAAACTAGGGCTCTTCTACTTCAGAACTTCCCTTTCCAATATCAACCCTACTATATCCCTTACTTGGGAACGTCATTGCCCTTAAGAATCGACTCGGTCTACAAAACTAACTATTTTCCTCTATACAGCAAAATTAGAGAAGACCTGTCATCTTGGAACTCCCTCCCAATATCCTGGGTTGGAAGGATCCATATAATAAGAATGGTAATTCTACCAAGACTTCTTTATTTATTTAGAACCCTCCCTGTGCCAGTCCCTGCCTTCAACCTGCAGGCCCTCCAAGCGGATGTTTTGAAATGTATCTGAGCGCATAAACGCCCCCCGTATTTCCAGGCAAATAATGTGTTGACATAAAACTCAAGGGGGTCTATCTGTACCAAACCTTATAAAATATTATGAGGCAACTAGACTGGCTCAATTGTTTTTGACTCATGTAGACCATAAAATTCACCCTTTGTGGGTTTCTCTGGAGCAATCTAAGCTTGCTCCTTACTCTTGGAGGGCCCTGACATGGTCTACCACTCCCTTAGCACCAACCATCCGCACTACATCCCTCCTGTCCCACTACTCCATTCTTCTATGGAGATCTGTTAGATTAAAGTTTTTCATAACAATCCACACCTTCACCTTTGATTTACTTGGTGGAAAATCCAGCTTTTCCTCCCGGACTCCAGACGAATGCTCTTGCATGGTGGATCTCTAATATGTTATGCTTCCTCCATAGATTCCTAATTAGAGGTAAATTGATCTCCAAGGTAGATTTAATGACAAATATTCCCCCCTGTAAGGGAGCAATTTAATGTGTGTCGGATTTTCTCTTTCTTACATTCCTTACGAACTTCTAACCAAACCGTTGAATTTACCCCTGTTGAACGATCAGTTACATATTCATTATATAAACAGGGTCTGCTATCTCAGATCTATGGGTTTCTTAATGCAGCTCCAGAAGGAGCCAAACTTCCTTAAATGAAAGCGTGGGAGGAGGATATGCATGTGGAATACTCATTATCCAGATGGCACCAGCGCTCCCAGACTCTCACCAAGGGGTCATGGCAAACCACGTTAGCAGAGACTTCTATAAAAATCCTACATAGAACTTATATGGTTCCTACCAGACTACACCATATTTATCCTGAGATTTCTTCCAGGTGCTTTCAGGGATGTGGGGAGGAGAGTACAATGCTACACACCTGGTGGACTGGCCAGATAGTGAGGAGGTTCTAAAACCAGATAAGTAGTCTTCTATCTGCAGTGTTAGGTTGTAATTACCTTACATCGCTTCCCTTATGTCTTCTAGGGAATAGACCCTTTTGGCTTACACACGCCAGATTTATATGATCGCAATTTATACTTTTAGCAGTGAGAATTCATATCGCTTTCAAATGGCGGTCTTCCTCTCTGAGTTACCAGGCCGTCCTAGACAGGATTAACAGAATCTTACTCTACGAACGGCTTACGGCCATCCGTATGGATACATTTATTGCTTTTGAAAAGTTTTGGGAGCCCTGGTTATCCTCCCTCTACTCCACAGACCTCCGCTATTGCATTGCTTTGTAAATGGCAGTTTGAGTTCAGTAGAGGCTATCTGCAGAGGCCGTGAGGGCTGGGTATATGTGTATGCCAAATTAAGTGAATCAACTGTTGTTTCCTACTTTGGTATAACTGACTGTAGCTTGTGCTTTGTTAGGAATATCACCCAATAATGTTCCTTCTTATGTGTAATTCACATTCCATCTTGTACTTTGTATTAATACGATTTATTGTGTTTCACTTCCAATAAATAATCCATTGAAACATAAAAGTCGGGGTCGGACAGACGTACCGTAAGAAGGAGACGGGCTGTACCCTCCGTATACGGTCAAAAGCGTGTCCCTGGATGCAGGCAACACTGGTAATGGCTTGATTAACCAAGGTTCGGTTGTGGCAGATCCATGCTCGGGGCGGGGGGGGGGGGGGGGGAAATGGTCCCCTCGTGGGCTCAGACAGCTTCTCAGTACATGAGATCTAGTTATGCGGTGAAGGCCACAAAGCCCCTTAAAGAAAAATAAAAACAATTTTTTCACTGTAATCTAATTGCAGTTGCCTGCAAGCGTGTGAGTCAGGCCTACAGTGTGCACTGTGCTCACTACTGCCAGTGCCCAGTGCCACCACTCATATCTGGTATCACAGTAGCTTGCATTTAAAAAAATAAAACAAATTTTTCACTGTAATATACAAACCGGATTCCAAAAAAGTTGGGACACTATACAAATCGTGAATAAAAATTTAATGCAATGATGTGGAGGTGCCAACTTCTAATATTTTATTCAGAATAGAACATAAATCACGGAACAAAAGTTTAAACTGAGAAAATGTACCATTTTAAGGGAAAAATATGTTGAATCAGAATTTCATGGTGTCAACAAATTCCCAAAAAGTTGGGACAAGGCCATTTTCACCACTGTGTGGCATCTCCCCTTCTTCTTCCAACACTCAACAGACGTCTGGGGACCGAGGAGACCAGTTTCTCAAGTTTAGAAATAGGAATGCTCTCCCATTCTCGTCTAATACAGGCCTCTAACTGTTCAATCGTCTTGGGCCTTCTTTGTTGCACCTTCCTCTTTATGATGCGCCAAATGTTCTCTATAGGTGAAAGATCTGGACTGCAGACTGCCCATTTCAGTACCCGGATCCCTCTCCTACGCAGCCATGATGTTGTGATTGATGCAGAATGTGGTCTGGCATTATCTTGTTGAAAAATGCAGGGTCTTCCCTGAAAGAGATGACGTCTGGATGGGAGCATATGTTGTTCTAGAACCTGAATATACTATTTATTTCTGCATTGATGGTGCCTTTCCAGACATGCAAGCTGCCCATGCCACACGCACTCATGCAACCCCATACCATCAGAGATTCAGGCTTCTGAACTGAGCGTTGATAACAACTTGGGTTGTCCTTGTCCTCTTTGGTCCGGATGACGTGGCGTCCCAGATTTCCAAAAAGAACTTTGAATCGTGACTCGTCTGACCACAGAACAGTCTTCCATTTTGCCACACTCCATTTTAAATGATCCCTGGCCCAGTGAAAACGCCTGAGCTTGTGGATCTTGCTTAGAAATGGCTTCTTCTTTGCACTGTAGAGTTTCAGCTGGCAACGGCGGATGGCACGGTGGATTGTGTTCACTGACAATGATTTCTGGAAGTATTGCAGTGCAGTGTCGTTTAAGGGCTCGGAGATCACGGGCATCCAGTATGGTTTTACGGCCTTGACCCTTACGCACAGAGATTGTTCCAGATTCTCTGAATCTTCGGATGATGTTATGCACAGTTGATGATGATAGATGCAAAGTCTTTGCAATTTTTCGCTGGGTAACACCTTTCTGATATTGCTCCACTATCTTTCTGCGCAACATTGTGGGAATTGGTGATCCTCTACCCATCTTGGCTTCTGAGAGACATTTCCACTCTGAGAAGCTCTTTTTATACCCAATCATGTTGCCAATTGACTTAATTAGTGTTAATTGGTCTTCCAGCTCTTCGTTATTCTCAAATCTACTTTTTCCAGCCTCTTATTGCTACTTGTCCCAACTTTTTGGGGATTTGTTGACACCGTGAAATTTTGAATCAACGTATTTTTCCTTTAAAATGATACATTTACTCGGGTTAAACGTTTGATCTGTCATCTACGTTCTATTGCAAATAAAATATTGACATTTGCCATCTCCACATTATTGCATTCAGTTTTTATTCACAATTTGTTTAGTGTCCCAACTTTTTTGGAATCCGGTTTGTAATTGCTGTTGCCTGCAAGCAAGTGTGTCAGGCCTACAGCATGTGTTGTGCCCACTACTGGCACATAGTTGACTGGCTTACACAGGACACCCAATCTTCTACAGCTTCCGCTCGGAACCTTGACGCACCATCCTCCTCCAGCTCAGCTTCGGGCACCTCTCAAGTTACCACTTGCCTGCCTGCCGCCACCACCAACACTAGCACCACAGCTGCTTCACTTGATCTGTCAGAGTTATTTACACATCAGTTGGAAGAAATGAGTGATGCGCAACCATTATTGCCAGAGGATGTAGATAACAGGGATATGTCTCAGTCAGGCAGCATTACACACATGGACGTACGGTGTGATGATGATGATGTTGTACCCGCTGCTGCTTCCTTTGATAAGTTGTCAGATACAAGTGAAGCCGTTGATGATGACGATGTGTCCGTGGATGTCACGTGGGTGCCCGCTCGAAGAGAAGAAGAACAGGTGGATAGTTCAGATGGGGAGACAGAGAGGAGGAGGAGAGAGTTGGAAGCAATGGGAGGTCATCGCAAGGAGCTAGTGGCACAGTCAGACAGCATGCATCGGCACCTGGGGTCAGCCAGACAGCACGCCAATCAACGCATGCTGTTGCCACCACCAGAATGCCATCATTGCAGAGCTCAGCAGTGTGGCATTTTTTTTGTGTGTCTGCCTCTGATAACAGCGATGCCATTTGCAACCTGCGCCAAAAGAAACGGAGTTGTGGTTAGTCCAACACCCACCTAGGTACAACTGCTTTGCAAAGGCACATGATCTGAAATCACAAACGCCTATGGGATCAACACATGAGTACAAGCAGCACACAAACTCAAAGCCGCCATCCTCCTCCTGGTCCAGCATCTTCAGCCACGTCAACCACTGCTGTCCTCCTTGCCCCCTCTCAACCATCCGCCACTCCGCCTCTCACCTTCAGCAGTTCCTGCTCATCTGCCCACAGTCAGGTGTCTGTCAAGGAAATGTTTGAGCGTAAGATGTCACAGAGTCACCCCCTTGCCCAGCGTCTGACAGCTGGCTTGTCGGAACTCTTAGCCCGCCAGCTTTTACCATACAAGCTGGTGGAGTCTGAGGCCTTCAAAAAATTTGTATCTATTGGGACACCGCAGTGGAAGGTACCCGGCCGAAATTTATTTTCACAAAAGGCAATCCCCAACCTGTACTCTATTGTGGAAAAGGAAGTCATGGCATGTCTGGAACACAGTGTTGGGGCAAGGGTCCATCTGACCACTGATACCTGGTCTGCAAAGCACGGTTAGGGCAGGTATATCACCTACACTGCGGATTGGGTAAACCTGCTGACGGCTGCCAAGCATGGAATGCGTGGCTCTGCAGAGAAATTGGTTACACCGACACGACTTGCAAGCAGGCCTGCTGCCACCTCCTCTACTCCTCCTACTCCATCCTCTTCGCTAACTTCCTCGGCTGAGTCCTCTTCTGCTGCTGCGTCTTGCACCACATCAACTGCACCCCCCCAGCTCCCCAGGGGCTATTCCACATCCTGGATACGACAGTGTCACGCCATCTTGGGGTTGACTTGCCTGAAAGCAGAGAGTCACACCGTACCAGCACTCCTGTCCGCCCTGAACGCACAGGTGGATCAGTGGCTGACTCCGCACCAACTGGAGATCTGCAAAGTGGTGTGTGACAACGGAAGCAATTTGTTGGCGGCATTGAATTTGGGCAAGTTGACACATATGCCGTGCATGGCACATGTGTTGAATCTGATCGTACAATGCTTTGTGCATAAGTATCCAGGCTTACAGGACGTCCTCAAGCAGGCCAGGATGGTGTGTGGCCATTTCAGGTGTTCTTACACGGCCATGGCGCACTTTTCAGATATTCAGCTGCGAAACAACATGACAGTGAGGCGCTTGATTTGCGACAGCCCGACACGTTGGAATTCAAGACTTCTAATGTTCGACCGCCTGCTCCAAAAAGAAAAAGCAGTCAGCGAGTATTTGTATGACCGGGGTGCTAGGACAGCCTCTGCGGAGCTGGGTATTTTTTTGCCACGTTACTGGACGCTCATGCGCAATGCCTGTAGGCTCATGCGTCCTTTTGAGGAGGTGACAAACCTAGTCAGTCGCACCGAAGGCACCATCAGCGACATCATCCCATTTGTTTTCTTCCTGGAGAGTGCACTGCAAAGAGTGCTGGATCAGGCCGTAGATGAGCGTGAAGAGGAAGAGTTGTAGTCACCATCACCACCAGAAACAGCCTTATCAGCATTGCTTTCTGGACCTGCGGCAACGCTGGAAGAGGAGTCTGAGGAAGAGGATTCAGAGGAGGAATGTGCTTTGAGGAGGAGGAAGACCAACCACAGCAGGCATCCCAGAGTGCTCGTTGTCACCTATCTGGTACCCGTGGTGTTGTACGTTGCTGAGGGGAAGAACAGACCTTCAATAAGATCAGTGAGGACGAGGAACGGGACATGAGTAGCTCGGCATCCAACCTTGTGCAAATGGGGTCTTTTATGCTGTCATGCCTGTTGAGGGACCCTCGTATAAAAAGGCTGAAGGAGAACGACCTGTACTGGGTGGCCACGCTATTAGACCCCCGGTATATGCAGAAAGTGGCTGAAATGTTACCGAATTACCGGAAGTCGGAAAGGATGCAGCAGTTCCAAAACAAGTTAAAAAGTTTGCTTTACACAGTGTATAAGGGTGATGTCACAGCACAACGGGAATCTAACAGGGGAAGAGGTGAAAGTAATCCTCCTCCTACCACGACTACGCCGGCAAGGACAGGACGCTTTACAGATGTGTTGTTGATGGAGGACATGCAGAGCTTTTTAAGTCCTACGCATCGCCACAGCCCTTTGGGGTCCACCCTCAGAGAACAACTCGACCGACAGGTAGCAGACTACCTCGCCTTAACTGCAGATATTGACACTCTGAGGAGCGATGAACCCCTTGACTACTGGGTGTGCAGGCTTGACCTGTGGCCTGAGCTATCCCAATTTGCGATAGAACTTCTGGCCTGCCCCGCTTCAAGTGTCCTGTCAGAAAGGACCTTCAGCGCAGCAGGAGGTATTGTCACTGAGAAGAGAAGTCGCCTAGGTCAAAAAAGTCTAGATTACCTCACCTTTATAAAGATGAATGAGGCATGGATCCCGAAGGGACTGACAGTGGGGGATGCATTTGACTAAAAAAGGCCTGATGAGATGCCTTGGGCACACGCTGCTGTATTTAATCTCTGCATGCCGGATGACTTGCGTGACCCTGCAACAATACCTAATTTTTCAGGCATGTGTACATGCCTAATTTTTCTGGCCTCTGGTGCTGCACTGTGGCTGCAAAAGCAAAACAAAAAAAAAGACACATACATGTGTCAATTCCCCTTCGTGATCGTTACCTTGTTGTGGTGAAGGGGCTTGCATATCACAATGAAGCGATCACCTCTATGAGTGTGTTGGCAATGGCAATGTTGGCACACCCCAGATGATAAGGTCGTTGATTCATTGTGAACAGACCAAAAACGATCGGCTGGATAATTTTGCATAGAAAAAACATTAATTTTCTTTGTGATCATCTAAGGTGATCATTAAAGCCTACTAGGCCAACAATGGGCCCACACTGCAGAATCATTGTTTTCTGGGTCGCTTAACTGTCACTGAACTACCTCAGCATGACCATAGGCTTTGAAAAATTGACATTGCCTGCAATCTCCCAAACGTGCGCACGAGTACAGTCATCACTACACCAAGATTGATGCATAGAGGAATAAAATTTATGTCATGAGTGTGTCAACTATCGACAACTCTTTGCGGTTGTCTAAAATCTATTCAATACACGTCCCCTGATAGGGGACGTAATAGGGATTAAACTGTTAAGCGTAGTACTACTTAACACACCACTCATATAGGGTGGCACAGTACATTGCACGGTGCACGCACAGTGCCCCAAATTGGAAGTAAGAGGACCAACCAAGCATCTTTTTCTATCTCCCGGTTCCTAAAATCTATTCCATACACTGGCCCCTGATAGGGGACGTAACAGGGATTAAACTGATAGGAATAGTATTACTTAACGTACCACTCATATAGGGTAGCACAGTACATTGCACGGCGCACACGCAGTGCCCCAAATTGGAAGCAAGAGGACCGACCAAGCATCTTTTTCCATCTCCCAGTTCCTAAAATCTATTCCATACACCGGCCCCTGATAGGGGCCGTGACAGGGATTAAACTGATAGGAATAGTACTACTTAACATACCACTCATATAGAGTAGCACAGTCCATTGCACGACGCACGTGCCGTGCCCCAAATTGGAAGTAAGAGGACCGACCAAGCATCTTTTTCCATCTCCCGGTTCCTAAAATCTATTCCATACACCGGCCCCTGATAGGGGACAAAACAGAGATTAAACTGGTAAGAGCTGATTTTTTTAATAAAAAAAAAAATAAGACAGCCTCTGCGGAGCTGGGTATTTTTTGGCTGCGTTACTGAACGCTCATGCACAATGGCTGTAGGCTCATGCGTCCTTTTGCGGAGGTGACAAACCTGGTCAGTCAAACCCAAGGCAACATCATCGACCTCATCCTATATGCGTTTTTTCTGGAGCGTGCCCTGCGAAGAGTGCTGGATCAGGCCGTAGATGAGCATGAAGAGGAAGAGTTGTGGTCACCATCACTACCAGAAGCAGCCTTGTCGTCGTCGTCGATTGCTGGACCTGTGGAAACGCAGAGAGAGGAGCCTGAAGAAGAGGAGTCAGAGGAGGAAGGCGATTTATATGCTTGTGAAAATCTGCTTTCTTGTAATCCAGACCGGTTTGGAGTAAGCGGTCGGTGTGGTGGATGATTCAAGGCAAAGCTTCATTTCATTATATATTTGCGGCGGACAACAGGTCCATTCCAGGCGGACAACAGACTCATTGCAGGTGGAACATTAGACACAGAGCAGCCGGGTGTGCTTTTGAATAGCCTTGAACGGCTGCTAATATTCCACGAGCTGTATTGGGACTAGTGTGCTCCGTCTATGTATTGATACAATATGAACTTGCGCCTTTTTTTCTCTGCTGCAGATTACGAACTATTTCTCTTTCTTTTGGGTTATAGTTATCAATATCTTCATATATTGCTGTAGTATTAGCGCGGTACCCGTCTTTCTTTTTATATGGCTAGCTTGGTATCCAACCTTGTGCAAATGGGGAGTTTGCGGTTGTGCAAATGGACTGTTTGCGGTTGTTTGTGGTGCGTTAAACGGGGAGTTTGGTCTGTCAGAGTTTGGTCTGTCACTGTGAAGCGGGCGTAACCCTTACACTACCTGATCGATACAACATCATACCTGAAGTTTTAAAGCACGTTATTCCAAACAATTTAGGAATGTTAGGTGATTTATGCCCTTTATGGATTAAAACCCGTCTCTGCGTCAACTACGTAATTTTCCATGGGAGTTTTGGCATGGATCCCCCTCCGGCATGCCACAGTCCAGGTATTAGTCCCCTTGAAACAACTTTTCCATCACTATTGTGACCAGAAAGAGTCGCTGTGGGTTTTAAACTTTGCCTGTCTATTGAAGTCTATGGCGGTTCGCGAACATTTGCGAAAATACGCGTTCGCCGTTCGCGAACGGAAAAATTTATGTTTGCGACATCTCTACTCAGCTGTATGTCTATGGGACAGCAGCAGCGGACAGTAAGATAGACGGGAGACGGCATGTGCACGCTGCGCGAGCCGTCTTCGCATACTGCTGATCGGTGGCGGAGCCAGATATCCTTAGGATTGGTCATCAATAGAAAAATCCGGGACAACCCCTTTAAGCATATTTTAGAACCATCAGTTTATTGATGTTTCAATGTTTTCAATTTTTATGATCAACATTCTTTCAAATTGAAAGCTCACAGATCTACTCTGAAAATTAAAGGATAGGTCATCAATATCTGATCTTCAGGAGTCTGGCTCCCAGCACCCTCGTCAATCAGCTGTTTGAACAGGAGGCAGCGCTCCATGCGAGAGCTGCTTCCTGTTCATTACACTGCCCATTTTCTCAGGAAGTTACGGCTGTGCAGTTTAATGACAAGTACTTGCTCCGTTCACCTGACATGTAGTATAGTGAAAAGAAGCAGCTTTCGCATGGAGTGCTGCCTCCTCCTCTGATGATAGGTCATCATCAATATAAATGGCAAGACCAAGACAAACCCTTTTAAAATGTATTATACATTTTGATCAAGACATTTTCAGAAAAAAAATATTCTTATGCTACATATTAATCTATGTATTCTTTTTTTCATTTAAGTATCTGAAAATAATGTAAGACTTTATACACTAAAATCAAAGTTTTAATTGGAATTTAAATTAAATATATCATGCACATATTCCATCAGATAATAAATGGTGTTACAAACTGTACTTTGTGCAGAGACATCCTTAATTGTACCTTCAAATTTAAACTGAATTGTAGAAAGTTTTCTGCTGATAAAATAGCTACCTATACAGGGAGTGCAGAATTATTAGGCAAGTTGTATTTTTGAGGATTAATTTTATTATTGAACAACAACGATGTTCTCAATGAACCCAAAAAACTCATTAATATCAAAGCTGAATATTTTTGAAAGTAGTTTTTAGTTTGTTTTTAGTTTTAGCTATTTTAGGGGGATATCTGTGTGTGCAGGTGACTATTACTGTGCATAATTATTAGGCAACTTAACAAAAAACAAATATATACCCATTTCAATTATTTATTTTTACCAGTGAAACCAATATAACATCTCAACATTCACAAATATACATTTCTGACATTCAAAAACAAAACAAAAACAAATCAGTGACCAATATAGCCACCTTTCTTTGCAAGGACACTCAAAAGCCTGCCATCCATGGATTCTGTCAGTGTTTTGATCTGTTCACCATCAACATTGCGTGCAGCAGCAACCACAGCCTCCCAGACACTGTTCAGAGAGGTGTACTGTTTTCCCTCCTTGTAAATCTCACATTTGATGATGGACCACAGGTTCTCAATGGGGTTCAGATCAGGTGAACAAGGAGGCCATGTCATTAGATTTTCTTCTTTTATACCCTTTCTTGCCAGCCACGCTGTGGAGTACTTGGACGCGTGTGATGGAGCATTGTCCTGCATGAAAATCATGTTTTTCTTGAAGGATGCAGACTTCTTCCTGTACCACTGCTTGAAGAAGGTGTCTTCCAGAAACTGGCAGTAGGACTGGGAGTTGAGCTTGACTCCATCCTCAACCCGAAAAGGCCCCACAAGCTCATCTTTGATGATACCAGCCCAAACCAGTACTCCACCTCCACCTTGCTGGCGTCTGAGTCGGACTGGAGCTCTCTGCCCTTTACCAATCCAGCCACGGGCCCATTCATCTGGCCCAAAAAGACTCACTCTCATTTCATCAGTCCATAAAACCTTAGAAAAATCAGTCTTGAGATATTTCTTGGCCCAGTCTTGACGTTTCAGCTTCTGTGTCTTGTTCAGTGGTGGTCGTCTTTCAGGCTTTCTTACCTTGGCCATGTCTCTGAGTATTGCACACCTTGTGCTTTTGGGCACTCCAGGGATGTTGCAGCTCTGAAATATGGCCAAACTGGTGGCAAGTGGCATCTTGGCAGCTGCACGCTTGACTTTTCTCAGTTCATGGGCAGTTATTTTGCGCCTTGGTTTTTCCACACGCTTCTTGCTACCCTGTTGACTATTTTGAATGAAACGCTTGATTGTTCGATGATCACGCTTCAGAAGCTTTGCAATTTTAAGAGTGCTGCATCCCTCTGCAAGATATCTCACTATTTTTGACTTTTCTGAGCCTGTCAAGTCCTTCTTTTGACCCATATTGCCAAAGGAAAGGAAGTTGCCTAATAATTATGCACACCTGATATAGGGTGTTGATGTCATTAGACCACACCCCTTCTCATTACAGAGATGCACATCACCTAATATGCTTAATTGGTAGTAGGCTTTCGAGCCTATACAGCTTGGAGTAAGACAACATGCATAAAGAGGATGATGTGGTCAAAATACTCATTTGCCTAATAATTCTGCACGCAGTGTATTTGCAAGAAGCCACGATTGATCACCAGTTATTTCAATGTTTGGAACTAACGGTGCTTTATGTTCTCAAGACTCTCTTTATCTTCTTAGTGTTGTTTACTTTAGACTAAACAAATCAGTTAATACCAGGTGATTACATTTTTTAAGTAATTTCCCAAATTTAATTGCATGGAATATTCAACTGCTTTATAAAATTGACATGATTGACACCCTTAACACTTGTAGTTTTCTTAATTCTCAATGTCTTGCAAAGAAAAGAACAACTTGCAACAGGCAGGTCAGCCAACCATTATCCCTCCAGACCCCAATCTTACACATGCAACGCGATGATAGGTAACAACTACCAGACACTTCTGGTTTCATTGTATCTATCCTGGGAACAAAAACTATTGAGTATGTTGAAATCCAACAGATAAATCCTTTTTTTGCTCAACATCTGCTGTCTGTGGAAAGTCAGACCCAAATCTATTCTAACCAAACCAAAGTTTACCGGCCTATAGTTTCGGAGCTCTGTTTTTTGGCCCTTTTTGAATATTGGCACCACATTTGCTATGCACTAATCCTGTTTGGTCCTGAACCTGTTGGGAAAGGTAAATGTCTTTGGTTATTGTCAAGAATCTGTTTCCTTTATGAGTTCTACAGGATTCAGTTTCCCAGTCTATAGCTGGGTACTTGAAGTCCCCTATAATAATGATCTAATTATGATTTGCTGCGTCATCTATCTCGTTTAGTAGTAGATTTTATGTAGACTCTGGTATATTCAGTGGCTTATAATAAACTCCTATTAGTATTTTATTATTGTTTTTGCCACTATGTATTTCTCCCCACAGTGACTCCACATGTTCATGTCCCTCACTTATATCTTCCCGGAGTGTGGGCTTTAGACAGCAATTTACATAAAGGCAAACACCTCCCCCTTTCCTGTTTTGACGATACTTTCTAAACAGACTGTAACTCTCTATGTTAACTCTTGAACAAAATGACAGCAATAGCAAATAATGTCACACTGACATCCATAGCTATTGGTAAAAGCATGTTTTACAGCGTTAACAAACAGCATGTTTAAAAATGCATGTGTTATTTTTTTTCATATTCCATTTCTTCATTATCAGGAGGCAGACGGTTTTTGAACATGTCAAAAAGAAAAACAATGGCTTGTTTAGGCAAAGGCACTTAAGTGCACCACATTTGTGGACCGATAAGTTATATTTTCTATATAGCAGCCGTATCCTTGCTTGCCTGGCCAAGAGCCCCAGCACACAACACCACCACACCCCAGAAAAATTTAATTTAGATGAAGGTGCGGAAGTGCACCACATTTGCAGACCAAAAAAAAATAATTGTGAGAAACTAAGTGGTATGGCAGCAACGGTACCACCAGCAACTGATCAAGTGGGATTTCATCTTGCTCATAAGCTAATTGTTGGCCAAGAATAGTTTTCTAATTGCCACACATTCAATTATAGATATCTCACGATGGAGAGGAGGACAAGAAGGAGGAGAAGTCTAAGCAGGAAAAGAAGCAGCTGATGATAATGACAAGGACACTGTACTGCTTGTACATGCAGGCTGGCTGCCAGGAGTGGTCAGCCAACAAAGATCACATTAAGGAGTGTAATAGTCTGTGAGAACTCAAAGGAACCCATGATACCCTCTAATTAAAGGGTTTCTGTCACTAGAATTTTCACTATAAAACTGGCTGACATTAGTGATGTGCTAATGTCAGCGGCACCTAACTATGCTTTTCTTGTGATTATTCATGCCACCGTTACTGCAGAATTCTTTCTTTTATAATATGCAAATTAGCCTCTAGGAGCAGGGGGGCGTTGCTCCTGCTCCTAGAGGCTCCGTTCTCCCACCTTATTACATGCCCTCCAAGTCTTGATTGACAGGGCGAGGCAGCGTTTGCATCCTCCTGCCGCCCCTGTGTGCTGGGAAAATCTCGCGCCATTCAGTATTCGGCGCAGGCGCATTGAGGAAGCTAGCAGCCGGCGAGCTATACCTCTAACAATCTCTTATTAATATCCTAAATGCTTCCAGAAAGACCATCATGTTTGAGGGGCTGTAAGGAACTTGGAATAGTGATGAATTTGCCCTCTAGTCAGGTAACAAAAAAAAACAAACATCAATTTAATTAATTGACGTTGCTGACAGCCGGGCCCCTGTTGTATCAAGGAGAATTAATCCCAGAGGGAGGGAGTTCCCTCTGTCTCTCCATAAGCTCCTCGCTATATGTTTGTGGTGGACTGATGGCTGCTATAGTAACCCTAGGCTTTGCAAAGGTCCTGCAACCTACTGAGGCCTATAAAGCATGTAGTGTACTGCCTTCAAACAGGGATCAACAGGGTGCTTTATAAAAATAAAGTTTCAAGTAAAAAAGCAACTTTTCTGCTCATCAGATCTTTTACAATAAAAAAAATACAGACATATTAGGTAATTACTTGGTCTGTAACAATCACCTCTTTAAACAAAACAAAAAATCACACCTATCACATCTACTCTGTCAGGTGAACGCCATAAAAAATAAAAAAATAAAAACAGTGTCAAAATATTTTTTGGTCACTTTTATCTCACAAAAGGCATAATG
Organism: Bufo bufo; assembly: GCF_905171765.1. NCBI lineage: Eukaryota > Metazoa > Chordata > Amphibia > Anura > Bufonidae > Bufo > Bufo bufo. The sequence goes on from NC_053394.1 coordinate 251,906,771, forward strand.
TTTATGGTATTTCCTTACCCAGTAGAACCTGCTTATCAATTCAAGTAGTGTGGTGTGAGTCTCAGATGGCGCAAGCTGGGCACAATATATTGGACACTGAATGCCAATTTGTTGAAAACTTACAATTTTTACTTTCCACGGTCCCCTGGGTGTTAATTTCTGCAAAATATTTGTGGCATCAAAATGCTCACTCCACTGCTTAATAAATACCTTGGGGGGTGTAACATAGTAACATAGTACATAAGGCCGAAAAAAGACATTTGTCCATCCAGTTCGGCCTGTTATCCTGCAAGTTGATCCAGAGGAAGGCAAAAAAAAAAAAAAACTGTGAGGTAGAAGCCAATTTTCCCTACTTTAGGGGAATAAAAAATTCCTTCCCGACTCCAATCAGGCAATCAGAATAACTCCCTGGATCAACGACTCCTCTTTAGTAGCCATAGCCTGTAATAATATTACGCTCCAGAAATACATCCAGGCCCCTCTTGAATTCCTTTATTGTACTCACCATCACCACCTCCTCAGGCAGAGAGTTCCATTGTCTCACTGCTCTTACAGTAAAGAATCCTTTTCTATGTTTCTGTACAAACCTTCTTTCCTCCAGACGCAGAGGATGTCCCCTCGTCACAGTCACAGTTCTGGGGATAAATAGATGATGGTATAGATCTCTATATTGACCCCTGATATATTTATACATATTAATTAGATCTCCCCTCAGTCATCTTTTTTCTAAAGTGAATAACCCTAATTTTGATAATTTTTCAGGGTACTGTAGTTGCCCCATTCCAGTTATTACTTGAGTTGCCCTCCTCTGGACCCTCTCCAGCTCTGCTATGTCTGCCTTGTTTACAGGAGCCCAGAACTGTACACAGTACTCCATGTGTGGTCTGACTAGCGATTTGTAAAGTGGTAGGACTATGTTCTTATCACGGGCATCTATGCCCCTTCTGATGCAACCCATTATCTTATTGGCCTTGGCAGCAGCTGCCTGACACTGTTTTTTGCAGCTTAGTTTGCTGTTTATTAAAATTCCTAGATCCTTTTCCATGTTAGTGTTACCGAGTGTTTTATCATTTAGTATGTACGGGTGACTTGCATTATTCCTTCCCATGTGCATAACTTTACATTTGTCAGTGTTAAACCTCATCTGCCACTTATCTGCCCAAGCATCCAATCTATCCAGATCCCTGTAGTAGTATACTGTCCTCTTCAGTGTAAATTACTTTACACAGTTTAGTGTCATCTGCGAAAATTGATACTTTACTATGCAAGCCTTCTACAAGATCATTATTAAATATATTGAAGAGAATAGGGACCAATACTGACCCCTGAGGTACCCCACTAGTGACAAGACCCAATCTGAGTATGTACCGTTAATAACCACCCTCTGTTTTCTATCATTGAGCCAGTTACTTACCCACATACAGACGTTTTCTCCCAGTCCGAGCATTCTCATTTTATATACTAACCTTTTATGTGGTACAGTGTCAAATACTTTGGAGAAGTCCAGATATACGACATCCATTGATTCGCCACTGTCAAGTCTAGAACTTACCTCCTCATAGAAACTGATTAAATTAGTTTGGCATGACCGATCCCTCACGAAGCCATGCTGATATGGCGTTATTTGCTTATCTCCGTTGAGATGCTGTAAGATAGCATCTCTCAGAAAACCTTCAAACAGTTTACCCACAACAGATGTTAAACTTACCGGCCTATAGTTTCCAGGCTCTGTTTTTGAACCCTTTTTGAATATTGGCACCACATTTGCCATGCGCCAATCCTGTGGAACATTTCCTGTCAGTATAGAGTCCGCAAATATCAGAACTAAGGGTCTGGCTATGACATTACTTAATTCCCTTAGGATACGGGGGTGTATGCCATCCGGTCCTGGCGATTTGTCTATTTTAATCTTTTTAAGTCGCTGATGTACTTCTTCCTGGGTCAGACAGGACACTTTTAATGGGGAATTTATTTTTACATTCTGCATGTCATAAAAATATTTAACAGTTTTGCTTTCTCCTCGTCGCTCTCTGCGTCTCCACCCTCATTACTCTTTAAAGGGCCGGCACCTTCAGATTTATACTTTTTAACATTTATATACAGTAATTGAAGAACATTTTAGGGTTAGTTTTACTCTCTTTGGGAATTAATCTCTCGGTCTCTAGTTTGGCCGCTTTTATTTGTTTTTTACATGTTCTATTTTTTTCCTTATAGTTTTTCAGTGCTTCCGTGCCACCCTCCTGTTTTAGTGATTTATATGCTTTTTTTTTGTCATTTATTGCTTTCTTTACAGTTCTATTTATCCACATTGTAGTTTATAAAAGGGCTCACTTCTTGGGGGTTCCATTTATTATTTCAGAATATGATGCATAAATCAACACATTGGGTCTCAAATGAAAATTGTTCTCTTTTATTCCAGATCCATCATGTATGTCCAAGCAATATATTAGGAATAGTGTTGAGCGAACAGTTCGAGCATAGTTCGGGTCCGTACCGAATTTTGGGGTGTTCGTGACACAGACCCGAACCCGAACTTTTTCGTAAAAGTTCGGGTTCGGGTTCGTCGTTCGGCATGTATTTTGGCGCATTTTGAAAGGCTGCAAAGCAGCCAATCAACATGCATCATACTACTTGCCCTAAGATGCCATCGCAGCCATGCCTACTATTGGCAAGGCTGTGATTGGCCAAGTGCAGCATGTGACTCAGCCTCTTTATAAGCTTGTGCGCACGTCGGGACGTGCTCACTCCCGATGTGAATAGAACAGGGATAGACGCAGCTGATGCTAGGGCGAGAATAGGCAGGGATAATTGAATAACTGGAAGCAAATTTCTCTCCTCCACCTGTGATTCATCTGAACAACTGCAGCTGAGCTGCTTTTTTGATAGGGATTGGCTATTTTTAGAGTGGCCAGAGTGATTTTTCCATCCACATGTACCTGGGCTGACCGCCGGCCGCCATTTTGCGACTTGTAGTGCTGCAGCAGAAGCTGCCACAGTGTGCATTCCAAAGCTCCAAACAAGTCAGACATCTACACCTGGGATTCAGACCAATAGCGATTTAGCAGCACAGTCCAAGGCTATTTTTTTTAAAGGTTGTGCAGACCATTTTGTGGCACATGTTACTGGGCTGATAGGCGGCGGCCATCTTGGGACTAGTGCTGCAGCACAATCTCTCCCAACGTCCATTAATCACTTGTAATAGTGGTCTGTGCCATAGAAATCCTACATCAGGGACTTGGGTGTGCTTGTGTCACCCCTACTAATACCAGTCCACCTGTAATCCATACAGTGAAAAGGCATAAAGTATTCCAGTGAGGGAATTTTTTTTTTATTTAAAAAAGGCCAAGTTAGTTTATCTGGCGTTCAATATACTAGATACAGTTAGGCCTGCGTTTCATACATCTGGAATTAGCAAACTAATGTGCTGGGGTTGGGAAAACATATATGTACCCATACTAGAATCTGTCAAAGAAAGCGGTACTCACATATAACAGTCATTCCATCTGTAATCCATACAGTCAAAAGACTGAAAGTATTCCAGTGAGGGAATTTTTTTTATTTAAAAAAGGCCAAGTTAGTTTATCTGGCGTTCAATATACTAGATACAGTTAGGCCTGCGTTTCATACATCTGGAATTAGCAAACTAATGTGCTGGGGTTGGGAAAACATATATGTACCCATACTAGAATCTGTCAAAGAAAGCGGTACTCACATATAACAGTCATTCCATCTGTAATCCATACAGTCAAAAGACTGAAAGTATTCCAGTGAGGGAATTTTTTTTATTTAAAAAAGGCCAAGTTAGTTTATCTGGCGTTCAATATACTAGATACAGTTAGGCCTGCGTTTCATACATCTGGAATTAGCAAACTAATGTGCTGGGGTTGGGAAAACATATATGTACCCATACTAGAATCTGTCAAAGAAAGCGGTACTCACATATAACAGTCATTCCATCTGTAATCCATACAGTCAAAAGACTGAAAGTATTCCAGTGAGGGAATTTTTTTTTTATTTAAAAAAGGCCAAGTTAGTTTATCTGGCGTTCAATATACTAGATACAGTTAGGCCTGCGTTTCATACATCTGGAATTAGCAAACTAATGTGCTGGGGTTGGGAAAACATATATGTACCCATACTAGAATCTGTCAAAGAAAGCGGTACTCACATATAACAGTCATTCCATCTGTAATCCATACAGTCAAAAGACTGAAAGTATTCCAGTGAGGGGATTTTTTTTATTTAAAAAAGGCCAAGTTAGTTTATCTGGCGTTCAATATACTAGATACAGTTATGCCTGCGTTTCATACATCTGGAATTAGCAAACTAATGTGCTGGGGTTGGGAAAACATATATGTACCCATACTAGAATCTGTCAAAGAAAGCGGTACTCACATATAACAGTCATTCCATCTGTAATCCATACAGTCAAAAGACTGAAAGTATTCCAGTGAGGGGATTTTTTTTATTTAAAAAAGGCCAAGTTAGTTTATCTGGCGTTCAATATACTAGATACAGTTAGGCCTGCGTTTCATACATCTGGAATTAGCAAACTAATGTGCTGGGGTTGGGAAAACATATATGTACCCATACTAGAATCTGTCAAAGAAAGCGGTACTCACATATAACAGTCATTCCATCTGTAATCCATACAGTCAAAAGACTGAAAGTATTCCAGTGAGGGAATTTTTTTTATTTAAAAAAGGCCAAGTTAGTTTATCTGGCGTTCAATATACTAGATACAGTTAGGCCTGCGTTTCATACATCTGGAATTAGCAAACTAATGTGCTGGGGTTGGGAAAACATATATGTACCCATACTAGAATCTGTCAAAGAAAGCGGTACTCACATATAACAGTCATTCCATCTGTAATCCATACAGTCAAAAGACTGAAAGTATTCCAGTGAGGGAATTTTTTTTTTATTTAAAAAAGGCCAAGTTAGTTTATCTGGCGTTCAATATACTAGATACAGTTAGGCCTGCGTTTCATACATCTGGAATTAGCAAACTAATGTGCTGGGGTTGGGAAAACATATATGTACCCATACTAGAATCTGTCAAAGAAAGCGGTACTCACATATAACAGTCATTCCATCTGTAATCCATACAGTCAAAAGACTGAAAGTATTCCAGTGAGGGGATTTTGCTTATAAAAAATAATATATTTCATTGTGGTGCGAGTTGAATCGCAACAATGAAGAAAAATACTATTAAGGGACGAGGACGCGGTCGTGGTGGTGTCCGTGGAGCCTCTGTTGCTGGTAGAGGACGTGGCCGTTCGGCCCCAGGCGCACACAGTAGGGAACGAACTCCCTCAACTAGCCGGCAGAATGTACCGCAATATCTCGTGGGGCCCAATGACGCTCTTAGGATGGTAAGGCCTGAGCAGGTACAGGCATTAATCGATTGGGTGGCCGACAGTGCTTCCAGCACGTTCACCACATGGTCTTCCACCCAGTCTTCTGCGGAAAGCGCACAGGTGGCACCTGAAAACCAAGCCCATCAGTCTGTCACATCACCCCCAAGCATATCAGGGAAACGGTCTGAGCCACAAGTTATGCAGCAGTCTCTTCTTCTATTTGAAGACTCTGCTTCCAGGGTTTCCCAGGGGCGTCCACCTAGCCCTTCCCCAGTGGAGGAAGACATACCATGCACTGACGCACAACCACTTATGTCTCCAGATGAAGAGGACATGGGAATACCACCACAGCAGAGTCACCGACTCTCTGATGATGACGAAACACAGGTGCCCACTGCCGCGTCTTTTTGCAGTGTGCAGACTGAACAGGAGGAGGTCAGGGAGGGAGACTGGGTGGAAGACGATGCAGAGGACGATGAGGTCTTAGACCCCACATGGACTGAAGGTCGTGGCGATGACTTTCACAGTTCAGAGGAAGAGGTAGTGGTGAGACCGAGACAACAGCGAAGCCAAAGAGGGAGCAGGGGGCCAAAGCAGACGAGCCGCCGCCCCCAGAGTTCGCCTGCTACTGGACATCGCCAACAGGGACCCAGCCCCACAAAGGCAGCTTCAAAGAGTTCCCTGGCATGGCACTTCTTTAAACAATGTCCTACCGACAAGACCCGAGTGACTTGCACGCTCTGCCATCAGAGCCTGAGGCGAGGCATTAACGTTCTGAACCTCAGCACAACCTGCATGACCAGGCATCTACATGCAAAGCATGAACTGCAGTGGGGTACACACCTTAAAAACCAGGCACTCGCTGAGGCTCCCCCTGTTCCCTCTACCGCTGCTGCCTCGGCTTCCGCCTCGAGAGGAATGTTGCCACCTGCCGAGCAGCAAACAGAGGATGTGCCACCGACACCACCACCACCGCCACCGTCAACTAGCGTCTCCACTATATCACACAGCAGCGTTCAGCTCTCAATATCTCAAACCTTAGAGAGGAAGCGCAAATTCCCCCCGAGTCACCCTCGAGCCCTTGGCCTGAACGCCAGCATTTCTAAACTGCTGGCCTTTGAAATGCTGTCATTCCGGCTGGTGGACACAGACAGCTTCAAACAGCTGATGGCCATGGCTGTCCCGCAGTATGTGGTTCCCAGCCGCCACTACTTCTCCAAGACAGCCGTGCCTTCCCTGCACATGCAAGTGTCCGATAAAATCAAGTGTGCACTGCGCAACGCCATTTGTGGCAAGGTCCACCTAACCACAGATACGTGGACCAGTAAGCACGGCCAGGGACGCTATATCTCACTAACTGCACACTGGATGAATGTAGTGGCGGCTGGGCCCCCGGCGGACAGTTCCTTGGCGCACGTCCTTCCGCCCCCTAGGATCGCAGGGCATCATTCTCTGCCTCCTGTAGCCTCCTCCTCCTACTCGGCTTCCTCCTCCACTGCTTCCACCAGCTCATCCGGTCAGCCACACACCTTCACCACCAACTTCAGCACAGCCCGGGGTAAACGTCAGCAGGCCATTCTGAAACTCATATGTTTGGGGGACAGGCCCCACAGCGCAAAGGAGTTGTGGCGGGGTATTGAACAACAGACCGACGAGTGGTTTCTGCCGGTGGGCCTCAAGCCAGGCCTGGTGGTATGCGATAATGGGCGAAATCTCGTGGCAGCTCTGGGACTAGCCGGTTTGACGCACATCCCTTGCCTGGCGCATGTGCTGAACTTGGTGGTGCAGAGGTTCATTCACCACTACCCCAACATGTCAGAGCTGCTGCATAAAGTGCGGGCCGTCTGTGCGCGCTTCCGCCGTTCACATCCTGCCGCTGCTCGCCTGTCTGCGCTACAGCGGAACTTCGGCCTTCCCGCTCACCGCCTCATATGCGACGTGCCCACCCGGTGGAACTCCACCTTGCACATGCTGGAGAGACTGTGCGAGCAGCAGCAGGCCATAGTGGAGTTTCAGCTGCAGCACGCTCGCGTCAGTCGTACTGCCGAACAGCACCACTTCACCACCAATGATTGGGCCTCCATGCGAGACCTGTGTGCCCTGCTGCGCTGTTTCGAGTACTCCACCAACATGGCCAGTGGCGATGACACTGTTATCAGCGTTACAATACCACTTCTATGTCTCCTTGAGAAAACACTTAGGGCAATGATGTTAGAGGAGGTGGCCCAGGTGGAGGAGGAGGATGAGGGCTCGTTTCTAACACTTTCGGGCCAGTCTGTTCGAAGTGGCTCAGAGGGAGGTTTGTTTAAGCAGCAGAGGACAGGTTCACAAGTCGCCAGCCAAGGCACTGTACTGGAGGACGAGGAGGATGAGGAGGTGGAGGGGGACGAGGATGACGCAAGTTCACAGCGGGGTGGCAGCCCAGGCCCATCACTGGTGCGTGGCTGGGGGGATACGGTGGACGATGACGATACGCCTCCCACAGAGGACAGCTTGTCCTTACCCATGGGTAGCCTGGCCCACATGAGCGAATATATGCTCCAATGCCTGCGCAACGACAGCAGAGTTGCCCACGTTTTAACGTGTGCAGACTACTGGGTGGCCACCCTGCTGGATCCCCGGTATAAAGACAATGTGCCCACTTTAATTCCTGAACTGGAGCGCGACCGTAAGATGCGCGAGTACAAGCGCACGCTGATAGAGGCGCTCTTGAGAGCATTCCCACATGTCACAGGGGAACAGGTGGAAGGTGAAGGCAGAGGAGTGGCAAGAGGTCACCAACGCAGCTGTGTCACGGCCAGCTCATCTGAGGGCAGGGTTAGCATGGCAGAAATGTGGAAAAGTTTTGTCTCCACGCCACAGCTATCTGCACCGACACCTGATACGGAACGTGTTAGCAGGAGGCAGCATTTCACTAACATGGTTGAACAGTATGTCTGCACACCCCTCCACATCCTGACGGATGGTTCGGCCCCATTCAACTACTGGGTTTCGAAATTGTCCACGTGGCCAGAGTTAGCATGTTATGCCTTGGAGGTGCTTTCCTGCCCGGCGGCCAGCGTTTTATCTGAACGCGTATTCAGCACGGCAGGGGGCGTCATTACTGACAAGCGCAGCCGCCTGTCCACAGCCAACGTGGACAAGCTGACCTTCATAAAGATGAACCAGGCATGGATCCCACAGGACCTGTCCCTCCCTTGTGCAGAGTAGTCCTTATTAACTGCCTAAAACATGTCTTGTTGTGCTACGGGCCACTTCTTTATTTGATACAAATTTTATGAAACCCACATTTGAATGAAACTCTTCTCTGTCTGGGCGCCGGGGCCTAACCAGATGAAAGTGGCCGGTTAAACTAACGGGTGACATGAAGCCATAACCTCTGCCATGCTACCTCTGTCTTCTGTCTGGGTGCTGAGGCCTAAGTCAAATAAAGCGGTCTTCTGCTGTGCTGGGGGATATGAAGCTAATCTCTGACCTCTCTCCTCTGTCTGGGTCCAAAGGCCTAAATCACTGAAAGAGGCCTTCTCCTGTGGTGTGTGATATGATGCCAGAATATGTGCTGTGGGGCCTCTCTCCTCTTCCTGGGTGCAGGGGTCAAATAAACTAAATTGTGGCCTACTCCTGTGGTGGTTGATATGATGCCTGATTCTCTGATGTGGAACCTCTCTCCTCTGTTTGGGTGAAGGGGTCAAAGTAACTAAATGGTGGCTTCTCCTGTGGTGGCTGATATGATGCCAGAATATGTGCTGTGGTGCCTCTCTCCTCTTCCTGGGTGCAGGGGTCAAAGTAACTAAATGGTGGCTTCTCCTGTGGTGGCTGATATGATGCCAGAATATGTGCTGTGGGGCCTCTCTCCTCTTCCTGGGTGCAGGGGTCAAAGTAACTCAATGGTGGCTTCTCCTGTGGTGGCTGATATGATGCCAGAATATGTGCTGTGGTGCCTCTCTCCTCTGTCTGGGTCCAAAGGCCTAAATCACTGAAAGAGGCCTTCTCCTGTGGTGTGTGATATGATGCCTGAATATGTGCTGTGGTGCCTCTCTCCTCTCCCTGGGTGCGGGGGTCAAAGTAACTCAATGGTGGCTTCTCCTGTGGTGGCTGATATGATGCCAGAATATGTGCTGTGGGGCCTCTCTCCTCTTCCTGGGTGCAGGGGTCAAAGTAACTCAATGGTGGCTTCTCCTGTGGTGGTTAGTATGATGCCAGAATATGTGCGGTGGGGCCTCTCTCCTCTTCCTGGGTGCAGGGGTCAAAGTAACTCAATGGTGGCTTCTCCTGTGGTGGCTGATATGATGCCAGAATATGTGCTGTGGGGCCTCTCTCCTCTTCCTGGGTGCAGGGGTCAAAGTAACTCAATGGTGGCTTCTCCTGTGGTGGCTAATATGATGCCAGAATATGTGCTGTGGGGCCTCTCTCCTCTTCCTGGGTGCAGGGGTCAAAGTAACTCAATGGTGGCTTCTCCTGTGGTGGCTGATATGATGCCAGAATATGTGCTGTGGTGCCTCTCTCCTCTGTCTGGGTCCAAAGGCCTAAATCACTGAAAGAGGCCTTCTCCTGTGGTGTGTGATATGATGCCTGAATATGTGCTGTGGTGCCTCTCTCCTCTTCCTGGGTGCGGGGGTCGAAGTAACTCAATGGTGGCTTCTCCTGTGGTGGCTGATATGATGCCAGAATATGTGCTGTGGTGCCTCTCTCCTCTTCCTGGGTGCGGGGGTCAAAGTAACTCAATGGTGGCTTCTCCTGTGGTGGCTGATATGATGCCAGAATATGTGCTGTGGGGCCTCTCTCCTCTTCCTGGGTGCAGGGGTCAAAGTAACTCAATGGTGGCTTCTCCTGTGGTGGCTGATATGATGCCAGAATATGTGCTGTGGTGCCTCTCTCCTCTTCCTGGGTGCGGGGGTCAAAGTAACTCAATGGTGGCTTCTCCTGTGGTGGCTGATATGATGCCAGAATATGTGCTGTGGGGCCTCTCTCCTCTTCCTGGGTGCAGGGGTCAAAGTAACTCAATGGTGGCTTCTCCTGTGGTGGTTAGTATGATGCCAGAATATGTGCTGTGGGGCCTCTCTCCTCTTCCTGGGTGCAGGGGTCAAAGTAACTCAATGGTGGCTTCTCCTGTGGTGGCTGATATGATGCCAGAATATGTGCTGTGGGGCCTCTCTCCTCTTCCTGGGTGCAGGGGTCAAAGTAACTCAATGGTGGCTTCTCCTGTGGTGGCTGATATGATGCCAGAATATGTGCTGTGGGGCCTCTCTCCTCTTCCTGGGTGCAGGGGTCAAAGTAACTCAATGGTGGCTTCTCCTGTGGTGGCTGATATGATGCCAGAATATGTGCTGTGGTGCCTCTCTCCTCTGTCTGGGTCCAAAGGCCTAAATCACTGAAAGAGGCCTTCTCCTGTGGTGTTTGATATGATGCCTGAATATGTGCTGTGGTGCCTCTCTCCTCTTCCTGGGTGCGGGGGTCAAAGTAACTCAATGGTGGCTTCTCCTGTGGTGGCTGATATGATGCCAGAATATGTGCTGTGGTGCCTCTCTCCTCTTCCTGGGTGCGGGGGTCAAAGTAACTCAATGGTGGCTTCTCCTGTGGTGGCTGATATGATGCCAGAATATGTGCTGTGGGGCCTCTCTCCTCTTCCTGGGTGCAGGGGTCAAAGTAACTCAATGGTGGCTTCTCCTGTGGTGGCTGATATGATGCCAGAATATGTGCTGTGGTGCCTCTCTCCTCTTCCTGGGTGCGGGAGTCAAAGTAACTCAATGGTGGCTTCTCCTGTGGTGGCTGATATGATGCCAGAATATGTGCTGTGGGGCCTCTCTCCTCTTCCTGGGTGCAGGGGTCAAAGTAACTCAATGGTGGCTTCTCCTGTGGTGGTTAGTATGATGCCAGAATATGTGCTGTGGGGCCTCTCTCCTCTTCCTGGGTGCAGGGGTCAAAGTAACTCAATGGTGGCTTCTCCTGTGGTGGCTGATATGATGCCAGAATATGTGCTGTGGGGCCTCTCTCCTCTTCCTGGGTGCAGGGGTCAAAGTAACTCAATGGTGGCTTCTCCTGTGGTGGCTGATATGATGCCAGAATATGTGCTGTGGTGCCTCTCTCCTCTGTCTGGGTCCAAAGGCCTAAATCACTGAAAGAGGCCTTCTCCTGTGGTGTGTGATATGATGCCTGAATATGTGCTGTGGTGCCTCTCTCCTCTTCCTGGGTGCGGGGGTCAAAGTAACTCAATGGTGGCTTCTCCTGTGGTGGCTGATATGATGCCATAATATGTGCTGTGGTGCCTCTCTCCTCTTCCTGGGTGCGGGGGTCAAAGTAACTCAATGGTGGCTTCTCCTGTGGTGGCTGATATGATGCCAGAATATGTGCTGTGGGGCCTCTCTCCTCTTCCTGGGTGCAGGGGTCAAAGTAACTCAATGGTGGCTTCTCCTGTGGTGGCTGATATGATGCCAGAATATGTGCTGTGGTGCCTCTCTCCTCTTCCTGGGTGCGGGGGTCAAAGTAACTCAATGGTGGCTTCTCCTGTGGTGGCTGATATGATGCCAGAATATGTGCTGTGGGGCCTCTCTCCTCTTCCTGGGTGCAGGGGTCAAAGTAACTCAATGGTGGCTTCTCCTGTGGTGGTTAGTATGATGCCAGAATATGTGCTGTGGGGCCTCTCTCCTCTTCCTGGGTGCAGGGGTCAAAGTAACTCAATGGTGGCTTCTCCTGTGGTGGCTGATATGATGCCAGAATATGTGCTGTGGGGCCTCTCTCCTCTTCCTGGGTGCAGGGGTCAAAGTAACTCAATGGTGGCTTCTCCTGTGGTGGCTGATATGATACCAGAATATGTGCTGTGGTGCCTCTCTCCTCTGTCTGGGTCCAAAGGCCTAAATCACTGAAAGAGGCCTTCTCCTGTGGTGTGTGATATGATGCCTGAATATGTGCTGTGGTGCCTCTCTCCTCTTCCTGGGTGCGGGGGTCAAAGTAACTCAATGGTGGCTTCTCCTGTGGTGGCTGATATGATGCCAGAATATGTGCTGTGGTGCCTCTCTCCTCTTCCTGGGTGCGGGGGTCAAAGTAACTCAATGGTGGCTTCTCCTGTGGTGGCTGATATGATGCCAGAATATGTGCTGTGGGGCCTCTCTCCTCTTCCTGGGTGCAGGGGTCAAAGTAACTCAATGGTGGCTTCTCCTGTGGTGGTTAGTATGATGCCAGAATATGTGCTGTGGGGCCTCTCTCCTCTTCCTGGGTGCAGGGGTCAAAGTAACTCAATGGTGGCTTCTCCTGTGGTGGCTGATATGATGCCAGAATATGTGCTGTGGTGCCTCTCTCCTCTTCCTGGGTGCGGGGGTCAAAGTAACTCAATGGTGGCTTCTCCTGTGGTGGCTGATATGATGCAAGAATATGTGCTGTGGGGCCTCTCTCCTCTTCCTGGGTGCAGGGGTCAAAGTAACTCAATGGTGGCTTCTCCTGTGGTGGTTAGTATGATGCCAGAATATGTGCTGTGGGGCCTCTCTCCTCTTCCTGGGTGCAGGGGTCAAAGTAACTCAATGGTGGCTTCTCCTGTGGTGGCTGATATGATGCCAGAATATGTGCTGTGGGGCCTCTCTCCTCTTCCTGGGTGCAGGGGTCAAAGTAACTCAATGGTGGCTTCTCCTGTGGTGGCTGATATGATGCCATAATATGTGCTGTGGTGCCTCTCTCCTCTTCCTGGGTGCGGGGGTCAAAGTAACTCAATGGTGGCTTCTCCTGTGGTGGCTGATATGATGCCAGAATATGTGCTGTGGGGCCTCTCTCCTCTTCCTGGGTGCAGGGGTCAAAGTAACTCAATGGTGGCTTCTCCTGTGGTGGATGATATGATGCCAGAATATGTGCTGTGGTGCCTCTCTCCTCTTCCTGGGTGCGGGGGTCAAAGTAACTCAATGGTGGCTTCTCCTGTGGTGGCTGATATGATGCCAGAATATGTGCTGTGGGGCCTCTCTCCTCTTCCTGGGTGCAGGGGTCAAAGTAACTCAATGGTGGCTTCTCCTGTGGTGGTTAGTATGATGCCAGAATATGTGCTGTGGGGCCTCTCTCCTCTTCCTGGGTGCAGGGGTCAAAGTAACTCAATGGTGGCTTCTCCTGTGGTGGCTGATATGATGCCAGAATATGTGCTGTGGGGCCTCTCTCCTCTTCCTGGGTGCAGGGGTCAAAGTAACTCAATGGTGGCTTCTCCTGTGGTGGCTGATATGATACCAGAATATGTGCTGTGGTGCCTCTCTCCTCTGTCTGGGTCCAAAGGCCTAAATCACTGAAAGAGGCCTTCTCCTGTGGTGTGTGATATGATGCCTGAATATGTGCTGTGGTGCCTCTCTCCTCTTCCTGGGTGCGGGGGTCAAAGTAACTCAATGGTGGCTTCTCCTGTGGTGGCTGATATGATGCCAGAATATGTGCTGTGGGGCCTCTCTCCTCTTCCTGGGTGCAGGGGTCAAAGTAACTCAATGGTGGCTTCTCCTGTGGTGGTTAGTATGATGCCAGAATATGTGCTGTGGGGCCTCTCTCCTCTTCCTGGGTGCAGGGGTCAAAGTAACTCAATGGTGGCTTCTCCTGTGGTGGCTGATATGATGCCAGAATATGTGCTGTGGGGCCTCTCTCCTCTTCCTGGGTGCAGGGGTCAAAGTAACTCAATGGTGGCTTCTCCTGTGGTGGCTGATATGATACCAGAATATGTGCTGTGGTGCCTCTCTCCTCTGTCTGGGTCCAAAGGCCTAAATCACTGAAAGAGGCCTTCTCCTGTGGTGTGTGATATGATGCCTGAATATGTGCTGTGGTGCCTCTCTCCTCTTCCTGGGTGCGGGGGTCAAAGTAACTCAATGGTGGCTTCTCCTGTGGTGGCTGATATGATGCCAGAATATGTGCTGTGGTGCCTCTCTCCTCTTCCTGGGTGCGGGGGTCAAAGTAACTCAATGGTGGCTTCTCCTGTGGTGGCTGATATGATGCCAGAATATGTGCTGTGGGGCCTCTCTCCTCTTCCTGGGTGCAGGGGTCAAAGTAACTCAATGGTGGCTTCTCCTGTGGTGGTTAGTATGATGCCAGAATATGTGCTGTGGGGCCTCTCTCCTCTTCCTGGGTGCAGGGGTCAAAGTAACTCAATGGTGGCTTCTCCTGTGGTGGCTGATATGATGCCAGAATATGTGCTGTGGTGCCTCTCTCCTCTTCCTGGGTGCGGGGGTCAAAGTAACTCAATGGTGGCTTCTCCTGTGGTGGCTGATATGATGCAAGAATATGTGCTGTGGGGCCTCTCTCCTCTTCCTGGGTGCAGGGGTCAAAGTAACTCAATGGTGGCTTCTCCTGTGGTGGTTAGTATGATGCCAGAATATGTGCTGTGGGGCCTCTCTCCTCTTCCTGGGTGCAGGGGTCAAAGTAACTCAATGGTGGCTTCTCCTGTGGTGGCTGATATGATGCCAGAATATGTGCTGTGGGGCCTCTCTCCTCTTCCTGGGTGCAGGGGTCAAAGTAACTCAATGGTGGCTTCTCCTGTGGTGGCTGATATGATGCCATAATATGTGCTGTGGTGCCTCTCTCCTCTTCCTGGGTGCGGGGGTCAAAGTAACTCAATGGTGGCTTCTCCTGTGGTGGCTGATATGATGCCAGAATATGTGCTGTGGGGCCTCTCTCCTCTTCCTGGGTGCAGGGGTCAAAGTAACTCAATGGTGGCTTCTCCTGTGGTGGATGATATGATGCCAGAATATGTGCTGTGGTGCCTCTCTCCTCTTCCTGGGTGCGGGGGTCAAAGTAACTCAATGGTGGCTTCTCCTGTGGTGGCTGATATGATGCCAGAATATGTGCTGTGGGGCCTCTCTCCTCTTCCTGGGTGCAGGGGTCAAAGTAACTCAATGGTGGCTTCTCCTGTGGTGGTTAGTATGATGCCAGAATATGTGCTGTGGGGCCTCTCTCCTCTTCCTGGGTGCAGGGGTCAAAGTAACTCAATGGTGGCTTCTCCTGTGGTGGCTGATATGATGCCAGAATATGTGCTGTGGGGCCTCTCTCCTCTTCCTGGGTGCAGGGGTCAAAGTAACTCAATGGTGGCTTCTCCTGTGGTGGCTGATATTATGCCAGAATATGTGCTGTGGTGCCTCTCTCCTCTGTCTGGGTCCAAAGGCCTAAATCACTGAAAGAGGCCTTCTCCTGTGGTGTGTGATATGATGCCTGAATATGTGCTGTGGTGCCTCTCTCCTCTTCCTGGGTGCGGGGGTCAAAGTAACTCAATGGTGGCTTCTCCTGTGGTGGCTGATATGATGCCAGAATATGTGCTGTGGTGCCTCTCTCCTCTTCCTGGGTGCGGGGGTCAAAGTAACTCAATGGTGGCTTCTCCTGTGGTGGCTGATATGATGCCAGAATATGTGCTGTGGGGCCTCTCTCCTCTTCCTGGGTGCAGGGGTCAAAGTAACTCAATGGTGGCTTCTCCTGTGGTGGTTAGTATGATGCCAGAATATGTGCTGTGGGGCCTCTCTCCTCTTCCTGGGTGCAGGGGTCAAAGTAACTCAATGGTGGCTTCTCCTGTGGTGGCTGATATGATGCCAGAATATGTGCTGTGGTGCCTCTCTCCTCTTCCTGGGTGCGGGGGTCAAAGTAACTCAATGGTGGCTTCTCCTGTGGTGGCTGATATGATGCCAGAATATGTGCTGTGGGGCCTCTCTCCTCTTCCTGGGTGCAGGGGTCAAAGTAACTCAATGGTGGCTTCTCCTGTGCTGATTGATATAAAGCTGATGGTTGTGCCATCTGACATGGTTGCCAGGGTCTGATTCAATGGGGGCCTACTCCTGTGGTGGGTGATCTAAATGCCCGATTCTCTGCTGTGAAACCTCTCTCCTCCGTCTGGGTGTAGGGGTCAAAGTCTTTCAAAGTCGCCTTCTCCTGTGCTGATTGATATGAAGCTGATGGTTGTGCCATCTGACATGGTTGCCGGGGTCCCATTAAATTGTGGCCTACTCCTGTGGTGGTTGATATGATGCCTGATTCTCTGATGTGGAACCTCTCTCCTCTGTTTGGGTGAAGGGGTCAAAGTAACTAAATGGTGGCTT
This sequence comes from Bufo bufo, assembly GCF_905171765.1. Lineage (NCBI taxonomy): Eukaryota > Metazoa > Chordata > Amphibia > Anura > Bufonidae > Bufo > Bufo bufo. The sequence goes on from NC_053394.1 coordinate 251,923,158, forward strand.
CTCCTGTGGTGGCTGATATGATGCCAGAATATGTGCTGTGGGGCCTCTCTCCTCTTCCTGGGTGCAGGGGTCAAAGTAACTCAATGGTGGCTTCTCCTGTGGAGGCTGATATGATGCCAGAATATGTGCTGTGGTGCCTCTCTCCTCTTCCTGGGTGCGGGGGTCAAAGTAACTCAATGGTGGCTTCTCCTGTGGTGGCTGATATGATGCCAGAATATGTGCTGTGGTGCCTCTCTCCTCTTCCTGGGTGCGGGGGTCAAAGTAACTCAATGGTGGCTTCTCCTGTGGTGGCTGATATGATGCCAGAATATGTGCTGTGGTGCCTCTCTCCTCTTCCTGGGTGCAGGGGTCAAAGTAACTAAATGGTGGCTTCTCCTGTGGTGGTTGATATGATGCCTGATTCTCTGCTGTGAAACCTCTCTCCTCCATCTGGGTGTAGGGGTCAAAGTCTTTCAAAGTCGCCTTCTCCTGTGCTGATTGATATAAAGCTGATGGTTGTGCCATCTGACATGGTTGCCGGGGTCCCATTAAATTGTGGCCTACTCCTGTGGTGGTTGATATGATGCCTGATTCTCTGATGTGGAACCTCTCTCCTCTGTTTGGGTGAAGGGGTCAAAGTAACTAAATGGTGGCTTCTCCTGTGGTGGCTGATATGATGCCAGAATATGTGCTGTGGGGCCTCTCTCCTCTTCCTGGGTGCAGGGGTCAAAGTAACTCAATGGTGGCTTCTCCTGTGGAGGCTGATATGATGCCAGAATATGTGCTGTGGTGCCTCTCTCCTCTTCCTGGGTGCGGGGGTCAAAGTAACTCAATGGTGGCTTCTCCTGTGGTGGCTGATATGATGCCAGAATATGTGCTGTGGTGCCTCTCTCCTCTTCCTGGGTGCGGGGGTCAAAGTAACTCAATGGTGGCTTCTCCTGTGGTGGCTGATATGATGCCAGAATATGTGCTGTGGGGCCTCTCTCCTCTTCCTGGGTGCAGGGGTCAAAGTAACTCAATGGTGGCTTCTCCTGTGGTGGTTAGTATGATGCCAGAATATGTGCTGTGGGGCCTCTCTCCTCTTCCTGGGTGCAGGGGTCAAAGTAACTCAATGGTGGCTTCTCCTGTGGTGTGTGATATGATGCCAGAATATGTGCTGTGGTGCCTCTCTCCTCTTCCTGGGTGCAGGGGTCAAAGTAACTAAATGGTGGCTTCTCCTGTGGTGGTTGATATGATGCCTGATTCTCTGCTGTGAAACCTCTCTCCTCCATCTGGGTGTAGGGGTCAAAGTCTTTCAAAGTCGCCTTCTCCTGTGCTGATTGATATAAAGCTGATGGTTGTGCCATCTGACATGGTTGCCAGGGTCTGATTCAATGGGGGCCTACTCCTGTGGTGGGTGATCTAAATGCCTGATTCTCTGCTGTGAAACCTCTCTCCTCCGTCTGGGTGTAGGGGTCAAAGTCTTTCAAAGTCGCCTTCTCCTGTGCTGATTGATATGAAGCTGATGGTTGTGCCATCTGACATGGTTGCCGGGGTCCCATTAAATTGGGGCCTACTCCTGTGGTGGGTGATCTAAATGCCTGATTCTCTGCTTTGAAACCTCTCTCCTCCGTCCGGGTGTAGGGGTCAAAGTCTGTCAAAGTCGCCTTCTCCTGTGCTGATTGATATAAAGCTTATGCTTGTGCCATCTGACATGGTTGCCGGGGTCTGATTCAATGGTGGCCTACTCCTGTGGTGGGTGATCTAAATGCCTGATTCTCTGCTGTGTAACCTCTCTCCTCCGTCTGGGTGTAGGGGTCAAAGTAACTAAATGGTGGCCTACTCCTGTGGTGGGTGATATGATGCCTGGTTCTCTGCTGTGGGACCTCTCTCCTTTGTCTGGGTGCTGTGGTCAAAATAATAGTAAGTGACCTTCTCCATTGGTGGGTGACTTGAAGCCTGATTCTGTGCTATGGGACCTCACTCCAATTAATATTGTTTAATTTTTATTTATTTTATGTTAACTCATCATTTCCCTATCTACATTTGTTTGCAGGGGATTTAACTACATTTTGCTGCCTTTTGCAGTCCTCTAGCCCTTTCCGGGTGTGTTTTACAGCCTTTTTAGTGCCCAAAAGTTCGGGTCCCCATTGACTTCTATGGGGTTCGGGTTCGGGATGAAGTTCGGGTCGAGTTCGGATCCCGAACCCGAACATTTTTCGAAAGTTCGGCCGAACTCGTCGAACCCGAACATCCAGGTGTTCGCTCAACTCTAATTAGGAACACATGAAGGGTGTTTATAAAACCAGGAAGCACAGTAGAATACAGTAATAAGAGTACTTGCTTTTCAGACTGGCAAATGATGGGCACAACATGTTCGGCACTTGGCATATCTATGTAAAAATAGCAATTTTTACTTTGCACTTTCTACTGTGAATTAATTTTGCAATACTTGTTGGGTCAAAATGCTCACAACATCCCTTGGTAAATATTGTGAGGGGTGAGGTTTCTAAAATTGGGTCACTACTTGGGGTTTCTATTTTTTTATTTAACCGTAGTGAAGTTTCCAAAATAGGGTCACATTTTGTGGGTTTCCACTTTATGGATACCTCAGGGTCTCTTTAATTGCATCATGGAAAATAAACCTTTCCAACAAATTCTGCCTTTCAAAAGCAAAATGACCTTTCCCAGTTTCCCATATGCTGTTCCTTCCCTTCTGAGCTCTGCCATGTGTCCAGCAGTTTTCAACCACATATTGAGTGTTACCGTGTTCAGGAGAAAATTATTAACACATTTTTGTGTGCTTTTTCTCCTTTTACCCTTTGTAAAAATGAAAAATGTGGGACCTATGAATGAAAATTTTCAACTTCACAGCAAAGTGATTCTGTAAAACGCCTGTGGAATCAAAGTGGTCAGTACACCCCTCTAAAAATTCCCTGAGGAGAGTAGTTTCTATAATGGTGTCATTCATAAGGGTTTTCCACTGATGGGGTACCTTAGGGTCACTTAAAATGTGACATGGCACCCAAAAGCCATTCCAGAAAAATTTGCCCTCCAAAAGCCATATGATACATACCTGCTCCACCACAGTTTTATAGGTTTTGTTTTTACAGGGTTCTTTATGCGTTAAAACTGACCTGTGATTTCAATACGATTACAACAATACCTCATTTTGTTTTTCCTGTGTTGTAGTACTGAAGAAAACCTTTGAAAAAATAGTTTTTCATTTGCATCACCATATTCTGAGCACCATAACTTTTTAAAATGAGGTCTACAGAGCTGTGTGATGGCTCATTATTTACAGAACAATTGGTACGTTTGATTGATACCAATTTAGAGTGTGTATGAGGTTTTATTCACTTTTTATATAAAAAAAAATTCGGGGGTATGATCATGATGTTTATTTTTTTATACTAGGGAAAGGGTGGTGATTTTAAATTTATATATTTTTTATATTTGCTAGAATTTTTTTTTCCCGTTCTTATGTCACCTTAGGTGACTATAACATGCAATCATTAGATTGCCAATTGCGGGACAGCATTGGAGTATACTAGTAATCAGCCTGAAATCCTTGCACAGGCTCAGACCTATTACTAATATGGAAAGCCTTCCCCGATCTCAGCCACAAGAAAATACCCCATGACAGGAAACCGCCACTCCTGGTTTTAGTGCTCTCGAATGCCGAGGTCACATTTGACCACTTTATCTCAGGGGTTAAATGTCTGGAATCAGAGGCATTATCCACGGGTCTCTGCTGTTTAAAACAGCAGAAACTCGGCAGTTATGGTGCTAGCTACGCTCAAATCCAGGTGTGCAAACCTTGCAGTATCAAACCCAAGAAGACTGGAGGCTGCAATTGCTGTCAAAGAGGTTTTAACTAGGTAGTGAGTAAAGGGTCTGAATACCTATTTCTATGCAATATTTTCGTTTTTCCATTTTAATAAATTAGCCAAGATATCCAACAGTCTGTTTTTACTTTGCTATTATGGGGTACTGAGTGCAGAAGGATGGATAAAAATTTGAACTTTTTTAATTTTAGCACAAGGCCACAACATCACAAAATGGGAAAAGTTACAGGGTCTAAAAACTTTCCGAGTGCACTGTAGCTGTTCAGCAAATTAAATGATCCTTTTTTTTTCAACGCAGTTCTGGATCTGAGCTCATAGACTAATTGAGTATAGTATTTGAAAAGTATTACACTATGTTTATTGCTCTATGTCAACTTCCCTTCCAGATACTGACTGCTTATATCTTCTATATGCTGCCATTTTAGTTTTCATATAAATGAAGATCAGACTGAATACCATCCAATAGACCATGTCACCATTTTTTTAATTAGAAATTTGTATGGAATATGACAGAAAACATCCATTTGCCGCTATATGAAATCAGGCATTCAGAGGTATATTACAAAACAAATGCACCTCTATGGGCATCTTATTAAAGCACCATACTAATATGAGCTGCAAGGCTTGCTAAGGGAAAGGCATCAATATATTCAGCTGAGGTATTCTTACAAGGCATTGTGTCTGGTTGAACAGTGGATTTCCTGGTGACAGGTTGGCTTTTGAGAACCTCTCTATGGATTCTAATTTCTTTAGACCTACAATATACATATAGTAGGCAGATAAGGATATGGAGAATTACCCAGGTATTATGGAAAGGAAATAGGGATGCAAACAAACACCAATATCTCCTGTCTCAAATAGATGGGGTCCAAGGTGTGACGGTTTTACCATCACCGGAAGGGCCCCAGTTTAATCTTTGCAGTGGGGTCCACCCATTTCTATATACTCTGTTTTAAACACTGATCATAACAAACAGATATGTTTTATGTATCTGATCCATTGAGACGTGTATGTGTATTTGGTTACCCAGCAAATTATGGCAAAATAAAATCCCAATTGTGCAGCCATGTTTTAGCATTTGTAATATTCAGAGATATATTCAGTGACACTTGTTCTACTTTCAATGAAGCTCCGGATCATAATAAATCATCATTTAATATGAGTTAATTATACGGTTAAGTTCAGTCCTTAATTCAATGTGCCACGCTGGCATGTTTACCATGTATCAAGATAAATTGCATTGTGTTAGCAGTACACTAATTTGGAATAAATGGCTTATGCTTGAACATTTTTTAGTTTTCAGCTATATTTTATTTACACAAAAGTAGCCAGTGTTATCTTGACTCCAGGCAAGTCAGGGTGGTCACTTTAAAGAAATTTGCATTATTGTAATGCAGTTTAGTTATGTTAACGCATTAAGCCAGTCAAGATAAGGTTGGCTACATCTGTATGTTTGAGTAGTAGGAAAACTGGAAAAAAATAACAAAATATGAACATTGCATTATTATGAGGTAATCTTATTGAAGTCATGCAAGTGAAACCATGATAAAAATGACTTAATCACAATCAAAGATGTTTTCTGCTAGTTTCCGTGTTATGTTTTGGATGTACACTAATTAAATTGGCCTTACAGATTATAATTTTGCTGATGATTGGCTAATATATATGGGAACAGAATTAACTGTCTTCTATAATCTTTCACATCGCTAAACTGGTTTAATTTAAAATTTTCCGTTGGATCCTTATCAAAAAGTTTGGATTTACACAAAGCCACATTTCTTGTGATTCATTCTGGGTGAATGGGAGGATAATACCTAATTTTGGTGTGGCAGCACTCATCTGTACAGTAGATGCATGTGCTATATACTGTATTTTCAGTAAAGAATGTCATTAATTGTTCAGGCTCATTGTCTTTTTTTTATTGTCATACATTAGGTGTTAGTGTGTATAGGGAAATTTAACACACGATGGAAAATAGATACTGTATGTACCATATGCCTTTCCTCATATGACAACATTGTTTTTAGAAATATTGCTAGAGTGCAATGAACTTTTTGTTTTATGGGACGCTTGGGAGATGACAAAGCTTTTTGAAAGAAACTAAGCTCTTAGACTTAAGCTGTTTTCAGCACTTAATCCATTGAATGTGCAGGATTATTCCCTGCTGAAAAAGCCTGTGAGACTGACCTGAATGATCCCAATAAACTTGTAATGGGGCTATGTCTCATCATTGAAGTCTGACTTGCAGTTAGTCAGCAATATGAATCCTTTATTGGAAACCATAGACTAGGTTTAAAACTAAAAATGAGTTGTCTAAGATTTACAAATAAAAGGCAGAATGCAGAAAAGCTGACAAAAAAACTATGGTATATTTAATCCCCATCACTCCAGTGCCACTGTAAGGGTGGCCCTGGCAGGCATTGGTTATTTCCCTTTAGTGCTATCATGTGCTGTACATGCATGTGACCACTACAGCAAGCCACTGGTTTCAGTGATGATGTTGTCTTTCATGGGATATGACCACGGAGACCAATAAAATGGGTTTCAGCAATCATGTGAATCTTCTTGTAACTTAGGTTGGAACTTCCCTTGCCACTCCTACAACTATTAACTCTGTGTTAACCTGTTAAACTGTTATGTGACTGTTAAACTGTTATGTGACTGAAGTCTTTATAATACTCCAGTTTGCACCTAATGTATGTTAACTGCTATGCCATGTTACCTAGTTATATCTGCATGTAAGGTACTCCATATGATATATGTTGTGCTTACATGTGCCGCAAAAATACTGAATGCTATCCGTTTTTTTGCGGATCCGCAAAAAAAATGAAACATGTCCTATACTTGTCCGTGAAAATCAGGACATGGCCCCATTGAAGTCTATGGGTCCGCAAAAATACTGAATGCTATCCGTTTTTTTTCAGATCCGTTTTTTTGCGGATCAGCAAAAAAACGGATAGCATTCAGTATTTTTGCGGACAGCATACGGCTATCTGAATGAGCCCTTATGCTGATGTAAGATACCGAGAATAGTTGTATACTGTATTGGTGACATGATAGGAAGTGTGTGACAGTTACTGTTAGAAAGGATGTCAAAGGATGCAGCAGTCTGATGTTATGTGAACTTTACTATTTGTGTTGAGAAACATATTGTATTAATTGAGTATTGCCTTTTTAGTGCATAAATTGAGGCGCCCAACAGGATATTGTGGTCAGATGCAGGAAGGTAGCATAAAGAGAGTACTGGTAGACACTGCAACTGGTGGGATAGACTTAGCTAACAAGTGGAGGTGGATGATACTCACAAATTGGCTCCCCACCTGTCATGAATGAGATGGAGAGAGAAGCCTGGAGCAGGGGTAGCTGCTCTATACTTCCTATCGCCAGTATCATATACATAGCAGCAGATGACCTGTGTAGAATCCAGGTCAGAAGTAAAGACCATCCAGCTTGCTGCAAGTAAATGCCTGTGTGTAGAGAGAAGAGATGTCTTGGCTTAATAGACACCTGTATAGAGTATGCATCAGGGCACTGTGAAGAGAGAGTTGCTGTGGTCTGTCAAACTGCACAGGACTCTTCATTGTTCTTAGCCAGAGGGAGCCTCCTAGAGTGTTGTCACCCAAAAGTTGGGTGCAAGATCTGCAGATAGACTAAGCCTGTTGCCTTTTAAAGAAACAGTATACCTTCCTAAACTGTTGCCTCTGACTAAGTATGTGCCCTTATCGAAAGACTAGAGTAACCGTATGCTCATTGCCTCATGTGAGATTTTAACTATCAAACCTAATGCCTCTTCTGAGTATTCTTTAACCATAATTTTTTTTTTGCCATGTGAGTTCAGTAAAAGCCACTGTACTTATTACATCTGTATCTACCTGTTCTGTTCCTCCATCCTTGAGAGAGTCACATTTAACACCAACAAAGAGCTTTACCTAAAGACTGAACCACTTAGATTTGTAAGAGATCAGAGCAAGGACCACCAAAGCTAAAAAGCAGTGTGGGGGGGGGGGGGGGGGGAATGCTGCTCTTTGTCATATGTTCTTAAATCCAGGACAAATGCTTTGAGATAAATGGTTCAACTGATCTTCAGAAATGACATGATTCATAGATTCATTTTTTCCTATAAATTTAAGCTTTACACAGTTTTTTGACCCCCCCATTCACTAGTGACATTAGCTTCATCCATATTCCTAAACCATTTGCTCATTATGCTCTTACATTGGGCAGCCGATTCACAACCTCTCTATTAATTTCCCCATTCACCTTCTGTAATCTCTTTTATTTCCATTTTGTAAGGTAAGAAGAAATCCATAAATATAGTCAATGTGCATGAATAAAGTCTAATGCATATCTTTTTGTATACATTAGAATACGACAACACATGGGGCTATTTCACATTACCATACATGTCATGTGCTCCTTTACTGTATCATAATTATTTTATCATTGGACAAAACGTTACTATTAATTTCTCGCAATATAATACATGTAGATATTACTCATGCTTATGAAACTCATATTTTTAAACATTATTTAACTTTAAGATAAAGTAATTTTTAAACATTATTCAAATTACTTTTAAGATCTAGCATTTTATTTTTCTCAATGTTTTCATCAAATAGCAGAGCACTGCATGTTCTGGAATACAGGCCAAGTGGTTACTTTAAGTCATTACAGGTTCACTCCATAGAAACTACACTCCATAGAAATTTTCTTCTTGAATATGTGTTCGGTATTCATATTATGGGATTTCTATTTTACAGTTGGTCAATAATTAGCATAAAACTCCCATTAAATTAAAATTGCAGGTGTTTTTATTAGAAATCTAATTTGCAGAGCTGCAGTAGAGTCGGCTGCTAGCAGAAATCTAACTTACTGAATCATATAGTCAAATCTGTTCTCTACAGCTTTAGAGAAGTAGAAAATTAGCTCCAGAAAATGTAGCAATGATGTTATCTATTAATACAGAAAGTGGCGCTCAGATTTAAAGAAATCTGTCAGCATAATCAACCCTATTTAGCCAAGTATACAGCTTGGTACGGTTGGTCATGCTGATACAAACAATACCCTTAATATTACTATCTGTGACTCCATTGCTGTGAAAAATACATTTTTATTTATTTGCAAATGACCTAACTGGAGTACCGAGGGGCTGCCTAGACCCCTCGGAGCATCAGCTTGTTACAACCTTCAGCTTCCCACCTCACTGTGGATTAACAGGGCTAGTCTCCTAAGGCCTGCTTTTCTCCTAGTGCTGAGACCTGTATTCTCCTGCTTGGGCTGTATCTTCTGGTCTTTATGCCTATTTAGTACTTCTGCTGCAGTGCTCCAAGCAGTACAGATTAAAACTGAGCAACCACCGAGACCTGTCATCTCTTGCCTATGCTGTATCTTAAGGTTTCTGGGAGCACAGTCTAGGCACAAGATGACAGGTCTCATGCTTGCTCAGTTTGAATCTGTGCTGCTTGGAAGACAGCAGAGGAAACACTGAACAGGTGCTAAAATCAGGAGATACAGAGCAGGCAAAAGAATGCAGGTCTTTGTGCTTGGAGAGCATCAAGCACTGAACTAGCACTGTCAATCCAAGGGAAAGGGGGAAGGATGAAATCTAAAGGGGTCTAACAAACTGGTGCTCTGAGGGCTCTAGCCAGTTGCTTGGTAATCCTCTCAGGTAATTTGCATAAAAATTAACTGTGGTTTTCTCAGTATTGGGGTCATGAAGAACTGCAATTAGAGATGAGCGAATTTTTCAAGAATTAGATTCGGCTAGTTGGCCGAATTTTCAATTTTGTTTTGTTTGATCGCGTAAAAAAATGCCTATTTCCTGGAGGCAGAGAGCCTTTATATTGGTGTAGAACACTGTGCCTTGCAGTAACACGCATAGGAAGTCTGCTGTGGTAGTGAAATAATACTGTGAGTCAGTATGACATGCAGATGACAGGCATCGCTCTTAGAATCACTGCACAAAAACTGACCAAATAACTCAAGTATGAACTCAGCCTTGCAGGTCGATGTTAGCGCCAAGAATAAGCGCACTCCTTTAACACCATCGTCAGATGATTCCATACAGATGTCTACAGAACCTGTTCGATCAAGCGCTTATACAAGTAGAGCCCCCTGACAGAGTGGAGAGGGTGTCAGGAGTAAGTTTGTGTTGACGTCACTGATTATTTTGCCCTTCCTCTGATCCATTAGAACAATAACCTCCAAAAAACGGATCCGGTCTGTGGAGCATCTGCCTTCACTCGGTCGGTATTTGGTCAGTAATCCATCAGTATTGCTAATGCCCAAAAAACAGGAGTGGATCCAAAATAGAAATTACATGTGAATGGAACATTTACATGTCTTCTGAGTTTTGTACCCACTCCTGCTGTTGGCTACCAAATCACAAGCCAATTCTGATTGGACCATACAGGTCTTACAGTTGCTACAAAGACAGGATCCGTTGTGCGCTTCATTTTTCCTTTCTTCTGACAGATCAGAAGAAGGGTCATATAAAGGATGATGTCAGCCAGGCTGAAAGTCAAAATAATGGCCCAGTCATGAAGTGGGGAAGGTGGGAACAGCATGAAAAGTCCACAGAGTGGCCCTATGACATAATGGTGAGGTTGAAGCAGCATGAGGAGGCCACAGAGTAGCACAATGACAGTGTGGAGGTGGCAACAGCATCAGGAGGCCACAGAGTGGCAAGGTGACATAATGTGGAGGTGGCAGCAACATAAGGAGAACACAGAGTGGAAAGGTAACATAGTGTGGAGGTGGCAGCAGGTAAAATAAAATCATTTATTTAAAGGAAGATAAATAAACATTCATCAGGGACAGGGAGGTTAGGAAGATGCCGGTCAAGTCCAATGCAGGTAGTCGTCCAAGCCGGAATAAGGTCCAAAGCGGGTGGTCGTCCAAGCCAGGGTCAGGTCCAAAGCGTGTAGTCTTCCAAGCCGGGGTCAGATCCAAAACAGGTACATCTGCCGATGCGGGGTCGAGAGCCAGAGGAAACGTCAGCCAGGCCGGATCAACATAGGAACACACAAGGAGCTAAGACTGCCAGAGGTGCACCTTGGAGCACAAACGCAAGGGCAATGAACCTGAAGCCTGAGCAGACTGATATAGTCAGGTGTTGCCACATCATCACTGTGTGAAGCCCAGGCAGCAGGCAAGTGATGATGCACTCAGAGGTTATAAGAGACTGCAGTCTGCATATGTCCAAAATGGCTGCCACCATAAGGACAAGGTAAGACCTTGACAGTACCCTCCCCTCCATGGTCCCTCCTCTGCGGAGAAAAAAAATGGTTTCTGCGGAAAGCGAGCATGAAAAGCACGGAGAAGGGCGGGTGCCCGAACATCAGCGGAGGAAACCCAGGAGCGCTCCTCAGGATCATAACCTCTCCAGTGAACCAGGAATTGGACTCAACCTTGGAGCTGACGAGAATCCAGGATGCTGCTAATCTCATACTCCTCATGATTGCCCACAGGAATGGGATGAGGGCGAGGAAGAGAGGCGGTATAGCGATTGCAAATCAGTGGCTTCAAAAGCGACACGTGGAAGACGTTCGAGATACGCTTGCCAGGAGGAAGTTCAAGGGCATAGGCAACCGGGTTCACCTTACGGAAGATTCAAAAAGGTCCAACAAAACGGGGGGCTAGTTTTGGAGCAGGAACCTTGAGGTTGAGATTGCAAGTCGATAACCACACCCTCTTCCCATCTTGGTACGAAGGAGCAGGCAAACGCCTCCGGTCAGCCTGGAGCTTCTGACGCTGAGCAGAAACCTGTAACGGCTCTTAAATCCGCACCCAAGAGGAACGGAGGGCACGGAGATGATCCTCCACAGCCGGAATGTCCTGTGGCAAGAATGACTCAGGCAGGGCTGGAAACCAAAATTCGCCATAGACTGAGACATTCCAGAGGATGAGTTGATGGCAGAGTTCCTGGAAAACTCTGCCCAGGGCAGCAGATCAACCCAATTGTCACGATGGTCAGAGATATAGCAGCAGAGAAATTGCTCCAGGGCTTGGTTGGAACGCTCAGCGGCACCATTAGACTGCGGATGGTAGGCTGAGGAGAAGGAGACGGGAACACCCAACTGAGAACAAAAGGCATGCCAGAACCAAACTGTCGCAGTCTGAGACAATCTCCTTAGGCAACCCGTGTAAACGGAAGACCTCCCTGGCAAACACTGAGGCCAGCTCCTGAGCGGTTGTCACAGCTGAGGATGGGGGAAACTCTCAGCTGTGCGATGGCAGAAGATAATGGTCGCTGCTAGGCCAGGACAGGAATCAGGAAGCAGGTCACCTCCTATCACATCCCTAATTCTGACCCTGACTCCTAGCTGTATGAGCCAACCCTGATGGTAGGAGGGCTCATACTCCGGAACCTAGGGTCCCTACTAGCCCTCAGGGTAGCCCTGGACTAGGAGCAGGGTAAGACGACCTGTTCCTCCTAGATGCGGACGAACAGGAGTCTCACAGGCCAAGCTGCAAGGAAAGGGGAACAAATACAACATATGGTGAATGCAGGCATTTAAACAATTAAGATCTGCCAGTAGTGTATGTATTATGAACTGCCTCTGGAGGTACACTGTATGGGCTCTACATGTATGTTTGTATGTTAGTTTTATGTCACAATAAAAATTCCATTTTATTAGGTAAACACGTTGTACCGATTCTCTTTGTTGAAACATATTTAGGAGGTACACCCTTGTTAACGCAAGGCTGTTTCGATCCAGTTGAAATATATGGATATGGCAGGTGAACTAAAACAGTTCCAAACCTACCTGCCACAGACACTCTGACTGGAACCCGTGCATGACTACTGATGTCCACACAACACTAAGGGACACAGCACACAACACATATCACACAGGTAACCAGGACATCCATAGCTGCAATAAATAGATAGACCAAAAAGACATCTTCTAACATCAGACATATAGTTTTATGACAACAAGGGTGGCCCTCACTGGCAGATGGTATAAGAAACCAGGAGGATGACTCCAGCTACAACAAGGCTGGAGTACCCCTCAGCTACAGGTCTAGCAGAGGCTAAATAGCCCAAGTGGCCACACCCACACAAAGACACACCCAGTGTTCACACACTAAGAAGGGAATTAACCCTTCCAAGGCCAGACAGGGTAGTGAAGCCACTTAAAGGGAAAAGCACATAAACAACACACTCCACCCGTTACCGCTGGCAACGGCATTCGTGGCACCACAAACAGCGACTGTGCACACATACAAAGACAAAAGGCACACCTACAAAGACAGCTCAGACTGCTATACTGCGAATACCATAATGTTGCCAGCAGCAACCACACGTGAGGCCACATACTTCAGCCCTCACCTGTGATTGATAAAAGACCAGACCGCGGCAACAGCATGCGGGTCCAGGAGTCACGACCATGAGCATAGTCGTGACAGCGGTAGGCAGCTTCTTAAACGGAATACAGTGGCACATCTTGGAGAACCGATCGACAACCATGAGTATAACCATGTAACATCGGGATGCAGGAAGTTCCACAATAAAGTCCATGGCCAGGTGAGACCAGGGATGTCCCCATTGGGAATGGGATGCTGTAGACAAACGGGTAGGCGGCGGGAAGATTTGTTCTGCGCACAGACAGAACACGCAGCCACATACGCGGCAACATCAGTGCGGAGAGATGGCCACCAGAACTGACGGGAAACAGCCCAGGACATCTAGTTATTACCAGGATGACCGGCAGTCCTTGAATTGTGGTATGTGTGCAGCAGCTTTATGCGCAACCCCTCAGGCACAAAACTTTTTCCAGCACGTCTCATGTGGGTGCATTGGACTGAGCAGCCAAGATTCGTTCCCCAAGAGGAGAGGTCAAGTTGGTTCAGATAGCAGACAGGATATGATCGGAAGGTATGACTGGCGTCGGCACGGAGTCCTCCCTGGACAACTAAGAATACTGGCAAGATAAGGCATTCTTGGAGCCGGGTAAATAGGAGACCACATAGTTAAAACGAGACAAGAATAAGGTCCATCTAGTCTGACGGGGTGTAAGCCTCGTGGGTGTAAGTGACAGCTGTTTCCCGTCAGTTCTGGTGGCCTCTTGGCCTCTGAGAGATCTCTGCACTGCTCTTCCTGGTACGGCACCTCTCTGCGTCCTTTCTTATTGATGTTTGCCAGGGAGGTCTTCCGTTTACACGGGTTGCCTAAGGAGATTGTCTCAGACCGCGACAGTTTGGTTCTGGCATGCCTTTTGTTCTCAGTTGGGTGTTCACCTCTCCTTCTCCTCAGCCTACCATCCGCAGTCGAATGGTGCCGCTGAGCGTTCCAAGCAAGCCTTGGAGCAATTTCTCTGCTGCTATATCTCTGACCATCGTGACAATTGGGTTAATCTGCTGTCCTGGGCGGAGTTTGCCAGGAACTCTGCCATCAACTCATCCTCTGGAATGTCTCAGTTTATGGCAAATTTGGGTTTCCAGCCCTCTGTGTTGCCTGAGTCGTTCTTCTCGAATGGAGACCATTGGGGCGAGGCCATTGCAGAACTGCAAAAACCTTCCGAGGGTCCATAGAGAACCCTTCAGCAGAAATGATAAAGCCCAAGAAAGCAACCTGAGACAGGTGAAATTCACATTTCTCAAGCTTACAGTAAAGCCCATTCCTACGTAACCGTCGAAGCACCCGTCTGACATCCAGGTAGTGTGATTCAATGGAGTCCGAATAAACCAAGATGTCATCCAAATAGACCACCACACATTGCTGCAACATATCACAAAAGACATCATTAATGAACTCCTGGAAGACAACGGGCGTATTGCACAAGCCAAAAGGGATGACCAGATATTCATAATGACCGGTTCTGGTGTTAAACGCGGTCTTCCACTCGTCACCCTCCTTGATCCTTACGAGGTTATATGCTGCCCTTAGGTCAAGCTTGGTAAAGACCGTTGCTCCCTTGAGGCGGTCGAACAATTCGGTAATCAACGTAATCGGGTATGCATTCTTAACAGTGATGCGATTGAGACCCCTATAGTCAATGCAAGGTCTCAACTCGCCTCCCTTTTTCTTTACGAAGAAAATGCCAGCACCCGCTGGAGAAGTGGATTTGCGAATGTGTCCTCGGAAAAGCGTGTCCGCGACGTACTCCTCCATCACCTTATTCTCCGCAACGGAAAGAGGAAAAACACTGCCACGAGGGGGAATGGCATCGGGTTGCAGATCTACAGCACAATGGTAGGGACGATGAGGAGGAAGGGCACCAGCGCGCATCTTGTCAAATACATCCAGATTCTCAAGATATTCAGGAGACAACACAGAATCTGAGGAGGTACAAAGTACCTTAACAGGCCCATTTATGCAAACAGCGCCACACTGTGGAGACCAAGAGAGGATCTCGGCCGACTGCCAATCAAAGGTCAGATTGTGCTGCTGAAGCCAAGGGAACACCAAAACCACGGAGTAGTGCGGGGATGAAATAACCTGAAAACAGGCAGATTCCCTGTGACAAGCCCCAATCGCTGTATCGATCGTCTCATGGGTAACCTGCGCCGGTCGCAGAGGTGTCCCATCAATGGCCTCGATGGCCAGTGGAGTAACACGAGGCTGCAGGGATATGGAATTTGCAGCAACAAATGTACTGTCAATAAAATAACCACCAGCAGCGGAGTCCACCATTGCTTGAGTAACCGCTTTGCCCTCTGTCCAGGAGAGGACAACTGTGATCAGTGGGGTTTTTTTACGGGAAGCTGGGGACAAGGACCTTAGGTGCAAATGTTTCCCGGACGGGTTGGGCATGACTTCAGGAAATGCCCACTGAGACCGCAATACAGGCACTGGCCCTCCTTTTTCCTAAAGGCCCGCTCAGTCTCAGAAAGGCGAGTGAATCCCAGGTGCATAGGTTCACTGCCAGATGAACCATCCCCAGGAGGCATGGGAGGTGAGGGAAGAATGGGTGGGAAAGAAAACATAAGAGCCAATCTGGTAGGAGGCTTCCGCAGGCGCTCCTTAAACGAAGGCCTCTCCCTGAGCCTGGTATTGATTAAAATCAGGAAGGAAACGAGCAGGTACATCGAATACCCTATGTAAGGAGGCAACAAAACTTTGGTAATCGCGTATCACAGGTTTCTCGTTCTCCCATAAGGGATTTGCCCAGGCCAAAGCCTTGTCCGAGAGCAACGAAATCAGGAAGCCCACTTTGGACCGATCAGAAGGAAACGCCTGAGGGACCATCTCAAAATATATGCCCACTTGGTTTAGGAAGCCACAACACTGACTCGGTTCACCCCCATATCGCTGTGGCAGGAGGGCTGAACCAGTCATCCCTCTGGAAACTGGGACCTCAGCTGCAACTGCAGGAGCAGGAGTGGCAATGGGAGCAGCAGCAGGAGGAACCACCGGCCCAGCAACACCAGGAGGAAGGTGTGCAGTGCGTGCAAGCAACGTTTGCAGTGCCTGAGTGAGCTGACCCAAAAACCTGGAGACCAGCATAGGGAGCGTGGGAGAACCTGCATCGGCAGGATTCATGGCCCTTGTGTAATGTCCTGGGAGCCAGAAAACTAGACCACGTGCAAACACTGGAAAAATAAAGTTGTTTATTTAAAGGAACATAAATAAACATTCATCAGGGACAGAGAGGTTAGGAAGAAGCCGGTCAAGTCCAATGCAGGTAGTCGTTCAAGCCGGAATCAGGTCCAAAGCGGGGTAGTCATCCAAGCCGGGGTCAGGTCCAAAGCGGGTAGTCTTCCAAGCCGGGGTCAGATCCAAAGCTGGTACGTTTGCTGATGTGGGATCAAGAGTAGGGTTGAGCGAACCCGAACTGTAAAGTTTGGGTTCGTACCGAACTTTACGGTGTTCGGCACCCGAACCCGAACATTTCAGTAAAGGTTCGGGTTCGGTGTTCGGGTAATATTAATATACCATCGGATCTGCGTTTTCTCCAATCAGATGGTATATTTTAACTTGAAGCGTCCCCATCACCATGGGAACGCCTCTATGTTAGAATATAGCATCGGATTTGAGTTAGATCGTGAAAACTCAGATCCGACAGTATATTCTAACACATAGGCGTTCCCATAGGCGTTCAAGTTAGAATATACTGAGAACTGTCGACATAACGGCCCCCTGCTGCCTGGCAGCACCTGATCTCTTACAGGGGGCTGTGATCTCCGCACAATTAACCCCTCAGGTGCCGCACCTGAGGGGTTAATTGTGTGGATCACAGCCCCCTGTAAGAGATCAGGTGCTGCCAGGCAGCAGGGGGCCAGACCCACCTCCCTCCTCAGTATTAAAATGATTGGTGGCCAGTGCGGCCCCCCCTCCCTCCCTCCCCAGTATTAAAATCATTGGTGGCCAGTGTGGCCCCCCCTCCCTATTAAAATCATTGGTGGCTAGTGCGCCCCCCCACCCCCTATTAAAATCATTGGTGGCTAGTGCGCCCCCCCCCACCCCCACCCACCCCTTATTAAAATCATTGGTGTCCAGTGCGGCCTCCCCTCCCCCCCTAATCAAAATCATTTGTTAACAACCCCCCTCCCCCCCATCATTGGTGTCAGCGGAGCGGCAGTTCCGATCGGAGTCCCAGTTTAATCGCTGGGGCTCCGATCGGTTACCATGGCAGCCAGGACGCTACTGCAGTCCTGGCTGCCATGGTTACTTAGCACTTTTAGCAGCATTATACTTACATGTGCTGTCTGTGGCCGGACGGCGCTCCTCCTACTGTTAAGTGAAAGATCTGTGCGGCGCATTGCTTATAGCACAGACCTGTCACTTACCAGTATGAGGAGCACCCGGCCGGCCACAGACAGTGCACGTAAGTATAATGCTGCTAAAAGCGCTAAGTAACCATGGCAGCCAGGACTGCAGTAGCGTCCTGGCTGCCATGGTAACCGATCGGAGCCCCAGCAATTAAACTGGGACTCCGATCGGAACTGCCGCTCCGCTGCCACCAATGATGGGGGGGGAGGGGGGTTGTTAACCTATGATTTTAATTAGGGGTGGGGGGGAGAGGGGAGGCCGCACTGGACACCAATTATTTTAATAGGGGGGGGGGTGCCGCACTAACCACCAATGATTTTAATAGGGGGGGTTGGGGGTGGGGGGGCCGCAATAGCCACCAATGATTTTAATACTGGGGAGGGAGGAGCCGCACCATGCTATAACGGAAAATAATAAAGTGAAGTTCGGGTCCCCATTGACTTCAATGAACTTTTTTTTAAAGTTCGGCCGAACTCCCCGAACCCGAACATCTAGGTGTTTGCTCAACTCTAATCGAGAGCCAGAGGAAACGTCAGCCAGGCCGGATCAACACAGGAACAGAAAAGGAGCTCAGACTGACAGAGATGCATCTTGGAGCACAAACACAAGGGCAATGAACCTGAAGCCTGAGCAGACTGATATAGTCAGGTGTTGCCGCATCATCACTGTGCGATGCCCAGGCAGCAGGCAATTGATGATGCACTCAGAGATTATAAGAGTCTGCAGTCTGCATATGTCCAAAATGGCTGCCACCATGAAAACAAGGTAAGACCTTGACAAGCACGTGGAATCAGATGTGTGGCATCAGGTGGTTGACAGCATCAGAATAATAGCTGAGGCAGGTAACCAGAAGAAATCGGTCTTTTTTGTTAAAGTGTTGGTGTGGCACCTTGGATGATCGAGTCTGATGCATCAGGCATTGGTGGTTGGAAATCCTGGCTGATCCTCGAATGATTCATCTTGACAAAGGTCAGTCTCTCCACATTTTGAGTGGACAGGCGAGTTCTTCTTGGGGTAACTATGGCCACCGCCGCACTAAACACCCGCTCTGATGCCACACTACTGGCTGGGCAGGACAGCTTCTCCAGGGCAAACTCTGCCAGTTGCGGCCATAAATCCAGCTTGGCTGCCCAGTAGTCCAGCGGATCTTCATTTTGGGGTGGCAGGGTGCTGTCCAAGTATGCCACCACCTGCTGGTTCAGGTCCTACTCCAGATCCAGCTGCTGGTCAGTATTTTCTTCAATATGCGGGTGAAGAAAGCTGCTCATTAGCGACTCTAGACTCAGGCTGCTTCTGATGGAGCTGGTACTGCTCCTGCCACCCCACCCCTCCCCAGCAGCCATGGCAGTGGAACGTGAGCGCAGAGTGCCCCCCCCCCGGTCAGACCTGCAAGTGGATGGACAATGGCGCAAGTAGGCAGCGACCAACTGACTACATAGCAGGTGTAAAAAAGGCCCCCATTTTGGACCGGTAGCGAGGGTCCAACAAGGTGGAGAGCCAGAAGTCATCCCTCTGCCGAATGGTGACAATTCGGCTGTCACTACGCAAGCAAGTGAGCATCCATCGGGCCATTTGTGCAAGTGACTCGGAGGGACTCCCTGCCTCCATCTCTACTGCATACTGCCACGGTGTGTCTGGGTCCTCTGCCTCCTCTTCCTCATCGCCATGTAGCTCCTCTGGCTGCTCCTGCTCCTCCTCTCTTGTGCTCGGATCGGCTCATGATGAGAGAGTCCCCTACCCAAACCTATACTCCCCCCTTCCCTACCTAAAAGCAGCAGAGTTATGCCGGAACTGCTTATCGAAGGGTAGCCTAAAGGGGGCCACACCAATGATGAGTCCTGAAAAGAAGGGAGGGCTCCTGGGTGGGTCGAAAGCATTCGAACCGACAAGTGGGGGCAGGAGAGCCAGGTTTAAATAGTTAAAGCCCCGCCTCCCCTCACACAAACACGGCACTCTTAATTGCCTACCACTTGTGCTCGGATCGGCTCATGATGAGAGGGTCCCCTACCCAAACCTATACCCCCCCCCCCTACCTAAAAGCAGCAGAGTTATGCCGGAACTGCTTATCGAAGGGTAGCCTAAAGGGGCCAAAAGAACCATGCATAGGAGTTTGCAAAGAATTTAATAACAGAAACTACAAACCCAAAACTCGAAAGCCAGTGACCTTTCGTATTAAAAAGATCCGGGATATAACGTATGTAACACACGGAACTCCAATGCCCCAACCGGTGAGGACATGTACTGGCACCTTATGCATGGACTCCGCGCTGCCGCGCCAATGCGGAAGGAATGTCCTGTGACGAGAGAGGATCGACCCCTGACCCGTCAACAAACCCGAATGTACCTAAGAAAGGCCGCGGTGGTTAGCCGGGCATTGCCTATTTCGAGTACGGGAGAACATGCCGGCTTGGACTCAATGCTACGCAGCCAAGCATCCAAGGCCTGCACCGGACCCCATCGGTTGGCTGTGGGGAAGTATCTGACCTCCACCGATTCCCCCGGCCGTGACGTCTTGGACGAGGCCAAGGTGTGGACCTTCCGCAAGTACCCAGCCGGCGTATTAGTGCCCATGAGCTCGCCTGGCCTGAGGAATCCATGGAAGGCCAGGTACAAGGCTGTTTCTACCAGAGCGCTCACCTGCGGGCCGAACGGTTTGCCCTGCAGTTTGTCTATCACGGACCTGAACAAGCTACCGGTAAATGGCTGACACTCATGTTGTTTCTCAACCGACATCTTGCGCAAACCCTTCAACGCCGCTTTGCTAGGGTGGGCGGAGAAGAGTGACGGTAGGTCCGGAAGTAGCATGTCCCGGTGGTGCTGAATACCTGCCAGGTATAGTTTAACAGTGCTATAGGATAGGTTTAATTGAGAATGGCAAAAACCAGACAAAGCCCAATAGGTGAGTGATAGGCCCAAGGCCAGCGGCCGGGTAGGTGTTCTCATATTCCTGAAACAGGCGCCAAGCTGTCTTGTAAGCCCTCAGAGTATTACTGGACAAGGAATTGGCCATCAGTCTCTTAGCTACGGTGAGGTGAGAGACTAGTCCAAGCGCAGCTGGGACTGGTGAGGAATTGGCGTCGGCAACCGATCTGCCCCTGGACAAACCTGAAAGAAAAGTGAATTTTTAAAAAAAAAAATTTTCTTTACGGAGAAGCCATGCGAGAGAGACTCTAATGGTGGAGTCATATGTGTAAACCTAAAACGGAGGAGCCATGCGTGAGAGACCCTAATGGCGGTATCATATGTGTAAACCTAAAACGGAGGAGCCATGCGTGAGCGACTCCAATGGCGGAGTCATATGTGTAAACCTAAAACGGAGAAGCCATGCGTGAGAGACTCTAATGGCGGGGTCATATATGTAAACCTAAAGCGGAGAAGCCATGCGTGAGAGACTAATGGCGGAGTCATATGTGTCAAACTAAAACGGAGAAGCCATGCGTGAGAGACTCCAATGGCGGAGTCATATGTGTAACCTAAAACTGAGAAGCCACGCGTGAGAGAATCTAATGGCGGGGTCATATATGTAAACCTAAAGCGGAGAAGCCATGCGTGAGAGACTAATGGCGGAGTCATATGTGTCAACTAAAACGGAGAAGCCATGCGTGAGAGACTCCAATGGCGGAGTCATATGTGTAACCTGAACGGAGAAGCCATGCGTGAGATACTCTAATGGCGGGGTCATATATGTAAACCTAAAGCGGAGAAGCCATGCGTGAGAGACTAATGGCGGAGTCATATGTATCAACTAAAATGGAGAAGCCATGCGTGAGAGACTCCAATGGCGGAGTCATATGTGTAACCTGAACGGAGAAGCCATGCGTGAGAGACTCTAATGGCGGAGTCACATGTGTAAACCTAAAACGGAGGAGCCATGCGTGAGAGACCCTAATGGCGGTATCATATGTGTAAACCTAAAACGGAGGAGCCATGCGTGAGCGACTCCAATGGCGGAGTCATATGTGTAAACCTAAAACAGAGAAGCCATGCGTGAGAGACTCTAATGGCGGGGTCATATATGTAAACCTAAAGCGGAGAAGCCATGCGTGAGAGACTAATGGCGGAGTCATATGTGTCAAACTAAAACGGAGAAGCCATGCGTGAGAGACTCCAATGGCGGAGTCATATGTGTAACCTGAACGGAGAAGCCATGCGTGAGAGACTCTAATGGCGGAGTCACATGTGTAAAACTAAAACGGGGAAGCCATGCGTGAGAAACTCCAATGGCGGAGTCATATGTGTAACCTAAAACGGAGAAGCCATGCGTGAGAGACTCTAATGGCGGGGTCATATATGTAAACCTAAAGCGGAGAAGCCATGCGTGAGAGACTAATGGCGGAGTCATATGTATCAACTAAAATGGAGAAGCCATGCGTGAGAGACTCCAATGGCGGAGTCATATGTGTAACCTGAACGGAGAAGCCATGCGTGAGAGACTCTAATGGTGGAGTCACATGTGTAAAACTAAAACGGGGAAGCCATGCGTGAGAGACTCCAATGGCGGAGTCATATGTGTAAACCTAAAACGGAGAAGCCATGCGTGAGAGACTCTAATGGTGGGGTCATGCATGCAAACCTAAAGCGGAGAAGCCATGCGTGAGAGACTAATGGCGGAGTCATGTGTGTCAAACTAAAACGGAGAAGCCATGTGTGAGAGACTCTAATGGCGGAGTCACATTTGTAAAACTAAAAACGGGGAAGCTATGTGTGAGAGACTCCAAAGGCGGAGTCATATGTGTAAACCTCAAACGGAGAAGCCATGCGTGAGAGCCTCTAATGGCGGAGTCCTATGTGTAAATCTAAAGCGGAGAAGCCATGCGTGAGAGACTCTAATGGCGGAGTCATATGTGTAAACCTAAAAACGGGGAAGCTATGTGTGAGAGACTCCAAAGGCGGAGTCATATGTGTAAACCTAAACGGAGAAGCCATGCGTGAGAGACTCTAATGGCGGGGTCATATATGTAAACCTAAAGCGGAGAAGCCATGCGTGAGAGACTCTAATGGCGGAGTCACATGTGTAAAACTAAAAACGGGGAAGCTATGTGTGAGAGACTCCAAAGGCGGAGTCATATGTGTAAACCTCAAACGGAGAAGCCATGCGTGAGAGCCTCTAATGGCGGAGTCCTATATGTGTAAACCTAAAGCGGTGAAGCCATGCGTGAGAGACTCTAATGGCGGAGTCATATGTGTAAACATATACATAGAATGGCAGTCCTTCTTCAAAAATCAATCAAAAAAAATGATACAAATGATTATAAAAAGGAGGACACAAATACTTGAAGATATAGCCAAAAATATCACAAATCTCAAAAAAATAATTATTAGATTGCCACACGATGATGAATATGCCAAGTGGCAAGAGGCAATTTGCAGGAGTTTAGATGATTTAGAAAGGGAAATAATAAAGAGAAAATCTAAGAAATTTAAATACACGAGATATGAGAGAACAACAGGGAACACTCGCACTAGGGAAGAAACTCCAATGACACAAATGGACAATAGAGAAAATAACACACAAGATAGTAGAATGTATAACCAGTATAACATACCGACAACAAACCGATATGAAGCCCAGTCCACCCCTAATTTTTTAGATCACACCCCACCTCACCACAGAATAAGAACACGACAGTCACCGTCACAACCTCAACGCAGAGAACAAGAGAACCACCAAAATCACCAAAACTACAAATATCAAACACACGATTACAACCTACGACAGAAGTATCACAATCACCAACACGATATGAACAATTACCCCCAACCCTCACACAATCACGAACAGAGATACACGAAAGATTATCACAGGAGACGATCACCACCAAGAACACGCTCACAAAAAGAGACAAGAAAACACAAAGAGAACGCACAAAAAAGAGACAGGGAACACAGGATATACAGATAGAACAAACCTCAATTGTCAATCTCAGTCAAATAGACCTCTCAAATGCACAGATGAAATTATTAAATAAAGGAATTAAATTCTCACCAACGGCAAATTTAGACAAATTTTCTACATATATCGGCATAGAAAAATTTATCAGGAAACTATGTCTAAAAAGATATTATATGAAGAATCCTATATTACAAACAACAGTAGTGTCTAAATATGAACACACAGAATTGAAATTAAAATCAAAAAAATTCCCAAGGCAAGAAATAAGTCACAAAATCGCGGCGTTTAGGAAAAACATGGAATCAGATATAAGGAAACTAAGCAACAAACAATCATATAACAATTTAACAAGATCAGAGATAGACGCCATTAAAGAACTACAAGCCAGTAATAACATCACAATCAGACCAGCTGATAAGGGGGGAGCAATAGTTGTACTGGACACAATTTTATATAACTCAGAGTGTCAGAGACAACTATCGGACCACACAACATATAAAAAACTAAGATCTGACCCAATAAATACCTTTTATAATGACCTAATGAAATATTGTAATAAGGGTTATACTAAGGGTATATTATTAGAACAAGAGCAAAAATTCATCTTAAATACCCCGAAACGTTTACCAGTTTTTTACTGCCTACCAAAAATCCATAAGGACCCTGTGGCACCACCAGGTAGGCCTATAATATCAGGTATAGGTTCTATAACATCGAACCTTTCACAATATTTAGATAAACTACTCCAACCTGTAGTAAAAAAGGTCCCATCCTATATAAAAGATACGACGGATATAATAAAAACATTAGAACAATTGGAGATTCAGGAACATTGGTATTTGGGCACAATGGACGTGAGCTCATTATACACGATCATAGACCACGAGCAAGGTCTAGAGGCTACTAAACAACAGTTAATAATGGCGAAAACTCTTAATTTAGAACAGATAGAATATATTTTAGAGGGTATACAATACATTTTAACACATAATTATTTTTATCATAATTCTGATTTTTAGATTCAAGAAAGGGGCACCGCCATGGGCACCAGGTTCGCCCCCAGTTACGCCAATTGATTTATGGCGAATTGGGAATATGAGACCATCACACCACATCTGGGGGCGGGCCTGGTGCTCTGGCGTCGTTATATAGACAACATCATTTTTATTTGGCAGGGCACTAAATCACTTTTAGATCAATTTTTAACTGAAATTAATAGGAATGATAGGAACTTAAAATTCATTACCAAAATTAGCGACTCTGGAGTAGAATTTTTAGATTTAAAAATAGAGATTAAAAACAAAAAATTGGTATGTAGCACATACCACAAGCCAGTCACGAAAAATGGGTATATTCTCTATACGAGTTGCCACCTTCCCCGTTGGTTACTCAATATTCCAACCAGTCAATTTAGAAGGCTCAAAAGAAACTGTACCCTAAATGAAGATTTCGAGAAGGAAGCATTAACATTAAAAGAACAATTTATAACCAAACAATACCCAATAGAGACTGTAGACTTGGCCCTAAATAAGGTTATGAATATGGAGAGAAAAACATTTTTTGGAAATAAAAAGAAACAAGAAGAAACAGGGGAAAAAATAAGATTAATACTGCCATTTCATGGACAGTACAAGAAAATTAACACCTTGGTGCGTAAACATTGGCACCATTTACAAAGGGATAAAATTATAGGCCCCATTCTCCCAGTGAATCCCTCAATCTCATATACAAAGGCTCCTAATTTGGGTCTGTTGATTGCCCCCACCTTAAAAAATCCAAATAAAAATATTAAGTCCAATTGGCTCAATCTAAAGGGTTTTTACAGGTGTGGGATCTGTAATAATTGTAAAACAACACAATTTCCGAAAAAGACAACACAGATCCAATCAAGACAAAACTCATTTAGCTTCACAATTAGAGATAATCTGTCGTGTAACTCTTCAGATGTTATCTATATTTTGGAATGTCCGTGCCACAAGCAGTATGTGGGACGCACTAAGAGACTGTTCAAAAAGAGGATAGCCGAACATATAGGTAACATCAAAAAAGGCTACGAAAATCACATACTGTCTAAACATTTCAAAACACATCACAATAAGGACCCCTCTGGGTTAACCTATATAGCATTTGAAAAAGTTCATAAATCCTGGAGAGGGGGCAATCACATATCAAGCATGTCCAGAGCAGAGTCCCGTAGGATATTTGAATTTGAAACCATCACTCCGGCTGGTCTTAATGCAGAATTAGAGCTATTCGGATTTCTATAGGGGGTTGTGCCCTCTGGGGACATTCTGTCGAGTTCGGGCTGTCTATCAGCATCTCGACAGTCTCTCCCCGTGGGCCCCTCCCCCATTCCCATATTTGACATATACTCGAAATAAACTCTACAAAACCAAGATAATGAGAAGACCACCCCATAAATGTTATTTTATATGAATTTTATATGAATTTTATATGAATTTTATATGAATTTTATATGAATTTTATATGCATTGTATATGGGTTTTTGTATATGAAGTTCTATGTGATTTTTCTATATGAAGCTCTATGTGATATTCTATGTGAAATTTTATGTAACATTATGAGATATATATATTTTTATATGTTTTAGCATGTATTTATATTTTATAGTGCCATCTAGTGTCCCTATTAATGAATCAACATATTGGTAGTTTATCAATTCAATAATTTAATAATTTATTATTATATGATATTATCTATATCCTTTATCTTGTACTCACTATCATTAAGGTACTGTTCGTTAAGATATTAATTGTGATAAATATGTACATTAGTTGAATCTATATCTATACTCTAGCAACTATATAATAGGTATGAAAACAAATAACATAAGTTCCAGTTGCTTTGAGGTACATCCATTCCATGTTTTGAGTTTGATCCAGCCTTCATGATCCCTCCCCTATAAAAGGAAGGAGATCAGTTGTACTATTCACCACTGATGAAGGTGCAAGAGTGCACCGAAACGCGTTTGGTATAAGGAAGGAATAGTACAAGGACTCTGGACCCAACAAAGATCGCCCATACAGACAGACGTTACAGGCGATTTTTGCATTATACATCTCACTGACGCAATAGTCAGCTGACCGGAGGAATACATCGTCACTTCCGGTTACATCATTACTTCCGGTTACAGAGGAACACGCCGAGGACGCCGAGGAACACGTGCGCACCGACGACACACAGGATCGGAGCGCTCCCTGAGAGAGGTATTCCCCTGCAATAGCCACCTGGAATCCGGTTACACGGGGTAAGATTACCTGACTTTTTCATCCTCCCGTCCTAATAGCGCTCCCTGGGACAAACACCAACTGCACTCAGTGCAAATTTTACCTTTTTAACTGACATTCAATACAGTGCGCACTGCCTCAATACCTATATGCAGACTGATCACCTGCATTAGTAGGTCCTTATCTTACTAATCCGCACAATAATTTTTTACAATTCCGTGTAAGTTTTTAACTCTGTATAAATCTGAACCCTCCTAATACAGGAGGACATTATATCTGTGACCAATCAGAGCGATTGAGTCATTCAGTTACTGAATATTGTGCAATGTTTAATAAATCTATGGATATACAATATAACTGACTCCTTTTATATACACCCATCCATCTGAGTGCCCTCCATCCTTTGATTTTTATACATATGTGTAAACCTAAACGGAGAAGCCATGCGTGAGAGACTCTAATGGCGGGGTCATATATGTAAACCTAAAGTGGAGAAGCCATGCGTGAGAGACTAATGGCGGAGTCATATGTGTCAAACTAAAACGGAGAAGCCATGCGTGAGAGACTCCAATGGCGGAGTCATATGTGTAAACCTAAAACGGAGAAGCCATGCGTGAGAGCCTCTAATGGCGGAGTCCTATGTGTAAACCTAAAGCGGAGAAGCCATGCGTGAGAGACTCCAATGGCGGAGTCATGTGTAACCTAAGCGGAGATGCCATGCGTGAGCGACTCTAACTGCGGATTTAAATATTATTTTTATTTTTTTCTCTCTAACCTATAACCACTTAAGCAGCTCCAGTATGGGCACCGCTCTGAGTACGAGCATGAAGAGCATGGTATAAAGCAGATCACCTGCATGGACTAACTAACACCCTGTGCCTACATAACCCCCTTGGAACCTTATGGACAGCCGGCAGAAGGAAGCCAGCCACCGCCTATGATCTGCTCCCCCTGACCGAGCCTAGTACTCCTTCCCCTGATCCCTGCCTAACTAACGGCATGGCGGCCCATGCCAGACTTATTGAAGATGAGGAGCAGGGACCCGGTGTCCCCTGCACCTTTACCCACCGCCGCGTGGGGAGCTCACGCTGCTCCCTGGCAGTGTGCACCAGTGTGGGGGAGCCCCCCCCCCCAACCAGGGGCCGACCCACCGCCGGCTGGACACCTGTACCGTGTGGGGAGCAGTGCCGCTCCCTGGCAATGTGCACCGGGGCAGGGGGAGCCCTTCCTTTACCGTGGGCCCCGGCCCCCGCCGGTTTGAATCGTGTGCCGCGTGGGGAGCCGCCCAGCTCCCTGGCATTGTGCGCCGGTACGGGAGTGCCCCCTCTTTTACCTAGGGGCTGGTTATTGTGCCTGGAACCCGCTGGGGGACTGAGGCCTGACCGGACCTATCTGTGACCCTGAAGGCTGACCTCCCAGGCCGTGGCTGACCCGTGTGCGTGACGCAACTTCCCGTAGATGCCCACCAAGTGTCTGTGGTCAAACAGGAGTGCAACCGAGTCTGTGGACGTGACCGACTAGCCCCTGTAATCGTGAGGGGACCCTGCATCGAGAGTAGCGGTGACGGACCATCGCCTGTAGACGTGGTAGTATTTACATCACGAGTCTGTTGACGTGAAACTAATGCCTGCAGTCGTGGCAGGGCTTTCTAACGAGTCTGTAGTCGTGACAGACTAATGCCTGCAGTCGTGGCAGGGCTATATATCGAGTCTGTAGTTGTGACAGACTAATGCCTGCAGTCGTGGCAGGGCTTTCTAATGAGTCTGTAGTCGTGACAGACTAATGCCTGCAGTCATGGCAGGGCTATATATTGATTCTGTAGTCGTGACAGACTAATGCCTGAAGTCGTGGCAGGGCTTTATAACGAGTCTGTAGTCGTGAGAGACTAATGCCTGCAGTCGTGGCAGGACTTTATAACGAGTCTGTAGTCGTGACAGACTAATGCCTGCAGTCGTGGCAGGACTTTATAACGAGTCTGTAGTCGTGACAGACTAATGCCTGCAGTCGTGGCAGGACTTTATAACGAGTCTGTAGTCGTGACAGACTAATGCCTGCAGTCGTGGCAGGGCTTTATAATGAGTTTGTAGTCGTGACAGACTAATGCCTGCAGTCGTGGCAGGGCATAATAACGAGTCTGTAGTCGTGACAGACCTGACAAAAAAAGAATTTTAATTTTTTTTTTTTTTTTTTTTTTCTTCCCACCAAAGGCCACGACTGTAGGCGCCACCCTGCAAGACATGCGTCAGCGGCCTGAGCATAGATGGCCACCATACCCAGTCCCCCAGCCCACGGAGGAGTAAAGGGGCGGACCACGCCTGCGCACCACACCTGACTCACCTGGCGGCCATGACAGCCACAACCCCGCAGTATCGCAAGTAGACAACCACCTGCGGACCTGAATAGACAAGGACAGACATGTGAGTAAGCGAACCCCGGCTAAGTAACCCCTCACCCACGCAACTGCTCCCTAGCTAACAACCAGCATGTCGTGGCTGCGCCCCGTACCGACCCCCTAACTTCCAACGTGTCGTATAGGCTATGGGCGACCAGGTTACACGCCCGAGGCGTAGTGGCAATCCTAACGGAGACGCTGCTGCGAACCCAGTGGGCTATTACTAATTATATGGCTCTACATCTGTGCATGTAATACCACCCCTTTTTTTTTTTTTTTTTCAATTACCTTATTTATTTATATCCCCTTCTTATTTGTTTATTTCCCTTTATATTCAATGACCTGACGCCTGCCCCAGTGTGCCTAGAACTGGTGTGAGAACAGAGCCCTGCTCCTGACTGCAGTACCATACTTGGCCTGTAGGTGTTGCCCTATCTTAATACCGGACCTGCTGGAGCGCCGAAGCCAGTGAGCCGCACTGTGAGGCCGGTGAGCGGCGCATGAGTGCGGGAATGAACTCGCCGCAGAGGGCCACAGGTGAGGGGCGACCGAGGAGGGTGTAGCACTGTCTGGGGGACGCTGCATTTGAGTGGAAAACATAGGTGGGCTGGGGACAGATAGCAACGGGCGGCAGCATGATATGACATACATAATGAGACGGGTGGGCAGCCACCCGGCCTACCTATTTAAAGCAGCGATGAGCCCGACGCACGCGACCACGCGAACTAACAGGAGACACACGACTTCTCTGGAACGGATGCCAACCCACGAGCCGATTCGAAAGCATTCGAACCGATAAGTGGGGGCAGGAGAGCCAGGTTTAAATAGTTAAAGCCCCGCCTCCCCTCACACAAACACGGCACTCTTAATTGCCTACCACCTGTCACCTGTGTATAAAAACCACCCATTTCGCTACACATTTCTTTGTGCTCCAAGGTCCTCCTCCTCCAGTACAGCCCCCACAGGGCTCATGTGGCCGTGAGATCTAGGCGCCACGTCTTCAGTCCCCTGACCAGCCAGATTTACTAGCATCTGTTCCAGGACTTGAAGCAGTGTAATGACATCGTTCATCCTGAAGTCCTGGCGACTGACAAATAACATGGTCTCCTCAGAGGGCCTGAGCAAACGGCAGTTGTCATGCATGAGCTGCCACTGGCTGACATCGAAGTTATACAGGGGAGTACTACTGTCTGCTTGGCCTTTCTCTGTTTGTATAATCGGTCCAACATATGGAGGGTGAAATTCCAGCGGGTGGAAACGTCGCATATCAGCCTATTTTGGGGGATGCCATTCTGCCGCTGCAGCTCAAGGAGGGTGGGCTTTGCAGTGTACAAGTGGCTGAAGTGCATGCAAAGTTTCCTGGCCAATTTTAGGATGTCTTGAAGATGGGTGGAAGACTTCAGGAGTCGCTTGACAACAAGATTGAACATGTGTGCCATGCAGGGTGCATGGCTCAGCCTTCCTTGACGCAGGGCCGAAACCATGTTCTTACCGTTGTCGGTCTCCATGGTTCCGATTTTCAATTGTCGCGGAGAAAGCCAGGATTTGATTTCTTGCTGAAGGACTCAGAGCAGTTCCTCCCCTGTGTGAATTCATTCTCCCAGGCAAACGCGATGCAGAACAGAGTGACACCGCCATGCCCTGCACATGTGGTATGCTGGGGAGCACTGTGAATTGTTCCTGCAGTGGAGGCTGAGGACACGGTGGAGGATGAGGAGGCACAGGTGGACATTGTCACAGGACCAATGGCGTGAGAACGTGGAGGCGGAAGTGCCATTACCTGGCCAAGTTGCTGGTGTGGCTGTGCAGAAACCACATTCACCCAGTGGGCCGTGTTGTAGACAAAATTAATAGTTGTGGATTACAACTATTAATATTTACCACAACAGCCGTAAAGGACATGTATTGTCCCTGACCGTAGTTACAGCTCCACACGTTGTCACTGCTGTGCACTTTGCCAGACACCAACAGGCTCAAGGACTGGCCCACCTTTTGTTCTACATGTGTGTGCAGAGCTGGTACTGGCTTTTTGGCAAAGAGATGACGACTTGGGACTCTCGACCTCGGCTCGGCATAAGCCATCAGTTCTCTGAAAGGTGCAATGTCCACCACTTGGAAATGGAAGGACTGCAGCACCAGCAACTTGGGCAGTAGCACGTTTATCTTCTGCGCCGTTGGATGAGTGCATGCATACTGTTATCTCTTGGCAATCGCTTCGGTGATCGATTGCTGACGAAATGACTGACGAGGAGTAGGAGGCCGAGGAGCAGGAGCATCAGGACCAGCAGATGATGGTAAGGACAGACAGCTCCCTTCAGCTGAGGTGGTGGAGCCTTCACTGCCTGAAATCGACGGCGTACCAATGGGGTTGCTGCGGCAGGCTGCTTTTGGCTACCAATTCACAAGCCAATTCTGATGGGAGCATACAGGCCTTACAGCTGCTACACAGACAGGATCCATTGTGTGTCTCATTTTTCCTTCCTTCTAACAGATCAGAAGTAGAGTCAAATAAAGGATGATGTCAGCCAGGTCAAAAGGCAAAATAGTGGCCCAGTCATGAAGTTAGAAGGGTAGGAACAGCATCAAAAGTCCACAGAGTGGCCCTATGACATAGTGGTGAGGTGGGAGCAGCATGAGGAGGCCACAGAGTGGCACAATGACAGAGTGTGAAGGTGGTGGCAGCATAATTAGGAGGAGGCCACAGAGTGGCACAACAGTGTGGAGGTGGTGGCATCATCAGGAGGCCACAGAGTGGCAAGGTGACATAGTATGGAGGTGGCAGCAGCATCAGGAGGCCACAGAGTGGCATGGTGACATAGTGTGAAGGTGGCAGCAGCAGGAGGCCACAGAGTGGCACAATGACATAGTGTGGAGGTGGCAGCGGCATGAGGAGACCACAGAGTGGCAAGGTGACATAGTACGGAGGTTGCTGCAGCATGAGGAGACCACAGAGTGGCAAGGTGACATAGTGTGGAGGTGGCAGCAGCATTAGTGATGAGCGGGAGGTGCCAAATTAGATTTTGCGATATTTTGCGACTATTCGATTGAATATTCGTCTTATAGTCGTCAAAATCGAATATTCGTCATTATTCTATTTATCGCGATTAATATGTGATTTAATTATTTGCGTATTGCGATTTTTAACTGTATAAGGCAACTTTACTATTGGTTTTCTAATGGTATGTGTATTTTACGAATATTCGCTATATTGCTATATATTCTTGTTTTAGAATATGACGAATATTCTAAAAAGCAAAGTTATAGCAATATAGCGAATATTCGTAAAATACACATATAGACTCCAATTTCACTAATTTTTTGTGTCTCTTTCTGAACTTCAGATTTTGAAAAAAAATTCACCCTATTTAAAAAAAATACTATAGCACTATATTAGCTAAATTGCAGTCTATATGTGTATTTTACGAATATTCACTATATTGCTATATATTCTTGTGAGATTTAGTAGTTGTATCTGCGCTGTCACAGTATGTCCTTTCTCTGTGAACGGCTGTACACAGAGCCGCTGCTGAATGCCTGAAAGATAACGGTTGCCGCGATCCACAAAATAAATATATTTCAAATATAAAGGTGAGGTATCAGCGCTGGAAAAAAAGACATGGGGCACAAATGAGTAATAAATACCTGTACTGCTGGATGTAGGTCCGGGAATGCTCCTAGTCCAGATTCAATTTTCGTAGGCACTAATCAGTGCGGGGAGGGTAGCAGTTCTTCTTGCTCAAACTTCAAAAAAGGCTTGCGCCCCTCCGGCCGGCAGTTGGCTCGCGCACGAAGGAGCGTGATGGTAAGGGAATCTGAGAGCGCAGCGTGTGACGTCACAACTCTGGTACGGATACTTCAGAGGACCAAAAAAAACAAACCAACGCGTTTCGAAGCCGGCGGGCTTCTTCGTCAGGGATGGTTGCTGTGGTCAGTCCTGTGAAGTAAATAGGAACCGGACTCCTATTTACTTCACAAATAATCAGGACAAGAAAGGGGCCTTCAGATGTAATATTAAAAGATGCAAATGTTGTGTTATGATCACTGACAACAAAAAAGACATAAGAATCCCAGGCTCCAATGAAAGATATGTACTAAAACACGCAATGACTTGCGGAACTAAAAATGTTATATATCTATTAGAATGCCCATGCAAATTGCAATATGTGGGAAGGACCACTCAAACTCTAAGGGAGAGGATGAATGAACATCGGTCAAACATCAATCGTAAAATTTTGACACATAGCATTCCAAAACATTTTTCAGAACATCATGAAAGCAATTCCTCTCTCCTTTCAGTTACTCCCCTAGAATGGGTTAAACTTTCTTACCAACAACTCTCCAGAAAAGAAGTGTACTGGATTTATCAACTGAATACCCTATCTCCTTTTGGACTGAATGAATCTCTAGAATATGTGAACTACTAGTCCATTTGGAAAAAAAATCAATACAAATGGTCTAGCTCAGTGAAGGCTTATCCAATATACTCCCAAGAGTCAAAGGCATATGAACTGATCCCCTTGGATGGGGAGAGAGGGAATAAAACTTAACATTTAATAGGTAATATTAGGATAAATGGCACAAAAAGAAAATATACAAAACACACATATATGACAGGCCCGCGTGGGCCTAGACAAAAGCAAGGTAATGCCAGTATAGAAAAGAAACGCTCTCACCCATGATGGACACAATGAATGGGACTCATCAGGAGGGAGCCAATTCAGGACCCTGGGAAAGCGTCTTCTGTTTCTTTCTGCTGGTGATAACTGGAAACCATGCGGAGAAGATGTCAAGTGAGCAGTTGCTGTAGGCGTAGGCAGTGGTCGGGAACGGTTTCCCTAGTCAGACCCTGAGGCAGGGAGGGGGCTAATGAGACCCTGCCTACCTACACGGAGTTCTTGCCCCGCAAGGAGCGACCCCGTCCAGATACCTGTCCCTGGTGAGGGCCGGTATCCCTGGTATACCCTAAACAATTCCCGACGTGTCACGTTTCATTTGCATAAAACTCATCAGGCGAAATATATATTAGAGGGTAACAGGCAAACCAAGCCTGTAGTTTAAAGAGGAAAAGGAAAATAGCAACAATAAAGCCAGAGGGCTAATAACTCTGAGCTGGGCCAGTTAGGGCCGCTATGGCTCAAAACAGGCAGGAGGGTGGGCCAGTGGCACCATCCAAGCTCAGAAAAGAGAGAAGTGTGGTCGGGCAAGTGGGACCAAACAACAACAAAAGCAAACACAGGTGGACCTAAAGTGCCGGCGTGCCAGTGGGCCGCGTCAGCACAATGGTATGCAGCTATGAGGCATAACAAGGTCCCTGTGAGGCCCAAAACGTTAAGTGCATAGTAAGGGGCTGTCGGCGAATGAGTACCTTCAAAGTGCCACCTTTAAGAGGCAGAGCACAGCGTGCCAGTTGTCCAGGGACGCCCACCAGGAGTCACGTGAGGCCGGGTACGCCCAATCACGTGGCCAGGCCTACGTGCAGTGGAACGCGGCGTGCGGCAGCGCCTGCGCTCCACGTCACGCCCAGGGAGCTACATGGATGGATGTGTGCTCATCGTGGGACGCACATACAAGGGCACTTTGAAGGTACTTATTCGCCGACACCCCTTTACTAAGCACCCAACGTTTTGGGCCACATCCCACAAAACACCTCCCTGGTAAAGTGAGTAATTTGGTACACTGTTTGCATTTTCAACAGTTTTTTTTCCTACAGATTTTAACAAGAATATATGTACATCTAGTCACTTTTACTCAGCCCCCTATATTCGTTAATGTATTTTATAACCGGGGTGCACCCATTATTTTATTACTCTACGAGTGAATTGGCGCCTCACCTGTGGTACACCTACGTTTTTTCCCCTCATATCAATTTATGGAACAATTATCCGTACATATGTAACCATGCCTGGCAGCCTTTTCTGATTTCTCATTTCCAATTTCCTTCCTCTGTCCGTCCTTTGGCGCCCTGTGGTTACTCCCAGATCCCCCAGGAGTCACACCCAGGGGGTTTCTCAGACTAACACTCTTTTTTCTTTATTTTTCTTATCCCTGATTCTAGGTACAGAGGCAGACCAACCAGTATCTCTTTTCTGGGGGACCCACCTTCTCAAAGTCACCGCAGGGCACCTTGTCTGCTGCTTTTTGAGCACGTAATATTTGAATGTATCTGTACGGTGGGCCCTCAAAATTTATTTAACTGGTGGGCCCTATGCACCCCATTCCGACACTGACTGCATCGCTAAATGGCAAATATATTTTTCTTTTGCCACTACTACACGACAAAAAGGGCTTTAGAATATATAACTGCACCGCTCAACGGCAAATATACTTTTCTTTCGCCACTAATACATGACAAAAAGCACTTCACCACACAACGGCTAATATGGTCTTTTTATCCACTAATACAAGCGAAAAAATGCTTTAGAACATATAACTGCACCGCACAAGGGCAAATAAGACATAGAAATAATTCCTTGTAATAAACCATGTTAATAGCTGTAACACCCCAATAACAAGAACGGTTCGTTAAAATTACAGAGCTGTATAATGGCAATTTGGGTCCCCAGTCAGTGCAGCAAGGTTTAATAGGATTGTTCCTATTACCCAGGCTGTAACCTCCCCTACTGAACCCTGTTCAACATAAATGCTGTGGAATGATTCCTCCCTATCCTTTCCCCTCACGTTGAATAATCTTTCCCTGCACTTGTAAATTTTTTTTTTTCCCTGGCGCCTCCTGACGTCTCTTCCTGCACTAAGTATACTGGAAAATGGCAGAATCCAAGATGGTTGAGGCTATTTATAGGGCTGTGACATCGCAGGGCTGGCTGGCTGGCTGCTGATTGGCTGCATGCATGCCATTATGGGTGATTCCGCCTTCCCAGAATTCCTTGTTCCATGTCCTCACACGTGCAGCAGCAATTTCAATTGATTCGTTACCAAGCGTGAGGAAATTCGGATTCAGTGAAAATAAAAATCCTAAAAATTCTAAAATTCGGATCAAATTCGCTCATCTCTAACCCTGACCTATGAAGAGCATAAGTCAAGCTCAGATGTCAGAGTCAAATATCAAAGTCATGGTCAGGAGTCAGAGTCAGGTGTCAGGGTCAGGATTCAGGGTTAGGTGTCAGGTGTCAGGGTGAGTATTTTGCCTCACACTGACATTATTCTGATATGTGATTATGATATCTGATCATGTCTTAAAATGAACACTTTACACCTGACCTGATTGAATCGTTAATGACTTCAACCAAGGCAGGGAGAAACAGGAAAAAAAACTTTTTAGTACCTACATGCAGGACTAATGAGTAGTATTGAGTGAAGTTCTTGAAAATTCAATTTGGCTGCATCGCCGAATATTACATTTTTTTTTGAAGAATATTTCTTTGTAAATAGTGGGTGCAATGACAGGGATCAGCGATTGCACCACTCCCTTTCATTGTACCCCTCAGATGCCACGTTCATTACTGTTCTCGGCATCTGACATTAATATTAATGTCTATAATAAACATATCTGACGCTATATAAATAGTATAACGTAAAACACCATATACATGAAAACCTGCAGGCTGTCCTGCTGTAAAGACAGACACTCTGCTGATTTAGATGTGAATGCATCTAGTGCGGTGTACAGAATAAAAAATGTTAGCTCTCAAAACTGTGAAGTTAATGCCGCTTACCAGATCCTATAAATCTACCTGCTTTGGCATAGAGAAATACCAAGCTAACTTAATGAAGCCACTGACCTCGAGTTCAATGGCATGAAGAAAAATGTATTTGTTGTAAGAGCCATCTGCCTCCAAAATACTGCATGTGAGAAGTGGCATTTGTAGATGATCAACGTCAGTCGAGGGTGATTATGAGGTGTATGAATGAAACCCTGCTGCATAAGTGTGCAAAGCCTATCAACGCTCTAAATTAATAGTGGAATATGTTATTTTCTGTGCACACTGTGTTATGATTGATGTATATCTGATAAAATCACCATAATTACAGCTTCTCTGGTCCATTTCACATACGCTATGTTTGTCTTATGACACAGGAAGTGATCTGATGGAAGTCTAGCACCTCATGTTTAATTCTTTCCTTCAAGTAAAAACAAACTAACACAGCAGATCTAAGAGGCTTTAACCAAAGTGTTAGACATCACACAGATGGTGTACAGAAAAAACAACATGCTGTGTAACGGGCTTAAGGGAAGGATGGCATTGCTATTAAGATCAGATACTGTACATTTAAACAGTATAACATTTTACACTATTGACACTAATATTACTTAAAGGGGTTGTCCCTTCTCAACCTTTCATTAATATCAGACATATTAAAACAGTAGAAAATGTATTTAAAGGCATCTTGAAATTAAGTAAGCAATAGATACACATGTGATTTCCAGCCACTTTTCACAGGGAGATAAAATACCTATATGTTAAGTGTAATTGCCATCTTTTCATAAAAAAAAAAAAAAACAATTTTAGCTGATGCAGCACTATGCATAACCATGTTTTAGTTTCTTCACATACCACTGTTTTCCTTGAGCTTTCCCCTTAGATACGGTTGTTTTGAACCCTACACTATGAGTTTCTTCTCAATATGGCTCATCTGCCAGTTATCTGAGGCCAAAAATTGCCTTCCCTCGCTTCACATACACACTTGCTGTAGCCAGCAGCTTACTGCCAGCCAATCAGATTGGATTACTGAGAGATATGCCTCCTCACTCTGAAGCCTAATGCAGGCATCCAGTGTCTCTCTTCTGTTTACACTAAAGGGAAGACAGAAAAGCCCTAGCAACAGTCTTTTAAGGGACCAGTTGAAAGTGGCAGAGGACATTAATGAAAGCTGTTATTATAAGTTAAAATAATTACAGATTTTTTGGCAATCATTGACAGTCTAACTCAGGTATACATACCTAGAGCTCATAAACTAACCAAAAAAAAAAAATATGACAGTTACATTTTAACCACCTCAGCCCCCTTAGCTTAAACACCCTGAAAGACCAGGCCACTTTTTACACTTCTGACCTACACTACTTTCACCGTTTAATGATCGGTCATGCAACTTACCACCCGAATGAATTTTACCTTCTTTTCTTCTCACTAATAGAGCTTTTATTTGGTGGTATTTCATTGCTGCTGACATTTTTACTTTTTTTGTTATTAATCGAAATTTAACGATTTTTTTGCAAAAAAATGACATTTTTCACTTTCAGTTGTAAAATTTTGCAAAAAAACGAGATCCATATATAAATTTTGCTCTAAATTTATTGTTCTACATGTCTTTAATAAAAAAAAAAATGTTTGGGTAAAAAAAAAATGGTTTGGGTAAAAGTTATAGCGTTTACAAATTATGGTACAAAATGGTGAATTTCCGCTTTTTGAAGCAGCTCTGACTTTCTGAGCACCTGTCATGTTTCCTGAGGTTCTACAATGCCCAGACAGTACAAACACCCCACTAATGACCCCATTTCGGAAAGTACACACCCTAAGGTATTCGCTGATGGGCATAGTGAGTTCATAGAACTTTTTATTTTTTGTCACAAGTTAGCGGAAAATGATGATTTTTTTATTTATTTATTTTTTTCTTACAAAGTCTCATATTCCACTAACTTGTGACAAAAAATAAAAAGTTCTATGAACTCACTATGCCCATCACAAAATACCTTGGGGTCTCTTCTTTCCAAAATGGGGTCACTTGTGGGGTAGTTATACTGCCCTGGCATTCTAGGGGCCCAAATGTGTGGTAAGGATTTTGAAATCAAATTCTGTAAAAAATGACCAGTGAAATCCGAAAGGTGCTCTGTGGAATATGGGCCCCTTTGCCCACCTAGGCTGCAAAAAAAGTGTCACACATCTGGTATCTCTGTATTCAGGAGAAGTTGAGGAATGTGTTTTGGGGTGTCTTTTTACATATACCCATGCTGGGTGAGATAAATATCTTGGTCAAATGCCAACTTTGTGTAAAAAAATGGGAAAAGTTGTCTTTTGCCAAGATATTTCTCTCACCCAGCATGGGTATATGTAAAATGACACCCCAAAACACATTCCCCAACTTCTCCTGAGTACGGAGATACCAGATGTGTGACACTTTTTTGCAGCCGAGGTGGGCAAAGGGGCCCATATTCCAAAGAGCACCTTTCGGATTTCACTGGTCATTTTTTACAGAATTTGATTTCAAACTCCTTACCACACATTTGGGCCCCTAGAATGCCAGGGCAGTATAACTACCCCACAAGTGACCCCATTTTGGAAAGAAGACACCCCAAGGTATTCGCTGATGGGCATAGTGAGTTCATGGAAGTTTTTATTTTTTGTCACAAGTTAGTGGAATATGAGACTTTGTAAGAAAAAAATAAAATAAAAAAATCATCATTTTCCACTAACTTGTGACAAAAAATAAAAAATTCTAGGAACTCGCCATGCCCCTCACGGAATACCTTGGGGTGTCTTCTTTCCAAAATGGGGTCACTTGTGGGGTAGTTAAACTGCCCTGGCATTTTCCAGGGGCCCTAATGTGTGGTAAGTAGGTAAATGACCTGTGAAATCCGAAAGCTGCTCTTTGGAATGTGGGCCCCTTTGCCCACCTAGGCTGCAAAAAAGTGCCACACATGTGGTATCTCCGTACTCGGGAGAAGTTGGGGAATGTGTTTTGGGGTGTCTTTTTACATATACCCATGCTGAGTGAGATAAATATCTTGGTCAAATGCCAACTTTGTATAAAAAAATGGGAAAAGTTGTCTTTTGCCAAGATATTTCTCTCACCCAGCATGGGTATATGTAAAATGACACCCCAAAACACATTCCCCAACTTCTCCTGAGTACGGAGATACCAGATGTGTGACACTTTTTTGCAGCCGAGGTGGGCAAAGGGGCCCATATTCCAAAGAGCACCTTTCGGATTTCACTGGTCATTTTTTACAGAATTTGATTTCAAACTCCTTACCACACATTTGGGCCCCTAGAATGCCAGGGCAGTATAACTACCCCACAATTGACCCCATTTTGGAAAGAAGACACCCCAAGGTATTCGCTGATGGGCATAGTGAGTTCATGGAAGTTTTTATTTTTTGTCACAAGTTAGTGGAATATGAGACTTTGTAAGAAAAAAATAATTAAAAAAAAATCATCATTTTCCACTAACTTGTGACAAAAAATAAAAAATTCTAGGAACTCGCCATGCCCCTCACAGAATACCTTGGGGTGTCTTCTTTCCAAAATGGGGTCACTTGTGGGGTAGTTATACTGCCCTGGCATTTTCCAGGGGCCCTAATGTGTGGTAAGTAGGTAAATGACCTGTGAAATCCGAAAGGTGCTCTTTGGAATGTGGGCCCCTTTGCCCACCTAGGCTGCAAAAAAGTGCCACACATGTGGTATCTCCGTACTCGGGAGAAGTTGGGGAATGTGTTTTGGGGTGTCATTTTACATATATCCATGCTGGGTGAGATAAATATCTTGGTCAAATGCCAACTTTGTATAAAAAAATGGGAAAAGTTGTATTTTGCCAACATATTTCTCTCACCCAGCATGGGTATATGTAAAATGACACCCCAAAACACATTCCCCAACTTCTCCTGAGTACAGCGATACCAGATGTGTGACACTTTTTTGCAGCCTAAATGCGCAAAGGGGCCCACATTCCTTTTATGAGGGCATTTTTAGACATTTGGATACCAGACTTCTTCTCACGCTTTAGGGCCCCTAGAATGCCAGGGGAGTATAAATACCCCACATGTGACCCCATTTTGGAAAGAAGACACCCCAAGGTATTCAATGAGGGGCATGGCGAGTTCATAGAAATTTTTTTTTTTTGGCACAAGTTAGCGGAAATTGATTTTATTTATTTTTTTCTCACAAAGTCTCCCTTTCCGCTAACTTGGGACAAAAATTTCAATCTTTCATGGACTCAATATGCCCCTCACGGAATACCTGGGGGTGTCTTCTTTCCGAAATGGGGTCACATGTGGGGTATTTATACTGCCCTGGCATTCTAGGGGCCCTAAAGCGTGAGAAGAAGTCTGGAATATAAATGTCTAAAAATTTTTACGGATGTGGATTCCGTGAGGGGTATGGTGAGTTCATGTGAGATTTAATTTTTTGACACAAGTTAGTGGAATATGAGACTTTGTAAGAAAAAAAAAAAATTTCCGCTAACTTGGGCCAAAAAAATGTCTGAATGGAGCCTTACAGAGGGGTGATCAATGACAGGGGGGGTGATCAATGACAGGGGGGTGATCAATGACAGGGGGGTGATCAATGACAGGGGGGTGATCAATGACAGGGGGGTGATCAGGGAGTCTATATGGGGTGATCACCACAGTCATTGATCATGCCCCTGTAAGGCTCCATTCAGACGTCCGTGTGCGTTTTGCGGATCCGATCCATCTATCAGTAGATCCGTAAAAATCATGCGGACATCTGAATGGAGCTTTACAGGGGGGTGATCAATGACAGGGGGGTAATCAATGACAGGGGGGTGATCAGGGAGTCTATATGGGGTGATCACCACAGTCATTGATCATGCCCCTGTAAGGCTCCATTCAGACGTCCGTGTGCGTTTTGCGGATCCGATCCATCTATCAGTGGATCCGTAAAAATCATGCGGACGTCTGAATGGAGCTTTACAGGGAGGTGATCAATGACAGGGGTGTAATCAATGACAGGGGGGTGATCAGGGAGTCTATATGGGGTGATCACCACAGTCATTGATCATGCCCCTGTAAGGCTCCATTCAGACGTCCGTGTGCGTTTTGCGGATCCGATCCATCTATCAGTGGATCCGTAAAAATCATGCGGACGTCTGAATGGAGCTTTACAGGGGTGTGATCAATGACAGGGGGGTAATCAATGACAGGGGGGTGATCAGGGAGTCTATATGGGGTGATCAGGGGTGATCAAGGGTGAATAAGGGGTTAATAAGTGACGGGGGGGGGTGTAGTGTAGTGTGGTGCTTGGTGCAACATATTACTGAGCTACCTGTGTCCTCTGGTGGTCGATCCAAACAAAGGGGACCACCAGAGGACCAGGTAGCAGGTATATTAGACGCTGTTATCAAAACAGCGTCTAATATACCTGTTAGGGGTTAAAAAAATCACATCTCCAGCCTGCCAGCGAACGATCGCCGCTGGCAGGCTGGAGATCCACTTTCTTACCTTCCGTTCCTGTGAGCGCGCGCCCCTGTGTGCGCGCGTTCACAGGAAATCTCGGCCATCGCGAGAGGACGCTCCGGCGCGTCCACTCGGAATCAATCAACCACCTCCAGGACGCGTCTGTGCATACAGCGGTCCGGAGGTGGTTAAGATACTTTCCTGCTTTGACACTAATATGAGATGGGACAACCCCTTTAAGTAATAGTGTCAAAGCAGGAAAGTATCTTAAAATGTAACTGTCATATTGTTTTTTTTATTTAGCTAGTTTATGAGTGCTAGGCATGAATACCTATGGGAAGTACTGGTCAGGGATGGAACAATTTATAGAAAACTTGCTGTTTCTGTAACTCCCCTAGCAGTGGGAGCTAGAGTATGCAAACAGTGTAGCTGTCACGGATGTACCGGGCCATACAGATGTCCCGGCAACAGTGAGTGGCAGGAGATCTGTGAGACTGACAACATGTGGTTTGATCTGACAGGTTTCCTTGTGGATCAATAGGCATCTGTATTGTTTCTGGTAATGGCCACACCTCTTGCTTCCAGATGTTGCTATTGTGGTCATTTTTTCTTCCTTATTTATTGTTGCTTCTCCCACAATGCTATGTGGTTTATAGCTTCTGTTAGACCTGTGGATAGTTGGTGGTTGGATCTCGGCTGATTTCCTAGTGCTTCCATAGCCCCTTTGAAGTTAAGTATTTCCTTCCCCTTTTGTATTTTGTTTTGGTTATCTGTGTGTTGCATTTCCCAATTGTTAGTATTAGGCCTGAGGGAAAC
Organism: Bufo bufo; assembly: GCF_905171765.1. Lineage (NCBI taxonomy): Eukaryota > Metazoa > Chordata > Amphibia > Anura > Bufonidae > Bufo > Bufo bufo. The sequence goes on from NC_053394.1 coordinate 251,966,120, forward strand.
TCCTGTTCGTCCTTCCTTTTGGAGGAACAGGTAGTCTCGTCCCTGCCATTAGTACCAGGGTCCTATAGGGCTATATAGGACTCTAGGTATTCCTGCGTATGAACTCACCTATCTTTGGGGTCTGTTCATACTGGTAGTCAGTCATGATTTTGGTTAGGGTGTTTACTAGGAGATGTCCATCTTTCTTCCCTAGTTCTCAGTCCTGATTCCCTGTCACCCCCCCCCCTTTCCTCCTATGCTCAGTGTGGTGTTTCCCTCCCACACCGAAGCGTGACAGTAGCATGGCAAGCTACAATGTTTTCATAAGTCCAGATTTACTGAAGCAGTTTAGTTTGCTGTGCTATCCTGTTTGTGTGGCTCCCATTTACTGCTAGGGGAGTTATGGAACAAGCGGAGTGATAGATGTTCAGCCTTTCATGGGACAACAACCTTAACCTCTTAAGGACATAGGGCGTACAGGTACGCCCTTGTGCCCTGGTACTTAAGGACACAGGGCGTACATGTACGCCCTGTGTATTTTTGATCACTGCCGTGCGGCTGGCAGTGATCGGAACCCGGTGCCTGCTCAAATCATTGAGCAGGCACCTAGGCTAAATGCGCGGGGGGGGTCCCGTGACCCCCCCATGTCGGCGATCGCGGCAAACCGCAGGTCAATTCAATTCAGTCAGGGACCGCGGGGATCAGAAACTTTATATGCCTAAAAAAAAAGTTTTATTCACCCCCCCCTGCACCCCCGAATGATTTTTATGGTGGCGGGAGGTGCAGGGGGAGGGTTGCGGGCGGTGTGGGCGGTGCGGGAGGCGGGCGGTGCGGCAGGCGGGATCGCGATCCCCCGCCCGCCTCCCCTTGTATAATCGTTGGTGTCTAGTGGGGATACCAGGGTGCCAGCACATTGCTGGCACCCTGGTATAAACGGCTGACATCTGCGATGCGATGTCAGCCGTTTAACCCTTTCCATACAGCGGTCCGTACGGACCGCTGTATGGAAAAGGTTAACAGCGCAGGGAGCTCACTCCCTCTCCCATCGGGGGGCTGCTGTGCCTTTGCAGCCCCCCGATGGAGAGGGAGAGAGCCCCCCGAGAGATCCCCTCCTTACCCTTCCCCGTCTGCGAAGTTCTGAGCAGTACTGAGCAGACGGGGAAGGTTCCCATGGCAACAGGACGCCTCTCAGGCGTCCTGCTGTCCATGGTGCTGAACAGATCTGTGCTGAAAGGCATAGATCTGTTCAGTGTAAGTAAAATACAGTACAGAACAATATATATTGTACTGTACTGTATTATACAGACATCAGACCCACTGGATCTTCAAGAACCAAGTGGGTCTGGGTCAAAAAAAAAGTGAATAAAAGTGAAAAAAAAGTAAAAATCAAAAAACACATTTATCACTGATAAAAAATGAAAAAAATAAAATTCCCTACACATGTTTGGTATCGCCGCGTCCGTAACGACCTGATCTATAAAACGGTCATGTTACTTTACCCGAACGGTGAACACCATAAAAATAAAAAATAAAAAACTATGATGAAATTGAAATTTTGCCCACCTTACTTCCCAAAAAAGGTAATAAAAGTGATCAAAAAAGTTGCATGTACGCCAAAATTGTAACAATCAAACCGTCATCTCATCCCGCAAAAATCATACCCTACCCAAGATAATCGCCCAAAAACTGAAAAAACTATGGCTCTTAGACTATGGAAACACTAAAACATGATTTTTTTTGTTTCAAAAATGAAATCATTGTGTAAAACTTACATAAATAAAAAAAAAGTATACATATTAGGTATCGCCGCGTCCGTATCGCCCGGCTCTATAAAAATATCACATGATCTAACCCCTCAGATGACCACCGTAAAAAAATAAAAATAAAAACGGTGTAAAAAAAGCCATTTTTTGTCATCTTACGTCACAAAAAGTGTAATAGCAAGCAATCAAAAAGTCATATGCACCCCAAAATAGATGCCAATCAAACCGTCATCTCATCCCGCAAAAAATCAGACCCTACTTAAGATAATCGCCAAAAAACTGAAAAAACTATGGCTCTTAGACTATGGAGACACTAAAACATTTTTTTGGTTTTAAAAATGAAATCATTGTGTAAAACTTACATAAATAAAAAAAATTGTATACATATTAGGTATCTCCGCGTCCGTGACAACCTGCTCTATAAAATTACCACATGATCTAACCTGTCAGATGAATGTTGTAAATAACAAAAAAAACGGTGCCAAAAAAGCTATTTCTTGTTACCTTGCCGCACAAAAAGTGTAATATAGAGCAACCAAAAATCATATGTACCCTAAACTAGTACCAACAGAACTGCCACCCTATCCCGTAGTTTCTAAAATGTGGTCACTTTTTTGGAGTTTCTACTCTAGGGGTGCATCAGGGGGGCTTCAAATGGGACATGGTGTCAAAAAAACCAGTCCAGCAAAATATGCCTTCCAAAAACCATATGGGTGTTCCTTTCCTTCTGCGCCCTGCCGTGTGCCCGTACAGCTGTTTACGACCACATATGGGGTGTTTCTGTAAACTACAGAATTAGGGCCATAAATAATGAGTTTTGTTTGGCTGTTAACCCTTGCTTTGTAACTGGAAAAAAAATATTAAAATGGAAAATCTGCCAAAAAAGTGAAATTTTGAAATTGTATCTCTATTTTCCATTAAATCTTGTGCAACACCTAAAGGGTTAACAAAGTTTGTAAAATCAGTTTTGAATACCTTGAGGGGTGTAGTTTCTTAGATGGGGTCACTTTTATGGAGTTTATAATCTAGGGGTGCATCAGGGGGTCTTCAAATGGGACATGGTGCCAAAAAAACAGTCCAGCAAAATCAGCCCTCCAAAAACCAAACGGCGCACCTTTCACTTTACGCCCCGCTGTGTGCCCGTACAGTAGTTTACGGCCACATATGGGGTGTTTCTGTAAACAGCAGAGTCAGGGCAATAAAGATACAGTCTTGTTTGGCTGTTAACCCTTGCTTTGTTATTGGAAAAAATGGGTTAAAATGGAAAATTAGGCAAAAAAATGAAATTCTCAAATTTCATCGCCATTTGCCAATAACTCTTGTGCAACACCTAAAGGGTTAACGACGTATGTAAAATCAGTTTTGAATACCTTGAGGGGTGTAGTTTCTTAGATGGGGTCACTTTTAGGGAGTTTCTCCTCTAGGGGTGCATCAGGGGGCTTCAAATGGGACATGGTGTAAATAAACCAGTCCATAAAAATCAGCCTTCCAAAAACCAAACGGTGCACCTTTCCCTCTACGCCCCGCTGTGTGCCCGTACAGTAGTTTACTGCCACATATTGGGTGTTTCTGTAAACGGCAGAGTCAGGGCAATAAAGATACAGTCTTGTTTGGCTGTTAACCCTTGGTTTGTTAGTGGAAAAAATGGGTTAAAATGAAAAATTAGACAAAAAAATGAAATTCTCAAATTTCCTCCCTATTTGCCAATAACTCTTGTGCAACACCTAAAGGTTTAACAACGTATGCAAAATCAGTTTTGAATACCTTGAGGGGTGTAGTTTCTTAGATGGGGTCATTTTTGGGTGGTTTCTATAATGTAAGCCTCGCAAAGTCACTTGAGACCTGAACTGGTCCCTAGAAATTGAGTTTTTGTAAATTTCAGAAAAATTTCAAGATTTGCTTCTAAACTTCTAAGCCTTATAACATCCCCAAAAAATAAAATATCATTCCCAAAACAATTCAAACATGAAGTAGACATATGGGGAATGTAAAGTCATCACAATTTTTGGGGGTATTACTATGTATTACAGAAGTAGAGAAACTGAAACTTTGAAATTTGCAAATTTTTTTCAAATTTTTGTTAAATTAGGTATTTTTTGACTCCATTTTACCAGTGTCACGAAGTACAATATGTGACGAAAAAACAATCTCAGAACGGCCTGGATAAGTCAAACCGTTTTAAAGTTATCAGCACTTAAAGGGACTCTGGTCAGATTTTCAAAAAATGGCCTGGTCCTAAGGTGTAAAAAGGCTGTGTCCTTAAGGGGTTAAAGAGAGTCTTTCACGCAGATTCACCCTATTAACCTAATAACAGTGTTATGTGCACGGCATCCCCCCTATTAAAATTGTGCTTACCGTTAGTTACTTGCTAGAATCGTTGTGCAGAAAAACACTTTTAATCCGTATGCAAATAAGGCTGTGAAGGTGCCCAGGGGCGGCGTTACAATGGCCGGTGCCCAGGCCCCTGGGTCATTTTCATACTAAGCCACTCCCCCTCTGCCGCGTCTGCCCACCCCTAGTCTCTGCTCTAATCTCCCTCTGGCATGCGCCGATGAACGCGATAATGCACGGTAAACTGCGGAGCCCCGGCCCGACTGTGCTCATTCAATGTGCAAGCTCCGATATCGCGTTCATCGGCGCATGCGTGGGATTACGGACGGGAGGAGGGAGGTTAGAGCAGAGACTAAGGGTAGGCAGACGCGGCGGAGGGGGAGTGGCTTCGTATGAAAATGACCCAGGGGCCTGGGCACCGGCCGTTGTAACGCCACCCCTGGGCACCTCACAGCCTCATTTGCATATGGATTAAAAGTGTTTTTCTGCACAACGATGCTAGCAAGGAACTAACGGTAAGCATAGTTTTAATAGGGGGGATGCCGTGCACATAACACTGTTATTAGGTTAATAGGGTGAATCTGCGTGAAAGACTCCCTTTAAGGACACCATACAGATTTCTGTCACAAATGAATACAGAAAAATGCCAATTTACCAATATCACTAGTACAGATGTGTCCTTCCTTACCTTTCCTCTTGGCTCGACATATCCGAAAATCAGTGGCTCAAAATGGCCAGCTTTGGAAAAAATACTGATTTAACATTAATTTGTTGTGAGTTGCTTATTCCATATATGTCTATATGGGGTCACCATTGGCAAGTAGTTTTGATGTCATTTTTAGCCTGTAAATGGTTTTACTAGCATATGATGATAGTGTATTTAATGTGTCAAGACAAATTGGAATCCTTAATTCAAATTGCGTAATGGTAAAGATAGATATATCTGTATGTAAAATCTTACAGGGATAACTATAGCCCATGAGGTTACATTCGTGGAAAGCTTGGTAGATCTACTCTTTATGCTAAATTAGCATCTGAATAGCATGAGCTGTTTTAATTTTAAGCTATCCTGCTTGTAGATATCACTAGTGTTGAGCTAGGTGAAATTGAAGAATTTAAATTAGAATTTGGTGCAAAGTTTAGGAAAATTTTGAGTTGAAATAAACATGAATTTACTCGCGCTTCATGGTAACAAACAGTGATGAGCGGCAGGGGCAATATTTGAATTTGCAATATTTTGCCAATATTTGGGCAAATAATTATCATATATTTGTGAATTAGAGAATTTGAGATTATTTTCTTGATTGTGAAAATCGGCAATGTAATATGCGCATATTGCCCGCGAAATACAGGCGTGGGTCACTGTTGATACATTTTTCAATATGCTAGAAGTTTCCTGAGACTGAAGAAAATGGTTGGCACAGCAGAATATTACAATAGCTTTATATGCAGATAGAGTGCTCCAATATATTCACGATTGTGCAAATCGCCAATTAATGATGAGCATATTTTTACGCACTATGTGGCAACTTCACATTTTAGCACGTCTGACTACATATTACTGATTGGTGCACTAAGTATTGTTGTGAACTTGTGACATCACAGCACTATGTCTGTAGCATGTACAGTATGTATGGACAGCAGAACCTATCATACTACCTAACACCCTGCACTGGAACCTATCAGCTACACTATATCACAATCTAACCTACATTGACTATCTCCCACTAACTATCTGTATTATATATATATATATATATATATATATATATATATATATATATATATAGACGGAAACGGACAGCAACTCCAGAGATACAAAAATAGTTATTTATTGGGCCACAGTGGCACAGTGAGGCGACGTTTCGGCTCAAAATCCAGAGCCTTTCTCAAGCATCAAAACACAAGTGCAAGTGCACATATATAAATGGGTATACATGATTGGTACATAATAATAATCAAATTTAACAATTAGTGTATAAAAGAATAAATAAACAGTGCATAGTGTTTATGGCAGTGACAATATATAAGAACAAATCCAGTGATACATGATTATGTATATGATTTACAGCAAATTGATGTAAACTGACATAATCCAGAATATACATATAAGTGGCTCCAATATACATCAGCTGCTACAAATATCTTTAATAACATTACATAAAAACAAGGAGGAGCAAGAGGGGACGATGGTCACATACTACAGAATCAGCGTGTGTTCACAACTCCGCAATGGCCACAGTTGGCGTCTAGTTCACATAAGTGCGCAGGCGTCGAGATGCATCCCGGCAGAATCGCGTCATGCTACGCTCAAATCTGGCGTCACACGTCACGACCTGCGCCGCGGAGTGTACAATGTCCACTGTTCTTCAGTGCGCATGCTCACAGCACTGTGACTGCAAGCACGCCATGTTTGATGCTGGACAGGTTGCCCATAGTTGATTTAATACATATACTATGTGACTAAATAGAGGCGAAGCAAGGGAACCACGCAACCCGGTCAAGGGATCATGGTACCCTATAATGGGCATGCAATATGGGCCAGATCGGCACCTCCATGTCGATCGTGCACCAAGTGCAGCCCCAATAGCGTCTCCTAAAGTTGCCACAAGCAGGGTTCTCCTCATAGATATATGTTATTGAAAGAATTTTTCTGCCGGAACACAGTCCGACACCATAGCGCAATACAATCCAGATACAACCAAATTGTGGACAGAGTTAGATGTGAAGCATCTTGATGTGGCAGGACAACAACGTTAATCCATTATTCCTTTTCTTGTATTGTCTAATCATCTGAAATATAAGATGAAAAAAAATTTGGGGAGAAAGAGAAAATTGTAGGTTAGATCTTTTACTAACATTTGTGTTTTAATTATTACCTACAAACACATGAAAGCCAAATAACAGATGATACCTAACATCATAGGGCAAACCACCCCCTTATGTACATACCCCTAAATTAAAGTCCACATTGAGGCCATTCGGTCTCAAAGTGTTCAATGTATGTATCCACAGAAGCTCTTTCCTTTTCAATAATAAATTCCTATTGCCTCCTCTTCTGGGCATGGGAATATGATCTATAATCCAGCACTTTAGTTGGTGTTCTGTATGGTTCATCTCCACAAAATGTTTAGGGATGGGTAAATCCCGACGTTTTTTTCTAATGGTGGAGCGGTGATTGTTTAATCTGGTTTTTAAATCGGTGGATGTCTCACCTACATACAGAAGTTTACAAGGGCAACTCAAGATGTAAATCACGAAATTTGAATTGCAAGTGAGATAAAAAGGGATTGGATATCTCACATTGGTCACAGGATGTATAAAAATTTTCCCTTTACAAATGTGTTTGCAATTCACACAACTGAGACACGGGAAACATCCCGTGCTCCGTTGTGTCAGTGTAGTTTGAATCAAACCAGGTGTGGGCCCTATATCAGCATGTACTAGTTGGTCACGTAAATTTCTAGATCTTTTATAAGAAAACAGTGGAGGAGATTTAAACTCCGGTACTTGACTGAGGCAACCTCCTAGGATACCCCAATGTTTGGTAATGATTAGGTTGATTGTACCACTATGTTCAGTATATTTTGTAATGAAGGGGATCCTGTTATGGGGACCCTTTTTCTCCCTTCTTACTAGCGTATCTTCCCTATCCATATCTTGGACACAATCTACTCGGGATGCTAATAGCTCAGGAGGGTAGCCTCTTTGTCTGAATTTTTCCACCATATTATCCAATGATTTCTCCAATGCACCAGGGTCAGAGATAATCCTCTTGGCCCTGAGGAACTAGGAAAAGGGGAGGTGCTTCACCATGTTCCGCGGATGACTGCTCTGGAAGTGCAAGAGAGTGTTCCTATCAGTAGGTTTAGTGAATAATCTAGTTTGTAACCGGCCTTCCTGAAACATGACAGTAGTGTCCAAGAATTGGATTTCAGTGTTGGAGTATATGAGAGTAAATTGTAACTCCTCATTAATGCTATTCAGATATCCCTGAAACTCCAATAGTTCAGAGCAGCTGCCAGTCCATATGAGGAAGATGTCGTCGATGTATCTCCACCACCTCAATATCTTACTGCTGTGGTGGGACACATGGACGACATCTTCCTCAAAACACCTCATAAAAATATTTGCGTACGTGGGGGCCACATGGGACCCCATCGCAACACCCCTAATTTGTTTATAGAATATGTCCTGGAACAGGAAGTAATTCTGTCTCAGGACAATATTCAAGAGGTCAATCACAAATTCACTTGTTTCTGCAGTCAGGGATGACATCTCTAGCATACGTCTAACCGCACTGACACCACGGTCATGATCGATTGACGTATATAGAGATGTCACATCAAATGACGCCAGAATGACATTCTCAGTGGCCCCACATTCAACATTCCTTAGTTTACATAAAAAATCAGTGGTATCCTGAATATAGGACTCAGCCCCACAAGCATAATTCTGTAGAAGTTTGTCTAAAAAGATAGAAATGTTGCAGAAAATAGAGTCTGAACCCGATACTATTGGACGACCTGGGGGGTCGACCAATGATTTATGTACTTTGGGAAGCACATAAATCACCGGTGTAACCGGATGGTTGACAGTACAGAATTCAGCGAGATCATTGTCGATGATGCCAGCCATAACCGCATTGTTTAAACATTTTTGGATAATCCTGGCGATATCGAATTTTGGATCAGTCTGAAGTGCTAGATACACCTCAGTATCACCCAACTGTCGTCTGATCTCCGCGATGTACTTGGCGGTATCCAGAACGACAATTCCGGCAGAAAAATTCTTTCAATAACATATATCTATGAGGAGAACCCTGCTTGTGGCAACTTTAGGAGACGCTATTGGGGCTGCACTTGGTGCACAATCGACACGGAGGTGCCGATCTGGCCAATATTGCATGCCCATTATAGGGTACCATGATCCCTTGACCGGGTTGCGTGGTTCCCTTGCTTCACCTCTATTTAGTCACATAGTATATGTATTAAATCAACTATGGGCAACCTGTCCAGCATCAAACATGGCGTGCTTGCAGTCACAGTGCTGTGAGCATGCGCACTGAAGAACAGTGGACATTGTACACTCCGCGGCGCAGGTTGTGACGTGTGACGCCAGATTTGAGCGTAGCATGACGCGATTCTGCCGGGATGCATCTCGACGCCTGCGCACTTATGTGAACGAGACGCCAACTGTGGCCATTGCGGAGTTGTGAACACACGCTGATTCTGTGGTATGTGACCATCGTCCCCTCTTGCTCCTCCTTGTTTTTATGTAATGTTATTAAAGATATTTGTAGCAGCTGATGTATATTGGAGCCACTTATATGTATATTCTGGATTATGTCAGTTTACATCAATTTGCTGTAAATCATATACATAATCATGTATCACTGGATTTGTTCTTATATATTGTCACTGCCATAAACACTATGCACTGTTTATTTATTCTTTTATACACTAATTGTTAAATTTGAATATGATTATGTACCAATCATGTATACCCATTTATATATGTGCACTTGCACTTGTGTTTTGATGCTTGAGAAAGGCTCTGGATTTTGAGCCGAAACGTCGCCTCACTGTGCCACTGTGGCCCAATAAATAACTATTTTTGGATCTCTTGAGTTGCTGTCAGTTTCCGTCTATATGCAAGGGTAAGCAGTGAATTCCCTGGACATAGCACCCTCTCTTTATGGTGTGAATTGGTGCTGCCATACGGTTCTTTTTTATATATATATATATATATATATATTCAAAGAATGAAGAGGCAGCACTTCCAGTTGTTAGGTGATAGGGTGACGACCCCAAACTTTATTCCAGCTACGTTTCTGCCTTCTCAATGAGGCCTTTGTCAAGCTACAACAGTGCTACACTGTGGGGTTTATATACCCACAATCCAATACAAATTGGTGCAATTAGTGAAACCACATGTGCACAATAAAATCACATGATCCCAAAAACGTCACATCTCACATGACTATTTGTGTAAACATATTCTACATGTCAAAAATTTTTATACAGAAGTGGTAACATATTCAATAGTGAAGTACCTACTTAATAGGTTCTATATATATCATACATAGTGTTCCAATGTGCTGTATCAATATCCCTCGTGTACAGCTTCTAATAACACATATGTGAATACAAAAAGTGCTCCATCCATTAAGGGTTAAAATCAAATACTCGATGCAGCTGCATCATATTAAACTTTAAAAACTTTTTGGGACTAACCGTCATTGATCAGCCCGGCGCGTTGGCATCAGCGTCCCTCCGTCAGCCAGGCGCATGCGCCGCGCCATGCGTCATCCGTCCACCTCCCCACGTCGTCGCGTCATCACGCACGCACCCTGGAACGCAACTTCGCCCAGTGGAGCGCACAGTGAACATAGCGGCGGCGGGGGGAGGGAAAGAAAAGACACATGACCGGACACACTGCCGAGGCGTCAAGGGGCGTGCCTGTAACCATGGTGACACAGTGGAAATCAATACAAAACAAAAAGAGAGGGACATCGAGGCAGTCACGAGCGCATAATTACCTAGCCAACCTGCATATTGATGTGCAAATGAACCCAGGAGTGGCGGCCACTACAGCATCCATACACTGACCTGACGCAGTGCGCCCCCTAGGTTAATGTGCACATCCAGAGTGAAAAATCTGTGCAGTTGCAATGGGAGGGATCCATCCCATCTCCATGCACTAAAACATGGTATATACACAGCCAACTTCTGGCTTATAGATTCCCGGTCCGGGTTGGCATCAAGTACCATTCTAGTAAAAATTGATGCAGGTCGGGTTGTCCTAACGTGCTACACGTGACTTGTCATCAGCGCCCCTCCTCAGCATAAGCCACTGGTCACCATTATGTCAGCGCGCCGGGGTGGTCCATATACGGAGCAGTCCAATCATGAGACAAAGGTTCATTGTGTTCTTCAAAACTTCCATCTATAAATAAACCAAAGATATATGAGTGTATTTATCATACAAATGATTACAAATAGCACTGTATATATCACTGTATATCCTCCTGTATATAGCACTGTATATAGCACTGTATATCCTCCCCATTCGACTCAACGAATAATATCACCTCCACATCTGATGAGCAAATAACACATTACCTATCCACATAACTCCCATCTGCATTCAGCATTAAGACCATCAGGTCTAAGTGTACACAATTTGTGTATCCACATGATCTCACGTTGTTTCAACTTTTTCTCCCTGTTACCTCCCCTTTTAAGTGGGGGAATAAAGTCTATCACCCTGAACTTGAGATCCTTTTCCCTGTGTCCAGCCTCTACAAAGTGTTTGGACACCGGGAGGTCTCTCCGTTTCTGACGGATGGAGTACCTGTGATAGTTCATTCTCGTCTTCACATCACAAGTAGTCTCCCCAACATATAGGAGGCTACAGGGGCATGTCAATAGATAGACCACGAATGAACTATCACAGGTCAAGAAATGTCTGATCTCAAACACTCTATTGGTCACTGGGTGTGTAAATGTTTCTCCCTTCAACATATAGTTGCAGTTTACACAGTTCAAACATGGATAGCTTCCAAATCTTTTTCGACCCATGTATGTCTGAACTGCGGTTTTATCACCTGCCACCTCTGCTCTAACCAATTTGTCCCTCAGACTGTCAGCTCTCCTGTAAGACATCAGGGGGGGTGTAGAGAATTCTTTCACATGGCCAAAATTGCTACTCAGTATAGGCCAGTGTTTCCTAATAACCCTTGCTACTTGAACACTTCCTTCAGTGTAGGTGGAAATGAATGGTATTCTAGCTTGTTCAGTCACTCTCTTAGGGTTCCTAGGTTTCAGATCATCCAGATGTTTCTGTATTAATCTCTTGGGATACCCTCTATTTAGAAATTTCTCGGCCATCTCAGACAGTCTTTTATTTTTTACAATAGGATCTTTTACAATGCGCTGGATACGGAGGAACTGGCTCCGTGGCAAAGACTTGACCATAGGCCGCGGATGGCAGCTCTCAAATCTCAAGAGCTTATTGCAGTCCGTCGGTTTAATGTACAAGTCAGTTACCAGCCTCTTATCTTGTTTCCTCACCATAGTGTCCAGAAACTGGACCTGCTCGGTGGAGTGCGTCAGAGTGAACCGGATTTCAGGATCCATATTGTTCAAAAATTCATGGAACTGGGTCAATTCACCCTCAGTGCCCTCCCAGATGACGAACACGTCATCTATGTATCTCCACCACCCCAGCACATGGCTGAAGTGGTGGGACACATAGACGTGCCCGGCCTCCAGGTCTGACATGAAAATGTTGGCATAGGTTGGTGCCATATTTGACCCCATTGCGGTTCCGCGTAATTGGAGGTAGTAGCCATTTTGGAAAGCGAAATAATTGTATCTGAGCACTACACCGAGCAGGTCAGTTATGAACTCCTTACATTCATCAGTATAATGTGTTGAGATCAGACATTTCCTAACAGCCTCCACACCCCTATCATGATTGATAGAGGTGTAGAGACTGACCACATTAAAAGATGCTAGTATAGTCATGGGTGTCACTTCCACTCCAGCTATTCTGTCTAGGAAATCGCCTGTGTCCTGTATGTACGATCTAGCTGAACAGGCAAACCGCCGAAGAATCCTTTCCAGAAAGATCGCCAAATTAGAGAGTACAGATTCCCTCCCGGAAACTATGGGTCTCCCCGGGGGGTTACACATGCTCTTATGAATCTTTGGTAGCACGTACATTAATGGTGTCTTGGGATGTGTAACCAATAGAAAATTGTACAAAGACTCATCAATCAGACCTCCTAGTTTGGCTCCATCAAGTACCCTGGTAATGACTTTAATCACTTCAAACTTGGGGTCATGATTCAACCGTTTGTAAACCAGAACATCACCCAGTTGTCTCTGTATCTCAGAGATATACCATGCGGTGTCCATTACAACGACGGCTCCCCCCTTATCAGCGGGTTTCACTGTGAGGGAGCCGTCGTTGCACAGCTCACCCAGGGCCCGTATCTCAGCAGATGTCATGTTCGGGTGTTTGAGACCACTGGTTTGTAAAGAATCCTTTAACCCTTCCATCTCCACCTTCACTGCATTAATGTACGTGTCAATAGCTGGACTTCTAATCTGTGGCGTGAAGTCGCTCTTCACGTGTAATCCATCACTGTGAAGGGAGAGTTCACAACCTCGTGCATCAGTATTTACAATTGACTGCTTCTCAGAAAACCAGACCTTCAACTTAATATTCCTAAAAAAATTTTGTAAGTCGACCTCAAGCTGAAACCAGTCAATACCAACTGAAGGACAGTATGATAGGCCTTTAGCCAAAAGTTCAGTCTGTGCAACTGTTAAGACTTGAGAAGATATATTTACCACCACTGATGATTTCTCTTCCTCGTGGGCCGATTCTTTACTGTGCGCTGATCTTTTTCTCCATCTGTATTGTCTTTGTCCCCCACGTCTGGTCCTTTTGGATCTGGAGTGGGGCCTAAAAAACGGTCATCACGCCGCTGTTCCATTTGCATGGATCCCACTTCTGTAGCCGCTTTCATTCTCTGGGTAGAATTACTGCTGTTGTTCCTGATATTGGTGGTGTTACCATAGTTAGGTTGTCGTCTCTGATTTCTCTGTTCTTGCCATGTGTACACATTTCCCCGTTTGTAGTCCTCCTCATCTCGTAGCCATTTACGCCGCTTAATCAATTCTTGCTCTTTTCTGAATTTCTCAAGATAGGCAGAACAATTGGTTAAATAAGTGTCATAGTCCTGTATAGGGAGAGCATCTTTCAATTTAATATCAGCTCTTTCGAACTGCTCACGTGTTGCTCCTAGTTCATGCTGAAGAAACTCCAGATTTAGCAATATCACATCTAGGGCATACTTGTTGGAGATTTGTGTGAACTTGTGTGCAAATTTGCTATCAGCCGGAAATAGACTGGGCTTCAGTTGGGAGCGCATACCCCTTGGGATTCTGTGCGACCTGTAGTATTCAGCTAAAGTCGCCAGATGCAGCTCCATTGAGGCCAACCGTTTTCCATCAGCCTCATAGCCCTTTTTCAATTCCGTGACAGATGGAGTGGATAGGAATGTGCAGTCACTCACCAGATCATGGAGGATCCTCTCCTCGTCTTGTCTCGTGTAGGAGAATATATCGGGGGGGTCCCGTTCAATAGTATCAGGCATTTTATGTGCGTACAGTGCTAAGCTGCTAAGTCCTTATACAATACCACTATGGTAACACCACCAATATCAGGAACAACAGCAGTAATTCTACCCAGAGAATGAAAGCGGCTACAGAAGTGGGATCCATGCAAATGCAACAGCGGCGTGATGACCGTTTTTTAGGCCCCACTCCAGATCCAAAAGGACCAGACGTGGGGGACAAAGACAATACAGATGGAGAAAAAGATCAGCGCACAGTAAAGAATCGGCCCACGAGGAAGAGAAATCATCAGTGGTGGTAAATATATCTTCTCAAGTCTTAACAGTTGCACAGACTGAACTTTTGGCTAAAGGCCTATCATACTGTCCTTCAGTTGGTATTGACTGGTTTCAGCTTGAGGTCGACTTACAAAAATTTTTTAGGAATATTAAGTTGAAGGTCTGGTTTTCTGAGAAGCAGTCAATTGTAAATACTGATGCACGAGGTTGTGAACTCTCCCTTCACAGTGTTGGATTACACGTGAAGAGCGACTTCACGCCACAGATTAGAAGTCCAGCTATTGACACGTACATTAATGCAGTGAAGGTGGAGATGGAAGGGTTAAAGGATTCTTTACAAACCAGTGGTCTCAAACACCCGAACATGACATCTGCTGAGATACGGGCCCTGGGTGAGCTGTGCAACGACGGCTCCCTCACAGTGAAACCCGCTGATAAGGGGGGAGCCGTCGTTGTAATGGACACCGCATGGTATATCTCTGAGATACAGAGACAACTGGGTGATGTTCTGGTTTACAAACGGTTGAATCATGACCCCAAGTTTGAAGTGATTAAAGTCATTACCAGGGTACTTGATGGAGCCAAACTAGGAGGTCTGATTGATGAGTCTTTGTACAATTTTCTATTGGTTACACATCCCAAGACACCATTAATGTACGTGCTACCAAAGATTCATAAGAGCATGTGTAACCCCCCGGGGAGACCCATAGTTTCCGGGAGGGAATCTGTACTATCTAATTTGGCGATCTTTCTGGACAGGATTCTTCGGCGGTTTGCCTGTTCAGCTAGATCGTACATACAGGACACAGGCGATTTCCTAGACAGAATAGCTGGAGTGGAAGTGACACCCATGACTATACTAGCATCTTTTGATGTGGTCAGTCTCTAAACCTCTATCAATCATGATAGGGGTGTGGAGGCTGTTAGGAAATGTCTGATCTCAACACATTATACTGATGAATGTAAGGAGTTCATAACTGACCTGCTCGGTGTAGTGCTCAGATACAATTATTTCGCTTTCCAAAATGGCTACTACCTCCAATTACGCGGAACCGCAATGGGGTCAAATATGGCACCAACCTATGCCAACATTTTCATGTCAGACCTGGAGGCCGGGCACGTCTATGTGTCCCACCACTTCAGCCATGTGCTGGGGTGGTGGAGATACATAGATGACGTGTTCGTCATCTGG
Organism: Bufo bufo; assembly: GCF_905171765.1. Lineage (NCBI taxonomy): Eukaryota > Metazoa > Chordata > Amphibia > Anura > Bufonidae > Bufo > Bufo bufo. The sequence continues at coordinate 251,981,814 of NC_053394.1, forward strand.
GAGGGCACTGAGGGTGAATTGACCCAGTTCCATGAATTTTTGAACAATATGGATCCTGAAATCCGGTTCACTCTGACGCACTCCACCGAGCAGGTCCAGTTTCTGGACACTATGGTGAGGAAACAAGATAAGAGGCTGGTAACTGACTTGTACATTAAACCGACGGACTGCAATAAGCTCTTGAGATTTGAGAGCTGCCATCCGCGGCCTATGGTCAAGTCTTTGCCACGGAGCCAGTTCCTCCGTATCCAGCGCATTGTAAAAGATCCTATTGTAAAAAATAAAAGACTGTCTGAGATGGCCGAAAAATTTCTAAATAGAGGGTATCCCAAGAGATTAATACAGAAACATCTGGATGATCTGAAACCTAGGAACCCTAAGAGAGTGACTGAACAAGCTAGAATACCATTCATTTCCACCTACACTGAAGGAAGTGTTCAAGTAGCAAGGGTTATTAGGAAACACTGGCCTATACTGAGTAGCAATTTTGGCCATGTGAAAGAATTCTCTACACCCCCCCTGATGTCTTACAGGAGAGCTGACAGTCTGAGGGACAAATTGGTTAGAGCAGAGGTGGCAGGTGATAAAACCGCAGTTCAGACATACATGGGTCGAAAAAGATTTGGAAGCTATCCATGTTTGAACTGTGTAAACTGCAACTATATGTTGAAGGGAGAAACATTTACACACCCAGTGACCAATAGAGTGTTTGAGATCAGACATTTCTTGACCTGTGATAGTTCATTCGTGGTCTATCTATTGACATGCCCCTGTAGCCTCCTATATGTTGGGGAGACTACTTGTGATGTGAAGACGAGAATGAACTATCACAGGTACTCCATCCGTCAGAAACGGAGAGACCTCCCGGTGTCCAAACACTTTGTAGAGGCTGGACACAGGGAAAAGGATCTCAAGTTCAGGGTGATAGACTTTATTCCCCCACTTAAAAGGGGAGGTAACAGGGAGAAAAAGTTGAAACAACGTGAGATCATGTGGATGCACAAATTGCGTACACTTAGACCTGATGGTCTTAATGCTGAATGCAGATGGGAGTTATGTGGATAGGTAATGTGTTATTTGCTCATCAGATGTGGAGGTGATATTATTCGTTGAGTCGAATGGGGAGGATATACAACAGTGCTATTTGTAATCATTTGTATGATAAATACACTCATATATCTTTGGTTTATTTATAGATGGAAGTTTTGAAGAACACAATGAACCTTTGTCTCATGATTGGACTGCTCCGTATATGGACCACCCCGGCGCGCTGACATAATGGTGACCAGTGGCTTATGCTGAGGAGGGGCGCTGATGACAAGTCACGTGTAGCACGTTAGGACAACCCGACCTGCATCAATTTTTACTAGAATGGTACTTGATGCCAACCCGGACCGGGAATCTATAAGCCAGAAGTTGGCTGTGTATATACCATGTTTTAGTGCATGGAGATGGGATGGATCCCTCCCATTGCAACTGCACAGATTTTTCACTCTGGATGTGCACATTAACCTAGGGGGCGCACTGCGTCAGGTCAGTGTATGGATGCTGTAGTGGCCGCCACTCCTGGGTTCATTTGCACATCAGTATGCAGGTTGGCTGGATAATTATGCGCTCGTGACTGCCTCGATGTCCCTCTCTTTTTGTTTTGTATTGATTTCCACTGTGTCACCATGGTTACAGGCACGCCCCCTTGACGCCTCGGCAGTGTGTCCGGTCATGTGTCTTTTCTTTCCCTCCCCCCGCCGCCGCTATGTTCACTGTGCGCTCCACTGGGCGAAGTTGCGTTCCAGGGTGCGTGCGTGATGACGCGACGACGTGGGGAGGTGGATGGATGACGCATGGCGCGGCGCATGCGCCTGGCTGACGGAGGGACGCTGATGCCAACGCGCCGGGCTGATCAATGACGGTTAGTCCTAAAAAGTTTTTAAAGTTTAATATGATGCAGCTGCATCGAGTATTTGATTTTAACCCTTAATGGATGGAGCACTTTTTGTATTCACATATGTGTTATTAGAAGCTGTACACGAGGGATATTGATACAGCACATTGGAACACTATGTATGATATATATAGAACCTATTAAGTAGGTACTTCACTATTGAATATGTTACCACTTCTGTATAAAAATTTTTGACATGTAGAATATGTTTACACAAATAGTCATGTGAGATGTGACGTTTTTGGGAACATGTGATTTTATTGTGCACATGTGGTTTCACTAATTGCACCAATTTGTATTGGATTGTGGGTATATAAACCCCACAGTGTAGCACTGTTGTAGCTTGACAAAGGCCTCATTGAGAAGGCAGAAACGTAGCTGGAATAAAGTTTGGGGTCGTCACCCTATCACCTAACAACTGGAAGTGCTGCCTCTTCATTCTTTGAATATATATCTTGGAGGACAAGCCAGCCTCTGTGAGGATTTCTTGCACCCAGAGCTCCACATCTGACTGTGCTGCTGCATTATTTGTGGTATTATATATATATATATATATATATATATATATAAGAGCTAACTAACTAACTAACTATCTAATGTAATTAAATAGTAAAGCACAGAGCACATCAATGACACTGCTGTCTCTCTCAGAACTCCATAAAACTACAGAAAATGGCTGCTGGGGAGGTTCTTATATAGTAAGGGGTAGGCAACTTTTCTATTGGTTTCTAGGGATGTTGCTAAGCTCATACAAAGACATTGAAGCCTTCTCATTGGCCCACAAGCAAGAAGGAAGGTTACTGATGAAAAAAAAATCGAGAATATTCGAGAATATGAATATATTGCACTATATTCTAAATCTTCGCAAATTGTCAAAGTGGCGATATTCGCCATTAAAATTTGCGATACGAATATTCGCGCCCAATACTAGTAACGAATCAGGTTTTCTTATAATGGCAGCTGCATGTGTTACAAAGGGAAACTGTCACGATCAGTGAGGGAAAACTCCACACTGAGCACAGGAAGGAAGGGGAACAGTAACTGGGCCTGGAAACTAGGGAAGAAACAGGTCACCTCCTAGACAACCCTAATCCGGGCCCTAACTATCTATCAATATAAATAGACCTTGAAGGTAGGAATATTCATATGCAGTATTCCTAGGCCTTTATATCCCTATAAGGCCCTGGAAAAGGTTAGGACCAGAGACAACCTATTCCTCCCCAGATGGACAAACTCTGTCTTAGGCCCAGATACAAACAACAGGGAACATAACAAACACAAACAAACGCAACACTTAACTTCTGTAGAGACGGACGAGCAGGAAAACCAGAGACAAACTCACACCAGCTCAGCCAAACCCAAATTAAGCTATCTACCACATAGTCAGAAGGGTGGGGTCAGACTATAAAGGGTAAAAGTGATGACCACTGAGCAACAGCTGAGAATAGGGAAGTGGTCATTAACCCTATCAACATTGAATCAAGTGAAATCAAGGAGGCTGTTAGATTACTCCACGTTCAGCCAATCTCCTTGATTTCCTGACATCAATCACCTGAGGGACCTTGACAGTACCTCACCTTCTACGAGTGACCTCTGGGCACCCAGGACTGACCTTATCAGGATGGGCTCTGTGAAAGGCCTTCACCAGATGATTTGCATTAACATTAGCATTAACATCAGCCGCTAGAACCCACATCCTCACCTCTGGTCCGTAACCCTTCCAGTGGACGAGATACTGGAGGGATCTACTGAGAACTCGGGAGTCCACAATCCTGCTGATTTGAAATTCTAAATTACTGTACACCATGAAAGGAGCAGGAGCAAGGAGGATGGCTTAACAGGTTCGACACATTTCTTCAACAACGACTTATGAAATACGTTATGAATTTTCAAAGCCTGAGGAAGTTCAAGATGGAATGCTACAGGATTAACAATGGCAGTGATCTTATATGGACCAATAAATCTTGGGCCCAACTTCAAAGAAGGTACCATAAACTTAATGTTAATTGTGGACAGCCACACAGAATCACCCACTCTCAGGTCCAGACCTTTCATATGTCTCCTGTCAGCCACACGCTTATACCTGTTGCCCATCTTTTTCAGGTTATTTTGAATTTTCCGCTAAATTGAAGACAAAGAAAAGGAAAATCTCTCCTCCTCAGGAATACCGGAAGTTTGAGAACTAGAAAATGTGCCAAACTGCGGATGGAATCCATATGCCCCAAAAAACTGTGACTTATCAGTGGACTCCTGTCTACGGTTATTAATGGCAAACTCTGCTAACGACAAGAATGAAGACCACTCCTCCTGGTTCTCCGAAACAAAACATCTCAAGTAAGTCTCCAGATTCTGGAGATGCCTGATGGAAATCACCCACTCTTAAATGGATGTCATTTACCACCTGCGACAGGCATTTTTGGGTAAGAGGTGCAGAATCAATTGCAAAGACAGAAATGCTTTTCTCTAGTGCATTAGTAGTCAACCCCTGAATACGAACAAACTGTCCATCAATCAGATTAACCCCAGCCGCACTGTTAATAAATTCCTCGATTTCAACAGTTTTGGACTCTAGCGCCACCTCGACAGACAGGAGAAATTGGGTACTACCAATAAATGACAAAATTAAGTTTTCTTGCTCCCCACCCACACCACCAATAGTAATTTGGGGATAATTATTTATTTTTTTTTTACACCTTGACGCTGAATGTACAGACAAATATTAACGAAATGTCCCTTCTTTCCACAACAAAAACAGACTCCCTTCATATAAACAGAGCTGTTACCAGAAGTCTCAGGAGTAGCTCCTTCCAACTGCATAGGCTCCTCACAAGGCGTAACCACAGGTGTCTCTTTACCATAAGTGTAAAAAGAAGCCTCCACCTTTTTTGACAGTACGTCCTGAGGGTGAGGACCCTTAGATCTCCCCCTCAAGCGTCTATCCAGATGTACAGCAAGGGACATAGCTACTTCCAATGACTCAGGTTTTTCATGAAAGGCCAACGAGTCCTGCAGCCTCTCAGACAGACCCTGATAAAACTGGCTACAGAGAGCAGGATCATTCCACTCCGTATCCATAGCCCATCTCCTAAATTCAGAGCAATAGATTTCCGCGGAGCGTTCTCCCTGCCGTAAACCGCGTAACTTGATCTCAGCCTGAGAGATCCGATCTGGGTCATCATAAATAAAACCCAAGGCTGTAAAAAATTCATCCACCGACTGGAGGGATGGTGATCCAGTCGGCAGAGAAAAAGCCCAAGACTGTGCATCATCCTTAACGCCTTAAGGACTCGGCCCTATTTCACCTTACGGACTTGGCCATTTTTTGCAAATCTGACCAGTGTCACTTTAAGTGCTGATAACTTTAAAACGCTTTGACTTATCCAGGCCATTCTGAGATTGTTTTTTCGTCACATATTGTACTTCATGACACTGGTAAAAAGAAGTAAAAAAAATTATTTTTTATTTATAAAAAAATACCAAATTTCCAAGTTTCAATTTCTCAACTTACTTACTTATTACTTTACATTCCCCATATGTCTACTTCATGTTTGGATCATTTTGGGAATGATATTTTATTTTTTGGGGATGTTACAAGGCTTAGAAATTTAGAAGCAAAACTTGAAATTTTTCAGAAATTTTCAAAAACCCAATTTTTAGGGACCAGTTCAGGTCTGAAGTCACTTTGCGAGGCTTACATAATAGAAACCACCCAAAAATGACCCCATTCTAGAAACTACACCCCTCAAGGTATTCAACAGATTTTACAAACTTTGTTAACCCTTTAGGTGTTCCACAAGAATTAATGGAAAATAGAGATACAATTTCAGAATTTCACTTTTTTGGCAGATTTTCCAATTTAATAATTTTTTTCCAGTTGCAAAGCAAGGGTTAACAGCCAAACCAAACTCAATATTTATGGCCCTGATTCTGCAGTTTACAGAAACACCCCATATGTCGTAAACTACTGTACGGGCACACGGCAGGGCGCAGAAGGAAAGGAATGCCATACGGTTTTTGGAAGGCAGATTTTGCTGGACTAGTTTTTTTGACACCATGTCCCATTTGAAGCCCCCCTGATGCACCCCTAGAGTAGAAACTCCATAAAAGTGACCCCATATAAGAAACTACACCCTTCAAGGTATTCAAAACAGATTTTACAAACGTCATTAACCCTTTAGGTGTTCCACAAGATTTATTGGCAAATGGAGATGAAATTTCAGAATTTAAATTTTTTGGCAAATTTTCCATTTTAATCCATTTTTCCCAGTAACAAAGCAAGGGTTAACAGCCAAAAAAAACTCAATATTTATGGCCATGATTCTTTAGTTTACAGAAACACCCCATATGTGGTCATAAACAGCTGTACGGGCACACGGCAGGGCGCAGAAGGAAAGGAATGCCATACGGTTTTTGGAAGGCAGATTTTGCTGGACTGTTTTTTTTGACACCATGTCCCATTTGAAGCCCCCTGATGCACCCCTAGAGTAGAAACTCCAAAAAAATGGCCCCATTTTAGAAACTACGGGATAGGGTGGCAGTATTGTTGGTACTAGTTTAGGGTACATATGATTTTTGTTTGCTCTATATTACACTTTTTGTGAGGCAAGATAACAAGAAATAGCAGTTTTGGCACCGTTTTTATTTTTTGTTATTTACAACATTTATCTGACAGGTTAGATCATGTGATATTTTTATAGACCAGGTTGTCACGGATGCGGTGATACCTAATATGTATACTTTTTTTTTATTAATGTAAGTTTTACACAATGATTTCTTTTTTGAAGCAAAAAAAAATCATGTTTTAGTGTTTCCATAGTCTAAGAGCCATCATTTTTTCAGTTTTTGGGCGATTACCTTGGGTAGGATATGATTTTTGCGGGATGAGATGACGATTTTATTGGCACTATTTTGGGGTGCGTGTGACATTTTGATCGCTTGCTATTACACTTTTTGTGATGTAAGGTGACAAAAAATGGTTTATTTAGCACAGTTTTTATTTTAATTTTTTACGGTGTTCATCGGAGGGGTTAGATCATGTTATATTTTCATAAAGCCGGTCAATAGGGATGCGGCGATACCTAATATGCATACTTTTTTTTTTATTTATGTAAGTTTTACACAATGATTTCATTTTTGAAGCAAAAAAAAATCATGTTTTAGTGTTTCCATAGTCTGAGAGCCATAATTTTTTCAGTTTTTGGGCGATTAACTTGGGTAGGGTATGATTTTTGCGGGATGAGATGATGGTTTTATTGGCACTATTTTGGGGTGCGTGTGACTTTTTGATTGCTTGCTATTACACTTTTTGTGATGTAAGGTGACAAAAAATTGTTTATTTAGCACAGTTTTTATTTTAACATTTTTACGGTGTTCATCTGAGGGGTTAGGTCATGTGATATTTTTATAGAGTCGGTTGATACGGACGCGGCGATATCTAATATGTATACTTTCTTTTTATTTATGTAAGTTTTGCACAATAATATCATTTTTGAAACAAAAAAGAAAATGATGTTTTAGTGTCTCCATATTCTGAGAGCCATAGATTTTTCAGTTTTTGGGCGATTATCTTAGGTAGGGTCTCATTTTTTGTGGGATGAGATGACGGTTTGATTGGCACTATTTTGGGGTGCATATGACTTTTTGATCGCTTGCTATTACACTTTTTGTGATGTAAGGTGACAAAAAATTGTTTATTTAAAATTGGGGGTCCATTACACTTTTTGTGATGTAAGGTGACAAAAAATTGTTTTTTTAGCACAGTTTTTATTTTAACATTTTTACGGTGTTCATCTGAGGGGTTAGGTCATGTGATATTTTTATAGAGTCGGTTGATACGGACGCGGCGATATCTAATATGTATACTTTCTTTTTATTTATGTAAGTTTTACACAATAATATCATTTTTGAAACAAAAAAGAAAATGATGTTTTAGTGTCTCCATATTCTGAGAGCCATAGATTTTTCAGTTTTTGGGCGATTATCTTAGGTAGGGTCTCATTTTTTGTGGGATGAGATGACGGTTTGATTGGCACTATTTTGGGGTGCATATGACTTTTTTAACGCTTGCTATTACACTTTTTGTGATGTAAGGTGACAAAAAATTGTTTATTTAGCACAGTTTTTATTTTTAATTTTTTACGGTGTTCATATGAAGGCTTAGGTCATGTGATATTTTTATAGAGTCGGTCGATACGAACGCGGTGATACCAAATATGTATACTTTTTTTTTATTTATGTAAGTTTTACACAATAACAGCTTTTTAAAAACAAAAAAATGATGTTTTAGTGTCTCCATATTCTGAGCCATAGTTTTTTATTTTTTGGGCAATTGTCTCAGGTAGGGGCTCATTTTTTGCGGAATGAGGTGACGGTTAGATTGGTACTATTTTGGTGGGCAAACTCCTTTTTTATCGCTTGCTGTTGTACTTTTTGTGATATAAGGTGACAAAAAAATTGTTTATTTAGCACAGTTTTTATTTTTAATTTTTTTACGATGTTCATCTGAGGGATTAGTTCATGTGATATGTTTATATAGCCGGTTGATACGGACGCGGAGATACCTAATAGGTATACTTTTTATTTTCCCCCTATTTTTTACCAATTTTTTTTTACTTTATTTGGGGAAAATTACGTTTTTGTTTATTTTTACTTGAAACAAAATTTTTTGGGGGGGAAAACTTTATTTTTTCAACTTTTTTTTTCACTTTATTTTTTGTCCCACTTTGGGACTTGAACTTTTGGGGGTCTAATCCTTTACAATGCATTCAAATACTTCTGTATTGGAATGCATTGGCTGTATGAGTAATACTGTGTGTATTACTCATACAGCTTCCGGCCTGTGAGATCCAGGGGGCTGCATCTCACAGGCTCATCACCGGAAGGCAGCGCACTGCCTGCCATGCCATCGGGTCCCCCCCACAGCCCCATGGGGACCCGATGGCACCGCCGACTACCGCCGCCCGCACAATAAAAAGCTGCAAACCACAGGTCTGAATTGACCTGCGGTTTGCGGCGATCGCCATCATGAGGGGGGGGGTCACGGGACCCCCCCGCGCATTTAGCCGTGGTGCCTGCTCAATGATTTGAGAAGGCACCGTGTTTCGATCACCGCCCGCCGGGCGGCGGTGATCGGAACTATAGATGACATACCGGTACGTCATGGGTCCCTAAGGGGTTAAGCAAAGAAGTGATCATACCCACACGTTGACACTCATCCCAGAAGAGTATGGACGCAGCTTAAAGTACAACTTACATAATTCCCTGAACCGAATAAAATTGTCACTACCCCCAGAAAATCTGTCCGGGAGGGCAACCTTAGGTTCAGGGCAGGCTTGGTACCCACCATCAGAACAAGCTGCCTGTGGTCTCTGAATCCGTAAGACTGTCGCACGGAGGTCAGCTACGTCCAAAGACAGTCCCTGCAACCTGTACAGACATAGGATTCATAGCTGCACTGACCTGAACGAAATGGCGGTTTATATGGCAGTAGATAATGTCACGATCAGTGTCGGGGGAAACTCCACACTGAACACAGGAAGGAAGGGAACAGTAACTGGGCCTGATAACTAGGGAAGAAACAGGTCACCTCCTAGATGACCCTAATCCGGGCCCTAACTATCTATCAATATGAATAGACCTTGAAGGTAGGAATATAAAATAAAGTGGGGCGAATAGATGACGGATGATCGGGACGCTCCATGATCTTCCCAGGAGCTGCTTTTGGGAGCCGAGGTTCATTTCTGAGACGTCTGTGTAGGAATCCAATGACCATCTCCATCTCCGTGCACCACAGGATTTCCTTCTCCTCCTGTGTGAAATTTTTATTTATTAAACATTTTATTATTAAATGTATTCAATATAATAAGGATGCCCTCCTTTCCATTTCATGATGACTGGGAACCCCTGACGAAAAGACTGGGCCCTGGTTGGTTTGAATCGTGATTAAATTTGCAACTCTTCCAGGCTCCAAGTGCAGTGTCCCACTACGTGGCCGTGGGCACCGCAAACTTGTTTTTTTTTTGTTTTTATTGTCATGTAATATGCCTGTATTTTGTACTTAATCTCATGTCATATTCTCCCCATGTCACAATTTGATTTGTACATGCAAGATCCTTTACACAGGCCTAGTTAGGATGCACTCAACTTGTTTCTCCACAAGATGGTGCAGTGTCAGGGTATATATATATATATATATATATATATATATATATATATATATAGTGAAATTGAGGCACAAAGATTTTTAGTGTTGCAATTAAACTTTTTATTTAGTTTTGCAGTAGTTTCATCCAATTGCCCAATATTTATCTCTAAGGTACAAAGCCCAGATGACTTACTCCTTCCGTCAGAACAGATAAAATGTGACCGCTGATGAAGGTCTGAAATGACCGGTCTAGATATTCTGTTTGTACCTTGAAGATAAATATTGGCCAATTGGATGAAACTACTGCGAAACTAAATAAAAAGTTTAATTGCAACACTAAATATCTGTGTCTCAATTTCACTATATGTACTTTGGCTCATTTCAGCCCTTGATTGGCACCAGAACCAACTGAATTGAGTGCGGTTTTCCACTCCATCATATAGGGTATATATATATATAGCTTATCTCAGACCTACTTAGGCAGTTCATTCTAGAACAGACCAGCTCAGTGCATAGTAGAGCTGAGAGCAGTCCAGTTCACTCATGAAGCTTAGTTAGAAAGCAGCAGAGATGTAGCTGCATAGCTGGAGAGAGGTTTATTCACATCCTATCTGCTCTGTCCCTGTCGGCTCCACAGTCTAGGGTTTCAAGCCTGCACCTATTCTACCTAGAGGTGAGCGATCCACTCCTCCGGAGTGACCAGTGTCCAAGCTGCATTCAGCCAAGTATCCAAGGGATTACTACAATTTATTCAAGACAAAGGATCAGCAAGACAGCCATTACTTGAGAGCACCTTTGTACCAGGTGTAGGAGACAACTTCATGCATCCTCACCACCAGTTTAAACCCTGAGGACAGTTTAGGCCAACTGTCAGAACAACACTGGAATAGATATTCAAGGATTCAGAAAAGCACTTTCAACCAAGGTTAGAATAAGAGATTGAGAATAAATTACTAAGTGAGAGGTCACAAATGATGCATGTCTGCGCTATAGATTACCAAGAGTCAAAACATTATTCAGAAAGGGGTAATCCTAAAACATAACATTTAATAATAATGCTGATAGAATATAAAACAGTCCTAAATAAAGTGTGCAAAGACAAACATTGGGATAGAGTGTAATGGACCCCCAATTTACACAATGGTAGTTATCCCAAATGAACAAGATACAAAAAATATATATACAGTCAGGTCCATAAATATTGGGACATCGACACAATTCAAACATTTTTGGCTCTGTACGCCACCACAATGGATTTGAAATGAAACGAACAAGATGTGCTGTAACTGCAGACTGTCAGCTTTAATTTAAGGGTATTTACATCCAAATCAGGTGAACGGTGTAGGAATTACAACAGTTTGCATATGTGCCTCCCACTTGTTAAGGGCCCAAAAGTATTGGGACAATTGACTTCTCAGCTGTTCCATGGCCAGGTGTGTGTTATTCCCTCATTATCCGAATGACAATGAGCAGATAAAAGGTCCAGAGTTCATTTCAAGTGTGCTATTTGCATTTGGAATCTGTTGCTGTCAACTCTGAAGATGAAATCCAAAGAGCTGTCACTATCAGTGAAGCAAGCCATCATTAGGGTTAAAAAAACAAAACACACCCATCAGAGAGATAGCAAAAACATTAGTCGTGGCCAAAACAACTGTTTGGAACATTCTTAAAAAGAAAGAACGCACCGGTGAGCTCAGAAACACCAAAAGACCCTGAAGACCACGGTAAACAACTGTGGTGGATGACCGAATAATTCTTTCCCTGGTGAAGAAAACTCCTTTCACAATAGTTGGCGAGATCAAGAACACTCTCCAGGAGGTAGGTGTATGTGTGTCAAAGTCAACAATCAAGAGAAGACTTCACCAGAGTGAATACAGAGGGTTTACCACAAGATGTAAACCATTGGTGAGCCTCAAAAACAGGAAGGCCAGATTAGAGTTTGCCAAACAACATCTAAAAAAGACTTCACAGTTCTGGAACAACATCCTATGGACAAATGAGACCAAGATAAACTTGTACCAGAGTGATGGGAAGAGAAGAGTATGGAGAAGGAAAGGAACTGCTCATGATCCTAAGCATACCACCTCATCAGTGAAGCATGGTGGTGGTAGTGTCATGTCGTGGGCATGTATAACTGCCAATGGAACTGGTTCTCTTGTATTTATTGATGATGTGAGTGCTGACAAAAGCAGCAGTATGAATTCTGAAGTGTTACAGGCAATATTATCTGCTCATATTCAGCCAAATGCTTCAGTACTCATTGGACGGAGCTTCACAGTGCAGATGGACAATGACCCAAAGCATACTGCAAAAGCAACCAAAGAGTTTTTTAAGGGAAAGAAATGGAATGTTATGCAATGGCCAAGTCAATCACCTGACCTGAATCCGATTGAGCATGCATTTCACTTGCTGAAGACAAAACTGAAGGGAAAATGCGCCAAGAACAAACAGGAACTGAAGACAGTTGCAGTAGATGCCTGGCACAGCATCACGAGGGATGAAACCCAGCGTCTGGTGATGTCTATGCGTTCCAGACTTCAGGCTGTAATTGACTGAAAAGGATTTGCAAGCAAGTATTAAAAAGTGAAAGTTTCATTTATGATTATTATTCTGTCCCATTACTTTTGGTTCCTTAACAAGTGGGAGGCACATATGCAAACTGTTGTAATTCCTACACCGTTCACCTGATTTGGATGTAAATACCCTCAAATTAAAGCTGACAGTCTGCAGTTAAAGCACATCTTGTTCGTTTCATTTCAAATCCATTCTGGTGGTGTATAGAGCCAAAAATCTTAGAATTGTGTCGATGTCCCAATATTTATGGACCTGACTGTATAAAGTGCACGGCGGCACTAGTAATCAGCAGATCCTACCGGTACCATGGGACGGACACCAGATCGTTCACCACCAGCTGTATTCGTTGGGTTAGAATAAGGCAAGAGTTTTTACCAGTTTAAGAGTTTCATATTTCAAAAGCCTAGTCTGAAGCAGTAGCTTTCACATTCATTACAAAGAGCCTGTTTCCACTAAGGACTTGCATTCTCCTTCCCCCCATATGCATGAGAGACTGTATTTAATATCTGGCTGTACCAAGAGACTGTTATTACTTGGATGTACTGTTACCAGGATTTATCTTCAGTAAAGTTCCACTCTGGATTTCATCCTTCTTGCCTCAGTCTCAAGTTCCTCAATTAACACTACAGTAAATGGTTGCACCTCCATACAAAAGGTACTGGCGTCACGACTACAAGGGACCTTGCCATAGGCACATTAATACAGACCATCAAGGGCACCTGGAACCACCATCTGACCTGTGTCCCTTACACCAGAGTGTGCCCCAGAGAATTCTTGTGCCGTTCTCCTCTTCACTTATGCGAGCCTGCCCAGGGACGACGTAACCGTGAGTAACCAGAACTGTATTTACCTTGGCCCACCTATTGCTCACACCGTGACCTCACGTATAATTCCCCTGTTTGGTCTGGCATACCGCACAAGCAATCTTGAAGCTTTGTCTTCTTCTCATTGTCTGTTGCTAGTAGAGGCCTAAGCATGCCAGGCAGGTTCCCCCAGAAGTATCTTGCTGGATGAGCAGCCAATACCACACTTGCATCAATCTTGACAGGATTCGGCTCCAGGTGTAGAGCAATTGTTTTTTGGAATGCTTTCTCCATCGCAACACCCTCCATGTCGTTGAATAAACTGAAGACTGGCCGATTCTTTCCTAAGAAAAAAATTAAAAGTTATTATAAAATTTATTAAACATTTTATTATGAAATGTATTCCATATATATTATAAAATTCTGTGTCTCCATGATCATTCTGAAGCATGGGGGTCCCACACGGGTTCTACACACTTCCAAAACAAAGTGGGGAGAATAGATGACGGATGATCGGGACGCTCCATGATCTTACCAGGAGCTGCTTTTGGGAGCCTCGGTTCATTTCTGAAACGTCTGTGTGGGAATCCGAAGACCATCTCCGTGCACCACAGGATGTCCTCCTCCTCCTGTGTTAGGAAAAATTAAATTTTTATTATAAAATGTATTAAACATTTTATTAGTAAATTTATTAAATATAATATGGGTGCCCTCCTTTCCATTCCATGATGACTGGGAACCCCTGACGAAGAGACTGGGCCCTGGTTGGTTTGGATTGTGATTAAATTCGCAACTCTTCCGGGCTCCAAGCAATCTTGAAGCTTTGTCTTCTTCTCATTTTCTGTAGCTAGTAGAGGCCTAAGCATGCCAGGCAGGTTTCCCCAGAAGTATCTTGCTGGATGAGCAGCCAATACCACACTTGCATCAATCTTGACAGGATTCGGCTCCAGGTGGAGAGCAATTTTTTTTTTGGAATGCTTTCTCCATCGCACAACCACGTCGTTGAATAAACAGAAGACTGACTAATTCTCTGCTGTCTTACGCAACATTTAATTTTTATTATTAAATTTATTAAATATTTTAACATTAATTTTTATAAACCAAAACTTGATTACAATTATAAGAAAGTATACTTAAATTTGCCAAATCTGGCCTAATAACTCAAGTATAACCTCTACCTTATAGGTCGATATTAGTGTCAAGAAGAAGTGCACTGCTTTTACACCCTTGTCAGCTGATTCCACATAGATCTATACAGAACCTGTTCTATTACACGCTTATACAAGTAGAGCCCCCTGACAGAGTGGAGAGGGTGTCAGCAGTAAGTTTGTGTTGACGTCACTGATTATTTTGCCCTTCCTCTGAGCTGTCACAACAATAACCCACAAAAAACGGATCCTGTCTTTGGAGCATACGCCTTCACCCGGTCAGCATTTGCTCAGTATTGCTAATGCCAATAAAAACAGGAGTGCATCTAAAACAGAGATGACACGTAAATGTAATATTTGCATGTCTTCTGTGTTTTGTACCCACTCCTGCTTTTGTCTACCAAATCATAAGCCAATTCTGATGGGACCGTACAGGCCTTACAGCTGCTACACAGACAGGATCTGTTGTGCGTCTCATTTTTCCTTCCTTCTGAGAGATCAGAAGAAAGGTCAAATAAATGATGATGTGGCCAGGTTGCATAGTGTGGAGATGGAAGTATCAGGAGGCCAGAGTGGCAAGATGACATAGTGTAGACATGGCAGCAGCAGCAGCAGCATGATACAACAGAACGGCACTGTGACATAGTGTGGACATGGCAGCACCGGGAAGCCACAGAGTGGCAAGGTGACATAGTGTGGAGGTGGGTGGCAATAATAGTACTCGCTGAAGATAATGGGTGAAAGTAGGAGTACTTGGCATCAGATGTTTGGCATCAGGCGGGTAACAGCATCAGAATAGTAGCTGAAGCAGGTAGCCAGAAGAAAACGGTCTCTTTTGTCAAAATGTTGGTGTGGCACCATGGATGATCTAGTCTGATGTATCAGGCATTGGTGTGTTGAAATCCTGGCTGATCCACGCCTGATTCAACTTGATGCAGTATTCCACTATGTGCTATATGTGGGAACTTTAAGCTCTTGCTAAATGCCATATCAAATGTATTGTGGTATCATGCTGTAGTTCCCATCAGTATCATTTACCTTTATTCGCTCCTAGGTGGTGCAGGAACCACTTAGATATACAGCTGGGGGGGGGAAGTTAGTGTGTCCGATGTTAAAGAAGAGATCAGGAAGTTAATGGAGGAGGTGGAAATTTTTATTTCCACCGAAATAATTCCCAAAAGATTTTATCGCATATCAGTGCAGCGCTTAATGCCGAATACAAGTTTTTTCCACCCAAATATTTCAAAAGAGATTTTAGCACATATCAGTGCAGCGCTTAACGCCGAATACAATATTTTTTTCCACCCAAATATTTCAAAATAGATTTTAGCGCATATTAGTGCAGCGCTTAAAGCAGAATACAAGATTTTTTCTGAAGTGAACGGGACGTAGCGGAGGAAGTAAGTCCTCGCTGGAAGATCGAGACGCGGACCTCATGCGGTGTCTGTGCTGCAGAAAAGTCCCCGTACTGTCCAGTAAGCAATACCGTGGATAGATGCGGGCTGGTGTGAATTATTTAGCATTTTTGTGCAGGGTTAGTGCATAGTGTATGGTATAGTAAGGACCAGCACTCTCTTCAGTAATAATTTCAAATAGATTTAATGGTCACATACAAATGATAAGTGACGCGTGCGTTTCGGCTACTGTGAGCCTTTGTCAAAACTTGTTTTGACAAAGGCTCACAGTAGCCGAAACGCACGCGTCACTTATCATTTGTATGTGACCATTAAATCTATTTGAAATTATTACTGAAGCGAGTGCTGGTCCTTACTATACCATTATCTGTGGATCTTCCTCCCGGGACGCGCGCACCGCACCGCTGAAAGCAGAAGTGCCGCTTGTATCTTCTCTTGGATCTAGTGCATAGTGTAGTCACCTGTATTGGTGCGTCGCTCTTATGGACGTCGTCACGTAAGTGCGCAGTGTGTGAAACGTAAATACAAAATTTCAACACAACGTAATTCAGTCCATGCCGCAAAAAGGACTTTCCCGCATATAACTGCAGCGCCATTTTAGACGCCATTTTAGCAAATAATGCGATTCTTTACCACGAAGCGTGAAGAAATTCGAATTCGTTCAGAATCAAATTTTTCCTGAAATTCAGAACGAATTTGGATTCGCTCATCTCTAATCACAACAGTTGCAATTAGTTTGTCCCAGGGTTTGCTTATCCTCATTTGGGCTTTTTGCACCCACCTGTTTTCTGTTTTGACGGTGCTGCCACCCCTTTTTCTTTTTAAATTATATTATAGGCATATCACACCCCTACCTCAATCAGTTTTTTTGGGGGCAACTGGTATATCACACCAGTAGAAATTATTTGTTCCAATGGCGTTTGTCACTCTGTGTAGCTGAGGTAACGCAGCAAAATCGCAAACAAATGCTGCACTACCTAAATGCACTATATAGAAAGTATATTATTGGCATATAACACCACTGCTTCAATTAGTTTTTTGGGGGGGCAACTGGTAAATCACACCAGTAGAAATTATTTGTTCCAATAGTGTTTGTCACTCTGTGTAGATGCGGTAACGCAGCAAAACCGCAGACAAATGCTGCACTACCCAAATGCACTATATAGAAAGTATATTATTGGTATATAACACCCCTGCTTTAACCTGTTGGGGACACATGACGTACCGATACGGCATGATGTCCCGGTACTTAAGGACACATGACGTACCGGTACGTCATGTGTAGTTCCGATCACCGCCGCGTGGCGGGCGGTGAGAGGGACTGGGTGCCTGCTAAAATCATTGAGCAGGCACCCTGGGACAATGACGAGGGGGTCCTGTGACACCACCGTGTCGGCGATCGCAGCAAACCGCAGGTCAATTCAGACCTGTGGTTTGCTGCGTTTCTGGGTTTTTCGGGTCTCTGGGGACCCGATTACCCGGAACAGGATGGTGATCGGTGGTGTGATAATACACCAGAAACCACCATCCTGCGATCCTGAGAGGTGATGGTGACATCACCTCTCAGGATCGACTCTCATTGGCTGCAGGGGCTGCAGGGGCGGGCAGTTCAAATTATTGCAGAGCTCCTCTCCTCCTCCTTTTGTGTCCAGGAGCCGAGCTGCACGGATCTCCAGAGCCAGCACCCCAGCACCCCAATCTGTGCCCAGCACCCCCTTCACTTTCACTAAAAGGTATTTAGGGAAAGGTTAGGGACAGGTTAGGTTAGGCAGGGATATTCAGGGAAAGTTTATTTAAAAAAAAAAAAAAAAAAGTTTTTGGTTGCATCACCCTAAATCGGTTGTCTGGGGTCCACAGCACACTGTGTGACCCTAGACCCCCCCCCCCCCCCAGGGGTCCTGCAGCTTGCCCCCCTGCCCCCCCACAACTTTTTTTGGGGCGCAAGCAGATTATTATTTTTTTCTGCGTACGCTGACTGTGGTCGGCACTCTTAGCGTCCGGCCACTGTTAGCGCATCACACACCCCACCGCTGATCAACTTTGGACGGTTGATCAGCGAGTTTGAATATTCAATTTTTTTCACATTTTTTGGCTTTTTTTTTCTGTTAGGTTTAGGGTAAGTCCGCGAACACCCATGCCCCCACACACACGCACACCAAATAAAGATTTCCACGCATGCACACACACACACACACATACACACTCCCCTATGGCCCGCCGGATGTTGTCAGCCGAGGAGGCATACGCCCAGCTTACATCCGAGTCCGAGAGCCCCAGTGAGGACAAGAATGACCCCACTTTTCTTTTGTCATCCGCGTCCTCCTCATCATCTAGCGATTATGATGAGCCCCCAAGGCGGCGGAGATAGGGGACTGCCATGCTAGGGACCCTGTGGCCCACACTAGTACGAGCAGCTCTGGGTCTCGTACTAGTTTTCTGGACAACCAGTTAAGGCTACTTTCACACTAGCGTTCGGGTGTCCGCTCGTGCGCTCCGTTTGAAGGGGCTCACGAGCGGTCCCGAACGCATCCGTCTGGCCCCAATGCATTCTCAGTGGAGACGGATCCACTGAGAATGCATCCGCCTGCCAGCGTTCAGCCTCCGCTCCGCTCAGTGAGCGGACACCTGAACGCTGCTTGCAGCGTTCGGGTGTCCGCCTGGCCGTGCGGAGGCGAGCGGATCCGTCCAGACTTACAATGTAAGTCAATGGGGACGGATCCGCTTGAAGATGACACAATATGGCTCAATCTTCAAGCGGATCCGTTCCCCATTGACTTTCAATGTAAAGTCTGAACGGATCCGCTCAGACAACTTTCACACTTAGAAAATTTTCTAAGTTTTAATGCAGACGCATCAATTCTGAACGGATGCGAACGTCTGCATTATCGGAGCGGATCCGTCTGATGAAACATCAGATGGATCCGCTCCGAACGCTAGTGTGAAAGTAGCCTAAGTCCACCGGAGCCCCCTACCGGTGAACTTGCATGGTGTACCCCAGAGCATTTTGAACCCACGATTCCTGATTTTGTAGGCCAACCAGGAATCCAGATTTCCACAGTGGGCTTCACTGAATACAACTACTTTAGTCTTTTTTTCATTGACCACTTTGTAAATCTGATGGTGGAGCAAACTAATCTGTACGCCCAACAGTTTGTTGCTCAACACCTGGGCTCCTTTTTGGCTAGGGCCGGTGGCTGGACTCCGGTCAGTGCAGCCGAGATGAGGCCGTTTTGGGGCCTCGTGCTGCACATGGGCCTAGTCAAAAAACCTAGTGTCAGGCATTAATGGAGTGGGGACGTCCTCTACCATACCACACTTTACAGTACGGCAATGACACGCTCTCGGTTTGAGGCCAACCGGAAATGCCTGCATTATGCAGATAATGCAGCATGTCCCCCCAAGGTGATCCTGCCTATGACCGCCTGTACAAAATCAGGCCGGTCATCGATCACTTTGGGGCCAAATTTTTGGAGGCCTATGTACCTAGAAGGGAGGTCGTGGTTGATGAGTCTCTCATTGCTTTTAAGGGGAGACTAATTTTCCGCCAGTATGTTCCCTCTAAGAGGGCAAGGTATGGCGCGAAGCTGTACAAACTTTGTGAGAGTACCTCAGGGTACACTTACAAGTTTTGTGTGTACGAGGGGCGAGATTCCCGTATTCAGACCCCAGAATGTCCCTCCACTCTGGGTGTTAGCTGGAAACTTGTGTGGTACCTTATGCACCCACTGCAAGATAAGGGTTACCACCTGTACGTGGATAACTTTTATACTAGTATCCCCTTGTTCCAGTCCCTCGCCGCCAGATCCACGTCCGCTTGCGGGACCGTGCAGAAAAATCAACGCGCCCTCCCTACCCACCCCCTCCAGGTACCTATCCCCAGGGGTGAGACCCGTGCCCTTACCAGTGAAAAACTGTTGCTGGTCAATATAAGGACAAGAGGGATGTCCTTGTACTTTTCACAATTCACGGTAACGGCATCACCCCTATCCCTGTGCGAGGTGCCGCGGCAACGGTCCTCAAGCCCGACTGTATCGTCGACTACAATCGGTAGATGGAAGGAGTTGATCACTCTGATCAAGTCCTCAAGCCATATAATGCCATGCGCAAAACCCGGGCATGGTACAAAAAAGTTGAGGTCTACTTGGTACAGGTTGCCTTGTACAACTCTTTTGTGCTGTCCCGGAGCGCTGGCAACACAGGGAAATTCCTTCAGTTCTATGAGGCTGTCCTCAAGGACCTGATCTTTTCTGACCGGGAAAGAGCAGGCCGGAGTACCTCGGGAATTGGAGGAGCCCGAATCGTCCCTGGCCAACACTTTCCAGGTGTGGTCCTCCATACTGGAAAGAAGGGACGGACCCAAAAAAGGTGCAGAGTGTGCCACAGGAGGGGGATAGGGAAGGACACCACCACTCAGTGTGACACATGCCCCCGATCATCCGGGCTTCTGCATTATTGGTTGCTTCAGGGAGTACCACACTTCCATGGAGTACTAAATTTATATTCCCCTTCCCCAATTTTGCCACTGAGAATCGGGAAAAAAAACAATGGTTCTCAGACTTGAGACACTAAAACAAAAAAATTAAAAAATTTCAAAAATATTATTTTGTAAAACTAAAATAAAATAAAAAAGTAGACATATTATTGCCGCGTATGTAAGAATCTGCTCTATAAAAATACCCCATGACCTAACCCCTCAGATGAACACGGTCAAAAAAATTAAATAAAAACGGTGCAAAAAAAGGTATTTTTTTGTCACCTTACATCACAAATAGTGTAATAGCAAGCGATCAAAAAGTCATATGCCCCCCCAAAATAGTACCAATAAAACCGTCCTCTCATCCCAAAAAATTATCCCCTACCTAAGATAATCGGCTAAAAACTAAAAAAATAACTGACTCAGACTATGGAGATACTAAAATGTTATTTTTTTTTGTTTATAAAAGAATAATATAGTGTAAAACCTAAATCAATTTTAAAAAAGTAGACATGTTAGGTATCGTCGCATCCGTAAGAATCTGCTCTATAAAAATACCCTATGACCTAACCCCTCAGATGAACACGGTAAAAAAAAAAACGGTGCAAAAACAGCAATTTTTGGGCAAATTTTCAATTTTAAACCGTTTTTTCCAGTAACAAAGCAAGGGTTAACAGCCAAACATAACTTAATATTTATTACCCTGATTCTGCAGTTTACAGAAACACCCCATAAGTGGTCGTAAACTGCTGTATGACCAAACGCCAGGGCGCAGAAGGAAAGGAATGCCGTATGGTTTCTGGAATGCAGATTTTGATGGCCTTTTTCTTTTGGCACCATGTCCCATTTGAAGATTCCCTGATGCACCCCTAGAGTAGAAACTCCATAATAGTGACCCCATACCCTGAAGATATTCAAAACTGATTTTACAAACTTTATTAACCCTTTAGGTGTACCTCAACAGTTTATGGCAAATGGAGATGAAATTTCAGAATTTCTATTTTTGGTAACCTTGCCTCACAAAAATGTAATATAGTGCAACCAAAAATCATATGTACCCTAAAAAAAAGGTCCCAAAAAAACTGCCACCTTATCCGGTAGTTTCCAATATGGGGTCACTTTTATGGAGTTTCTACTCTAGGAGTGCATCAGGTCGGCTTCAAATGGGACATGGTGTAAATAAACCAGTCCAGCAAAGTCTGCCTTCCAAAAACCACACGGTGCACCTTTCCCTCTACGCCCTACCATGTGCCCGCACAGTGGTTTACGGCCACATATGGGGTGTTTCTGCAAACTACAGAATCAGGGCAATAAATATTGAGTTTTGTTTGACTGTTAACACTTGCTTTGTTACTGAAAAAATGGATTAAAATGTAAAATTAGTCCAAAAATTTTAACTCTTACATTTCATCTCCATTTGCCAATAACTCTTGTGGAACACCTAAAGGGTTAACAATGTTTATAAAATCAGTTTTGAATACCTTGAGGGGTGTAGTTTCTTAGATGGGGTCACTTTTATGGATATATATTTGACAAGAAGAACCAATGCTCATGAAGTAATGTACACAAATTTCCTAACTGTAGGCCTATGTTTTATTCTACAATTTCTACAGTACAGCTCCCAAACCATCAGACAATACATTAATTTTTGCTCATGACTGAACACACCATATAATGGTGTTCTTAAGCTGAGTCGGTGTTAAATATTTGTCATGGAAAGTGACCATTATCAAATGTGGCTCATAAAAATGCTTCTGGCCTTGAACTCTCCCACAAAACCTTTGACTTCAATTAATTTTATTCCGATGCCAGCATGGAAGTACTGTAAACATGAAAAATATACAGAGAAGAACGTGTCCCTCCTAACATAGCTCATAACTGGCATTAGTGTATGGCACTGGCCAAGAAATATCAGCAGAGAAGTCAGTTTAGATGCATTAATAAGTACCAACTGAAAACGGTAAATCATCCTGAATCACACATAAACAAGAGGTACTGTAGGTCTAATTAGGAAGGCTAATTAATTTATGCCGGATGCCTTTTAACAATCTTTTCCATAAGATTCTGATTATCAAAGAGGGTAATTGAACATAATGAGAAAATACAATATTGAGAAAAGTCAAATAAGTTATGAAAATGTAGTAAGCTTTGTGTGAAGTACTGAAAGACATTGTAGAGGTTATTCAAAAGGGCAGTTTAATCAGATATCTAATAGAAAGGCTAAGGACAGAAAATAGGAAACAGTAGAAATGTATTTATATGCCACACTAATTATTGCTGCACAGTTAGGCCCCTTTCACACGGGCGAGTATTCCGCGCGGATGCGATGCGTGAGTTGAACGCATTGCACCCGCACTGAATACCGACCCATTCATTTCTATGGGGCTGTTCACATGAGCGGTGATTTTCACGCATCACTTGTGCGTTGTGTGAAAATCGCAGCATGCTCTATATTCTGAGTTTTTCACGCAACGCAGGCCCCATAGAAGTGAATGGGGCTGCGTGAAAATCGCAAGCATCTGCAAGCAAGTGCGGATGCGGTGCGGTTTTCACTCACGGTTGCTAGGTGACGATCGGGATGGAGACCCGATCATTAATATTTTCCCTTATAACATAGTTATAAGGGAAAATAATAGCATTCTGAATACAGAATGCATAGTAAAACAGCGCTGGAGGGGTTAAAAAAATATATTAATAATTTAACTCACCTTAGTCCACTTGATTGCGGCCCGGCATCTCCTTCTGTCTCCTTTGCTGAACAGGACCTGTGGTGAACATTAATTACAGGAACAGGACCTTTGATGACGTCACTCCGGTCATCACATGATCAATCACATGAAGTTTTACCATGGTGATGGATCATGTGATGAGTGACGTCATCAAAGGTCCTTTTCCTGTAATTAATGCTCACCACAGGTCTTGTTCAGCAAAGGAGACAGAAGGAGATGGCGGGCCGCGATCAAGTGGACTAAGGTGAGTTAAATTTTTAGAATTTTTTTTTTAACCCCTCCAGCGCTGTTTTACTATGCATTCTGTATTCAGAATGCTATTATTTTCCCTTATAACCATGTTATAAGGGGAAATAATACAATCTACAGAACACCGATCCCAAGCCTGAACTTCTGTGAAGAAGTTCGGGTTTGGGTACCAAACATGCACGATTTTTCTCACGCGCGTGCATAACGCATTACAATGTTTTGCACTCGCGCTGAAAAATCGCGGGTGTTCCCGTAACGCACCTGCACATTTTCCCGCAACGCCCGTCTGAAAGAGGCCTTAAGGTTTGCAAAGTAAGCACCCAGCCCTTGGAGGGGGCCACCTCTGGGATGCCCAATTATAGATAGAAGAAGGATTCTTTAGCCTCATGTGTAACAAAAATAAACAATAGTGGTTGAGAGAGTTCAAAGAGAAGTAAGATGGACAGAAAAAGTTTCTCTCAAGAAGATATATCATCGAGAAAGCAATCTATAGTTTAAATCAAATTATTATGGTATGTTAAACATCTTGGACTTGATTTAGTACGCCTTCACTCCAGAATTCTGGCTACAAAAAGTCATAAAATATGGCTTAAGCAACTTTTTGGGCCCACTCAAGCAAAAGAAAATTGACTACAGTTTTGAAATATGGGTGGAAAAGTGGGTATGGTTTGTTATGTTAATGAGTTTCACTTTGTAACGGATCTCCTGGCACCCCGACTGGGTACCTCCTTTGAAAGATGCTCCTAGTGATTCCGGAGGGCTCCAAGCACTCCGCTCGACACCGTAACCACCACAGGAACAAGGAACAGGAACAGCTCTTACAAGAGCTAGGGGTTATAGCCAGGGGAGTATACAGCGTATAGCAATCCCCACACACATGAGACGAGGCTCTATGTTGAATGTAAAACAGGAACCCACTTTATTGAAGATCAACTTAGTATAAATACAGTTCAAGAAGTCTAACAACATAAATAAATCAACCATGAACAACATGCAAACAGACATCTTCACCCCCTCCATAATGAATGAATAGGGAGAGAGGAGACACATGTGATGGGATTATCTCCTGAGTGTATCATAGGGTGATCTACTCATCTAGGAGTCGGCTGCTCCTAGAGTCAGCTATCTTAATCCCATCACTAACACAATCAGTGGGAGTCTCAGTGCAGAGTTAACCCTTTTTGTGTTGCTGAATTCACACCCTGCACCTTTAATGGGCAATAGGAAATATGTGGCATATAAATTCCACACATAAATCAGGGTTCATAGTTCCTTGTAACCCCAAAATGTCTGAGGGGGTCTCCATAGTTCTGGGTTCATAGTCCGTAGGAAGGAGGCTGGCCCTCAGGCTTCTCCAGCAGTCCCAGTGACGGTTCAGTCCATCACACACTTATTATTGAGACTTTTTTTTTTAAGTCACAAAAAAGTTTCAATCTCACTCCAGTAAGAGGGTGGAGTAGGAAAACTGCAGTAGCTTTTCTAGACAAAAGTGTTACGTTTCAGGGTAAGACAAATTTTTCAAACAACACGCAACATTTGATAAATGTGACATAAAGTACTGCAGCGCAGACTCAAGCGAAACTGACTTCACATATTCTCCTCATAATAAGTTCCCCCATTTATTGTTCTAATTTTGATCATGTTATTTTTTATTATGTGGTCATTAGTATGCAGCAGGGAACGTGGAGTGGTGAGGACTGTACTCACCCTCCCTGGTCTTCTCCCAGGCCTTGATCTGCTCTGTGTCCTGACTGCATGTAGTGCATGTAGGTGCACACTATGACATGATGCTGTGTGACATCAGGTCACTGTGCAGTGCGGGCCAGAAGAAGACCAGGAAGCAGAGAGTCCTGGATGTACAAATGCAGCTGAGCTAAACACATTAAGTAAAGAATGACAAGTACACCACTGACTGGTGGGTCTTATCTATGGCTGATGTTGGTTGGGGGGATCTGATCTGAAGCTGATGGATCTGATCTGAGGCTGATGGAGCCTGTGGGGGTCTGATCTGTGGTTGATGAAGGTTGGAGACTCTGATCTGAGGCTGATGGAGCTTGGGGGTTGATAAGGGTCTGATCTGAGGTCTGATGGAGAGAGAGATAACACAGCATCCATCATTGAAAATAACTGTATATGATGGACACAGCTGTTATACCTTCCTCCCTGAACAATAACCTCTGCACAGGCCACAGAGCATTTCTAAATCACTATTTCATTCATGCAAAAGAGTAATCGCCACACTACAGGTTTGTGGTATATGTGGCTGCTGTAAAGCATGCATCTAAATGCTGTAAACAGCAGCTCATGCAGGATGGTTGCCTCATAATCATGTATAGAATATAGAGCAAAATAAATCTGCAATCAGAAAATAAAAACTGATTATACTGAAAGAGAATCTGTTTCACAATCTGGTTTAATGAAAAAATAAAATAAAATAGGTGATACATTCACTTTAAAATATGGTACAGTGCATGTTTTTATTTATTAACTTATATAGCAGACATTACAAACATTATTATTACTCGCTGTCCCCAACCTAAATTCCCTATTAGTACGTCTTTGGCATGTGGAAGGAAGGAAACCCACACAAACACAGGGAGAACATACAAACTTCATGCAGTTGTTGACCTTGGTCTGATTCAAATTAAGACCCTGCGGCATACTGCCAATATAGGCAGACCACGCCTTTGCTATGGGGCCCACGGCACAGGGGGGCCCGGAGCGCATGGAAGGCCCCGCCTCTATGGCTACTCTGCACAGACAGTTTATTGATAGCTAAGGCATTGAGGCGGCCCGTGGCCCGCCCACTTGTGTTCTCCCTCAGGCCCCGCCCCCAACCTCCTCGGGGTTCACGCAACCTTTACTTGATCCGGGCTGCGGGCTCCAGATGCATTTCACACTGGCCAATCTGTAATTAGCAGCGCAAAGATCCTGTTGCTGATTGGCCAGTGAATCGCTGGCAGGCATCAGGAGCAGGCACAGTTCAAACACACACAGAGGCGTGCACCCGGAGTAGCATCCTCTGCGCTCATGTCTGCCTCAAGTCATCAGACCTGCTATTCCTGTGGCACTGTCATATAGCAGCACTTCATAGAAACATAGAATGTGTCGGCAGATAAGAACCATTTGGCCCATCTAGCCTGCCCAATATACTGAATACTATGGATAGCCCCTGGCCCTATCTTATATGAAGGATGGCCTTATGCCTATCCCATGCATGCTTAAACTCCTTCACTGTATTTTCAGCTACCACTTCTGCAGAAAGGCTATTCCATGCATCCACAACTCTCTCAGTAAAGTAATACTTCCTGATATTACTTTTAAACCCTTGACCCTCTAATTTAAAACTATGTCCTCTTGTAGCAGTTTTTCTTCTTTTAAATATTCTTTCCTCTTTTACCTTGTTGATTCCCTTTATGTATTTAAACGTTTCTATCATATCCCCTCTGTCTCTTCTTTCTTCCAAGCTATACATGTTAAGGTCCTTTAACCTTTCCTGGTAAGTTTTATCCTGCAATCCATGTACCAGTTTAGTAGCTCTTCTCCGAACTCTCTCCAAAGTATCAATATCCTTCTGGAGATATGGTCTCCAGTACTGCGCACAATACTCCAAATAAGGTCTCACTAGTGCTCTGTAGAGCGGCATGAGCACCTCCCTCTTTCTACTGGTAATTCCTCTCCCTATACACCCAAGCATTCTGCTAGCATTTCCTGCTGCTCTATGACATTGTCTGCCTACCTTTAAGTCTTATGAAATATTGACCCCTAAATCCCTTTCCTCAGATACTGAGGTTAAGACTGTATCACTGATTTTATATTCTGCTCTTGGGTTTTTACGCCCCAGGTGCATTATCTTGCACTTATCAACATTAAATTTTAGTTGCCAGATTTTTGACCATTCCTCTAGTTTTCCTAAATCCTTTTCCATTTGGTGTATCTCTCCAGGAACATCAACCCTGTTACAAATCTTTGTGTCATCAGTAGAGTTGAGCGAACACCTGGATGTTCGGGTTCGAGAAGTTCGGCCGAACTTCACGGAAATGTTCGGGTTCGGGATCCGAACCCGACCCGAACTTCGTCCCGAACCAGAACCCCATTGAAGTCAATGGGGACCCGAACTTTTGGGCACTAAAAAGGCTGTAAAACAGCCCAGGAAAGAGCTAGAGGGCTGCAAAAGGCAGCAACATGTAGGTAAATCCCCTGCAAACAAATGTGGATAGGGAAATTAATTAAAATAAAAATTAAAAAAATAAACATGACCCAATATCAATTGGACAGAGGTCCCATAGCAGAGAATCTGGCTTCACATCAGCAGAGAATCAGTCTCTTCATGCCATAGCAAAGAATCTGGCTTCATGTCAGCACAGAATCAGTCTCTTCATGCCATAGCAGAGAATCTGGCTTCATGTCAGCACAGAATCAGTCTTCATGTCATAGCAGAGAATCAGGCTTCACGTCACCCACCACTGGAACAGGCCACTGTCACACATTTAGGCCCCGACACCCAGACAGAGGAGAGCGGTCCCGTAACAGAGAATCTGGCCTTATGTCAGCGCAGAATCTGTCTTCATGTCATAGCAGAGAATCAGGCTTCACGTCACCCACCACTGGAACAGGCCACTGTCACACATTTAGGCCCCGGCTTCCAGACAGAGGAGAGCGGTCCCGTAACAGAGAATCTGGCCTTATGTCAGCGCAGAATCAGTCTTCATGTCATAGCAGAGAATCAGGCTTCACATCACCCACCACTGGAACAGGCCACTGTCACATATTTAGGCCCAGGCACCCAGGCAGAGGAGAGAGGTCGCGTAACAGAGAATCTGGCTTCATGTCAGCACAGAATAAGTCTTCATGTCATATCAGAGAATCAGGCATCACGTCACCCACCACTGGAACAGGCCACTGTCACACATTTAGGCCCAGGCACCCAGGCAGAGGAGAGAGGTCCCGTAACAGAGAATCTGGCCTTATGTCAGCGCAGAATCTGTCTTCATGTCATAGCTGAGAATCAGGCTTCACGTCACCCACCACTGAAACAGGCCACTGTCACACATTTAGGCCCAGGCACCCAGGCAGAGGAGAGAGGTCGCGTAACAGAGAATCTGGCTTCATGTCAGCACAGAATAAGCCTTCATGTCATAGCAGAGAATCAGACATCACGTCACCCACCACTGGAACAGGCCACTGTCACACATTTAGGCCCAGGCAGCCAGGCAGAGGAGAGAGGTCCCGTAGCAGAGAATCTGGCCTTATGTCAGCGCAGAATCTGTCTTCATGTCATAGCAGAGAATCAGGCTTCACGTCACCCACCACTGGAACAGGCCACTGTCACACATTTAGGCCCAGGCACCCAGGCAGAGGAGAGAGGTCCCGTAACAGAGAATCTGGCCTTATGTCAGCGCAGAATAAGTCTTCATGTCATAGCAGAGAATCAGGCTTCACGTCACCCACCACTGGAACAGGCAACTGTCACATATTTAGGCCCAGGCACCCAGGCAGAGGAGAGAGGTCGCGTAACAGAGAATCTGGCTTCATGTCAGCACAGAATAAGTCTTCATGTCATAGCAGAGAATCAGGCATCACTTCACCCACCACTGGAACAGGCCACTGTCACACATTTAGGCCCAGGCACCCAGGCAGAGGAGAGAGGTCCCGTAACAGAGAATCTGGCCTTATGTCAGCGCAGAATCAGTCTTCATGTCATAGCAGAGAATCAGGCTTCACGTCACCCATCACTGGAACAGGCCACTGTCACACATTTAGGCCCAGGCACCCAGGCAGAGGAGAGAGGTCCCGTAACAGAGAATCTGGCCTTATGTCAGCGCAGAATAAGTCTTCATGTCATAGCAGAGAATCAGGCTTCACGTCACCCACCACTGGAACAGGCCACTGTCACACATTTAGGCCCCGGCACCCAGGCAGAGGAGAGGTTCATTCAACTTTGGGTTGCCCCGCAATATAATGGTAAAATGAAATTAAAAATAGTATTGAATGAGGAAGTGCCCTGGAGTAGAATAATATATTGTTAAGGGGAGGTAGTTAATATCTAATCTGCACAAGGGATGGACAGGTCCTGTGGGATCCATGCCTGGTACATTTTTATGAACGTCAGCTTGTCCACATTGGCTGTAGACAGGCAGCTGCGTTTGTCTGTAATGACGCCACCTGCCGTGCTGAATACACGTTCAGACAAAACGCTGGCCGCCGGGCAGGCAAGCACCTCCAAGGCATAAAAGGCTAGCTCTGGCCACGTGGACAATTTGGAGACCCAGAAGTTGAATGGGGCCGAACCATCAGTCAGTACGTGGAGGGGTGTGCACAGGTACTGTTCCACCATGTTAGTGAAATGTTGCCTCCTGCTAACACGTTCCGTATCAGGTGGTGGTGCACTTAGCTGTGGCGTGTTGACAAAACTTTTCCACATCTCTGCCATGCTAACCCTGCCCTTAGAGGAGCTGGGCGTGACACAGCTGCGTTGGTGACCTCTTGCTCCTCCTCTGCCTTCGCCTTGGGCTTCCACTGGTTCCCCTGTGACATTTGGGAATGCTCTCAGTAGCGCGTCTACCAACGTGCGCTTGTACTCGCGCATCTTCCTATCACGCTCCAGTGTATGAAGTAAGGTGGGCACATTGTCTTTGTACCGGGGATCCAGCAGGGTGGCAACCCAGTAGTCCGCACACGTTAAAATGTGGGCAACTCTGCTGTCGTTGCGCAGGCACTGCAGCATGTAGTCGCTCATGTGTGCCAGGCTGCCCAGAGGTAAGGACAAGCTGTCCTCTGTGGGAGGCGTATCGTCATCGTCCTGTGTTTCCCCCCAGCCACGCACCAGTGATGGGCCCGAGCTGCTTTGGGTGCCACCCCGCTGTGAACATGCTTCATCCTCATCCTCCTCCACCTCTGCCTCATCCTCGTCCTCCTCGTCCTCCAGTAGTGGGCCCTGTCTGGCCACATTTGTACCTGGCCTCTGGTGTTGCAAAAAACCTCCCTCTGAGTCACTTCGAAGAGACTGGCCTGAAAGTGCTAAAAATGACCCCTCTTCCTCCTCCTCCTCCTCCTGGGCCACCTCCTCTTCCATCATCGCCCTAAGTGTTTTCTCAAGGAGACATAGAAGTGGTATTGTAACGCTGATAACGGCGTCATCGCCACTGGCCATGTTGGTGGAGTACTCGAAACAGCGCAACAGGGCACACAGGTCTCGCATGGAGGCCCAGTCATTGGTGGTGAAGTGTGTCTGATCCACAGTGCGACTGACCCGTGCGTGCTGCAGCTGAAACTCCACTATGGCCTGCTGCTGCTCGCACAGTCTGTCCAGCATATGCAAGGTGGAGTTCCACCTAGTGGGTACGTCGCATATGAGGCGGAAGTTATGCTGTAGCGCAGACAGGCGAGCAGCGGAAGGTGTGAACGCCGGAAGCGCGAACAGACGGCCCGCACTTTATGCAGCAGCTCTGACATGTCGGGGTAGTTGCGAATGAACTTCTGCACCACCAAATTCAGCACATGCACCAGGCAAGGGATGTGCGTCAAACCGGCTAGTCCCAGAGCTGCAACGAGATTTCGCCCATTATCGCACACCACCAGGCCGGGCTTGAGGCTCACCGGCAGCAACCACTCGTCGG
Source organism: Bufo bufo (assembly GCF_905171765.1). NCBI lineage: Eukaryota > Metazoa > Chordata > Amphibia > Anura > Bufonidae > Bufo > Bufo bufo. The sequence continues at coordinate 252,012,910 of NC_053394.1, forward strand.
TCTGTTGTTCTATACCTTGCCACAACTCCTGTGCGGTGTGGGGCCTGTCCCCCAAACATATGAGTTTCAGAATGGCCTGCTGACGTTTACCCCGTGCTGTGCTGAAGTTGGTGGTGAAGGTGTGTGGCTGACTGGATGAGCAGGTGGAAGAAGAGGAGGAGGAAGCTGAGTAGGAGGAGGAGGAGACAGGAGGCAAAGAATGTTGCCCTGCGATCCTTGGCGGCGGAAGGACGTGCGCCAAACAGCTCTCCGCCTGGGGCCCAGCCGCCACTACATTTACCCAGTGTGCTGTTAGGGAGATATAGCGTCCCTGGCCGTGCTTACTGGTCCACGTATCTGTGGTTAGGTGGACCTTGCCACAGATGGCGTTGCGCAGTGCACACTTGATTTTATCGGACACTTGTTTGTGCAGGGAAGGCACGGCTCTCTTGGAGAAGTAGTGGCGGCTGGGAACAACATACTGTGGGACAGCAAGTGACATGAGCTGTTTGAAGCTGTGTGTGTCCACCAGCCTAAATGACAGCATTTCATAGGCCAGTAGTTTAGAAATGCTGGCATTCAGGGCCAGGGATCGAGGGTGGCTAGGTGGGAATTTACGCTTTCTCTCAAATGTTTGTGAGATGGAGAGCTGAACGCTGCCGTGTGACATGGTTGAGATGCTTGGTGACGCAGGTGGTGGTGTTGGTGGTACATCCCATGTTTGCTGGGCGGCAGGTGCCAACGTTCCTCCAGAGGCAGAGGAAGAGGCCGAGGCGGCGGCAGCAGCAGCAGAAGAGGCCGAGGCGGCGGCAGCAGCAGAAGAGGCCGAGGCGGCGGCAGCAGCAGAAGAGGCCGAGGCGGCAGCAGCAGAAGAGACAGCAGGGGGAGCCTGAGTGACTTCCTTGTTTTTAAGGTGTTTACTCCACTGCAGTTCATGCTTTGCATGCAGGTGCCTGGTCATGCAGGTTGTGCTAAGGTTCAGAACGTTAATGCCTCGCTTCAGGCTCTGATGGCACAGCGTGCAAACCACTCGGGTTTTGTCGTCAGCACATTGTTTGTAAGAAGTGCCATGCCAGGGAACTCCTTGAAGCTGCCTTTGGGGTGCTCGGTCCCAGATGGTGGCGGTCAGTAGCAGGCGGAGTCTCTTGGCGGCGGGTGTTCTGATTTTGCCCACTGCTCCCTCTTTTGCTACGCTGTTGGCTCGGTCTCACCACTGCCTCTTCCTCCAAACTCTGAAAGTCAGTGGCACGACCTTCATTCCATGTGGGGTCTAGGACCTCATCGTCCCCTGCATCATCTTCCACCCAGTCTTGACCCCTGACCTCCTGTTCTGTCTGCACACTGCAGAAAGACGCAGCAGTTGGCACCTGTGTTTCGTCATCATCAGAGACGTGCTGAGGTGGTATTCCCATGTCCTCATCATCAGGAAACATAAGTGGTTGTGCGTTAGTGCATTCTATCTCTTCCACCCCTGGTGAAGAGCTAGGTGGATGCCCTTGGGAAACCCTGGCAGCAGAGTCTTCAAACAGCATAAGAGACTGCTGCATAACTTGAGGCTCAGACAGTTTCCCTGATATGCATGGGGGTGATGTGACAGACTGATGGGCTTGGTTTTCATGCGCCATCTGTGCGCTTTCTGCAGAAGACTGGGTGGGAGATAATGTGAACGTGCTGGATGCACTGTCGGCCACCCAATTGACTAATGCCTGTACCTGCTCAGGCCTTACCATCCTTAGAACGGCATTGGGCCCCACCAAATATCCCTGTAAATTCTGGCGGCTACTGGGACCAGAGGTAGTTGGTACACTAGGACGTGTGGCTGTGGCCGAACGGCCACGTCCTCTCCCAGCACCAGAGGGTCCACTAACACCACCACGACCATGTCCACGTCCGCGTCCCTTATTAGATGTTTTCCTCATTGTTCCCGTTCACCACAATTTTGAGAATGGCAAATTTGGGAATAGTTTTTCAACCCAGAAAAAAAAGTGTGCTTTTACGGTCGCTACAAATAACTTGACCAGGTAAAACAGTACAGATTTGCTTGAATAGAAATGTGAGACCTGTTTTTTTTTGCACTGTGTGACAGGTTAAGGTTTAATCTCAGAATCAGACTTCTATCTGCACGGTAGCGTGTGTCTTAGGTTTTTCTGAATGACACTATCAGTACCTTCAATGTAAGATATCCTTTTTGGGATAGATTTCAAGTAGGCCTCAAATACCAGAAACTAGTTATTTTGAGAATGGCAAATTTGGGAATAGTTTTTCAACCCAGAAAAAAAAGTGTGCTTTTACGGTCGCTACAAATAACTTGACCAGCTAAAACAGTACAGATTTGCTTGAATAGAAATGTGAGACCTGTTTTTTTTTTGCACTGTGTGACAGGTTAAGGTTTAATCTCAGAATCAGACTTCTATCTGCACGGTAGCGTGTGTCTTAGGTTTTTCTGAATGACACTATCAGTACCTTCAATGTAAGATATCCTTTTTGGGATAGATTTCAAGTAGGCCTCAAATACCAGAAACTAGTTATTTTGAGAATGGGAAATTTGGGAATAGTTTTTCAAACCAGAAAAAAAAAAGTGCTTTTACGGTCACTACAAATAACTTGACCAGCTAAAACAGTACAGATTTGCTTGAATAGAAATGTGAGACCTGTTTTTTTTTGCACTGTGTGACAGGTTAAGGTTTAATCTCAGAATCAGACTTCTATCTGCACGGTATCGTGTGTTTTAGGTTTTTCTGAATGACACTATCAGTACCTTCAATGTAAGATATCCTTTTTGGGATAGATTTCAAGTAGGCCTCATATACCAGAAACTAGTTATTTTGAGAATGGCAAATTTGGGAATAGTTTTTCAACCCAGAACAAAAAGTGTGCTTTTACGGTCACTACAAATAACTTGACCAGCTAAAACAGTACAGATTTGGTTGAATAGAAATGTCAGGTCTATTTTTTAGGCGCTGGGTGACAGGCTCAACTTGCCCCTGATGTAGTATATGGCCAAAAAATAACCACACTGTTGATGGTTAAATGCACTTGGGTGACACAGGCTCAGCCTGCCCCAGATGTAGTATATGGCCAAAAAATAATCAGACTGTTGATGGTTAAATGCACTTCGGTGACACAGGCTCAGCCTGCAGCTAGAAACATAGAAACATAGAAACATAGAATGTGTCGGCAGATAAGAACCATTTGGCCCATCCAGTCTGCCCAATATACTAAATACTATGGATAGCCCCTGGCCTTATCTTATATGAAGGATGGCCTTATGCCTATCCCATGCATGCTTAAACTCCTCCACTGTATTTGCAGCTACCACTTCTGCAGGAAGGCTATTCCATGCATCCACTACTCTCTCAGTAAAGTAATACTTCCTGATATTACTTTTAAACCTTTGCCCCTCTAATTTAAAACTATGTCCTCTTGTAGCAGTTTTTCTTCTTTTAAATATTCTCTCCTCTTTTACCTTGTTAAGGTAGATGATGTAGTATATGGCCAAAAAATAACCAGACTGTTGATGGTTAAATGCACTTCGGTGACACAGGCTCAGCCTGCAGCTGATGTAGGATATAGCACAAAATAACCACACTATTGATGGTTAAATACACCTGGTGATAGCTTGTGCTGGCGCACTACAAGTCACAAAATGGCCGCCGATCACCCCAGAAAAAAAGTGATCTAAAAACGCTCTGGGCAGCCTCAAAAAAGTGAGCAAGTCAATACTAGCACTTCAATGATCCACAGCTGCAGATCGATCACAGAATGAAGTCTTTTGGAGGAGTTAATCACTGCCTAATCTCGCCCTAACGTCGCAGCTGCAACCTCTCCCTATGCTTCAATCAGCAGAGTGACGTGCAGCGCAACGTGACCCAAGCTTATATAGAGGCTGGGTCACATGCTGCACTGGCCAATCACAGCCATGCCAATAGTAGGCAAGGCTGTGATGGCCTCTTGGGGCAAGTAGTATGACGCTTGTTGATTGGCTGCTTTGCAGCCTTTCAAAAAGCGCCAAGAAAGCGCCGAACACCGAACCCGAACACAGACTTTTACGAAAATGTACGGGTTCGGGTTCGCTCATCCCTAGTCATCAGCAAAAAGACACACCTTACCATTGAGGCCTTCTGCAATTTCTCTGATAAAGATATTAAACAATATGGGTCCCAGAACAGATCCCTGAGGTACCCCACTAGTAACAAGACCATGGTATGAATATACTCCATTGACTACAAGCCTCTGTTGTCTGTCCCTCAGCCACTGCCTAATACATTCAACAATATAGGAGTCCAAGCCCAAAAACTGCAATTTATTGATAAGCCTTCTATGTGGGACAGTATCAAAAGCTTTACTAAAGTCTAGATAAGCGATGTCTACTGCACCTCCGCCATCTATTATTTTAGTCACCCAATAAAAAAAATCAATAAGATTAGTTTGACATAATCTCCTTGAAGTAAACCCATGCTGTTTTTCATCTTTTAATCCATGGGATCTTAGATGTTCCACAATCCTCTCCTTAAGTATGTTTTCCTTTAATTTCCCCACTATTGATGTCAGGCTTACTGGCCTATAGTTGCCCGATTCCTCCTGACTACATTTCTTGTGAATGGGCACAACATTTTTCGAATTTCCAATCTTTTGGGACAACTCCTGTTACCAGTGATTGGTTAAATAAATCTGTTAATGGTTTTGATAGTTCACCGCTAAGCTCTTTTAATAGCTTTGGGTGTATCCCATCAGATCCCTGTGACTTATTTGTATTCATTTTAGCCAGCTAACTTCGAACCTCTTCCTCTGTAAAGACACATGCATCAAAAGATTCATTAGTTTTCCTCCCTAACTGAGGTCCTTTTCCTTCATTTTCCCTTGTAAAAACTGAACAGAAGTATTCATTGAGATATAAAACCAAGAAGAAAGCCTCAATATACAAAGCTATGAGTCTGGGCAAAGAAATTGGAAACCAATATAAACCTACAGTGTTGTTAGTCGACAAACAAACAACAAAAAATGCCCAAAGTAATCAAAAAATATAGTTCATTTTATTGTAATAAATATATAACATATTGTGATATACATAAAAATAAAGATAACAGGGAAGAGAACCAGCAGAAAGGCACATGCCGCAATCCACTGGCCTATACCACTGTCACCCACCAAAAGATGTAGAGCATGTCAGGTATACAGATAATATATATAAAGATAATCCAGTTGCTGAAAAGCAATAATAATAATACTACTATAGCTCAGTATAGGACATTAGATCATCACCTAAATACATAACCGTCAGAAGGGACACAGCTCTAGAGTGAAATCTCAATGAGGATAATAGAGATGATAGAAACGCTAGCCAGAGACAGGAATTCAGCAGAGGCTAAATCTAGAGACAAGAGGGAGGATTAGTCCCTCAGAGAGTAACAATGCAAGACCCTATAGTAAAGGGTAAACTGAGACCATCAGAAAGTCATACTCAAATCAATGTATACCGCAGGACATGATGGGGGGTGAAGACAGCAGCACAGGTCAGGATAGGAACCTCGACGCACTTTCGCCGGGAGGTAAGTAACATGTAGCCATAAGCCCCTATTTATATCTCCCATAAGTACCAGGTGCATATGATGTAAGTAAAAATCAAAACAGCTGATGCCAACATCGGCGACGCCGCACTTGTCAGGAGGAGGGGTGGAACGCACGCCATGCGTTTCAGCCCGCCTCCCAAGGAAACGTAACGGCATCCCCACGTGACCTGACGCACAGCGCACCATGGCAGAGCGCTGCATCAGCTGATCTGGTAACCAGGATACCCAGGTAAATAGAGTATGCCCAGCGCATCCGCCCCAACAATAAGGAGTCTGGCATATGGGAGATATAAGCCATACAGAAATGGGAATACATATACAAATAAATATAGATATAAATATAGACAGAGGGATAGATCTTTTTTGGACAATCACTACATAGCATGGGATAGATTACTAAGTATGGTAACAAAACATTAAACTTTTTTTTACCTAAATTAAATAGTTATACCATAGTACATTACATAAATTGCATGATTAAATAATCCATCTTCATGTTCTCATTCCATACTGTCCATCCCTCTCGTCACAGATCACAGATAAAGATTCAATATTCATAAGGTCATATGTAGGGTTGAGCGAACCCGAACTGTAAAGTTCGGGTTCGTACCGAACTTTAGGATTTTTGTTGGACATTTTCGCAAAAGTTCGGGTTCGGTGTTCGGCGCTTTCTTGGCGCTTTTTGAAAGGCTGCACAGCAGCCAATCAACAAGCGTCATACTACTTGCCCCAAGAGGCCATCACAGCCATGCCTACTAATGGCATGGCTGTGATTGGCTAGAGCAGCATGTGACCCAGGCTCTATATATGCTTGGGTCACGTAGCGCTGTACGTCACTCTGCTGTTACAAGTGTAGGGAGAGGATGCTGCTGGACTTGTGATTTCAGGGAGAGAATAGGAGAGAATATAACTCAGCGATCTACAGACAAATAGTTGTGTGGGTGCAGGGCGCTATCGTTTTACCCTGCCCTGAGCTCATTGACCAAAAATACTAACTTTTAGAATTCTGTTAGTTAGGTGGGTGGCGGCGGCCCATTTTATGCATGCACAGTGCCACCAGCACTGCATCTGAGCTTTTGGGATATTGCAAATCACAATTTTTTGGGGGCAAACTACAACATCTTGATTAGTCAGTGTGCAATTTAAGCTAGAAATACACCCATTATTTTCTGGGGTTTGAAAAACACACTTTTTTCCCCAAAAAACAGTATTTGCCAGATCTGCAAGTGTTAAATTCAAGTTTAATATATACAGCATTCATAGTCTGTTAGCAAAAAAAGACTTTTTGTGCAATCTACAACATCTGTATTAGTCAGTGTGCAATTTAAGCTAGAAATATACCCATCATTTTCTGGGGTTTGAAAAACACACTTATTTGACAAAAAACACAATTTTCAGGCCTTGCAGCATCAGCACGTGTGAAATTACAGGCTTATATACTGCTGTCAAATTCAGTTGTTAAACAAACAGTCGTTAGGGCTCCAAAAATTTAGTTGGCAGCCTTTGATGCAGATGTCATTGTGAGATACACCCTTAATACATTTGGGTTACATTCAGAAATTTTAAATACCGCCATTTGATGCACTAATATTGAATTCAGGCCTACAGAGGCTCAGGCCCTGTGAGATAACCCCTCTACATACAGTGGTTTGAATTAGGCATTTGAAATACAGTCATTTGAAATACAGCCTTTTTGTGCAAAGATATATTTACTTCAGGCCTATACAGGTTCAGACTGTGTGAGATACCCCCCTACATACAGGGGTTTGAATCAGGCATTTGAAATAGAGCCATTTGAAATACAACCATTTTGTGCAAAGATATATTTACTTCAGGCCTTCACTGATTCAGGGCGTGTGTGATCCCCCTATACGTACAGGGTTTTGAATCAGGCATTTGAAATACAGCCATTTGGTGCAAAATAATCTTTAATTCAGGCCTACACTGATTCAGGGCGTGTGTGATCCCCCCTATACATACAGGGGTTTGATTCAGCCATTTGAAATGCAGCCATGTGAAATACAGCCATTTGAAATACAGCCATTTGAAAAACAGCCATTTTGTGCAAAGAAATCTTTAATTGAGGCCTAGTCTGGTTCAGGCCGTGTGAGATACACCCTTCACATACTGTCGTTCTTTTTTACTATTAATTAGACACCCATTTAGGGCAAGATCCTAAATTCAAAAAATATGACGAGAGTGTCAAATAAGGGACGTGGCCCAGGTCGTGGTGCTGCTGGTGGAGCTCCTGTTGCAGGGAGAGGACGTGGTCGATCTGTGACAGCGACTCGCACAAGTGAAACCCCTTCCTCAGGTTTGAGTAGGCGACAAAACCTGCAGCGGTATTTGGTCGGGCCTAATGCTGCTCTACGAATGGTGAGGCCTGAACAAGTACAGGCGATAGTAGATTGGATTGCTGACAGTGGATCCCGTTCCTTCACATTGTCTCCCACCCAGTCTCCTACAGAAAGACCACAGTTGGCACCTGCAGCCGATGTCCATCAGTCTTTCACCTCACCCCCTTGCAAAGCAGCCAAGCAGTCTGAGCCCCAAGTCATGCAGAAGTCTCTTCTGCATTTTGATGACTCTGTTAGCAGGGTTTCCCAGGGCCATCCACCTAGCCCTGCCCCAGAAGTGGAAGAGATTGAGTGCACCGATGCCCAACCACTTATTTTTCAAGATGAGTACATGGGAGGACCATCGCAGCACGTCTCGGATGATGACGAAACACAGGTGCCAACTGCTGGGGCTTTCGAAAGCTTGCAGACCGACAAGGAAGTCAGGGGTGAAGACTGGGAGGAAGATGATGTGGAGGACGATGAGGTCCTCGACCCCACATGGAATCAAGGTCATGCGAGTGACCAATGTAGTTCGGAGGAAGAGGCGGTGGTCGCACAGAGCCACCAGCACAGCAGAAGAGGGAGCAGGGTGCAAAAGCGGAGCGGCCGTCCTCTAGACAGTACGCCTCCTACTGACCACCACAGCAAGGGACCGAGCACACCAAAGCCAGCTCCAAGGAGTTCCCTGTCATGGCAGTTCTTCAGACAATGTGCTGACGACAAGACACGAGTGGTTTGCACGTTGTGCAATCAGAGCCTCAAGCAAGGCATAAACGTTCTCAACCTGAGCACAACCTGCATGACCAGGCATTTTTGTTGCAAAGCACGAGCTGCAGTGGAGTAGACACCTCAAAAACCAAGAAAGGTCTCTGGCTCCTCCTGCTTCCTCTTCTGCTGCAGTCGCAGCCTCTTCATTCACCTGTGGAGTGACAGTGCCACCTGCCACCCCACAAACAGAGGATCTGCCAGCAACACCAACCCCTGGGTCATAAAGCATCTCCACAGTGTCCCACGGAAGCATTCAGCTCTCCATATCCCAAATGCTGGAGAGAAAGAGGAAGTACCCCCCTACCCACCCGCGATCCCTAGCCCTGAATGCCAGCATTTCTAAATTACTTGCCTTTGAAATGCTGTCATTCCGTCTGGTGGAGACGGATAGTTTTAAAAGCCTTATGGCGGTGGCTGTACCACAGTACGTCGTGCCCAGCCGCCACTACTTTTCAAGGCGAGCCATCCCTTCCCTTCACAACCAAGTAGGGGACAAAATCAGGTGTGCACTGCGCAACGCCATCTGTGGCAAGGTGCACCTGACTACGGATACGGATACGGTCAGAGACATTATATCTCCATAACAGCACATTGGGTAAATGTAGTGGCGGCTGGGCCTTAGGCGGATAGCAGTTTGGTGCATGTCTTTTCACAACCGAGGATTGCAGGGCGCTTCATTTTTACCTCCTGTTGCTTCCAACTCCTACTCTGCTTCCTCATCCTCTAACCAGCTCCTCATCCGGTCAGCGTAACACCTTCACCACCAACTTCAGCCCAGCCAGGGGTAAACGACAGCAAGCAGTTTTACAACTTATCTGTTTGGGGGAAAAACCCCACACCGCGCAGGAGCTGTGGACGGGCCTTGAACAACAGACCGATTAGTGGTTTGTGCCAGTCAGCCTCAAGCCCGGCCTGGTGGTGTGCGATAATGGGCGAAATCTCATAGAAACTCTGGGACTAGCCGGTTTGACGGACATCCCTTGCCTGGCGCATGTGCTGAATTTGGTGGTGCAGAGATTCCTTAAAAATTACCCAGACATGTCAGAACTGCTGCATAAAGTGTGGGCTGTCTGTGCGCGCTTTCCGCGTTCTCACCCTGCTGCTGCTCGCCTGTCAGCGCTAAAGCGTAACTTCGGCTTTCCCGATCACCGCCTCATATGCGACGTGCCCACAAGGTGGAACTCCACCTTGCCAATGCTGGCCAAACTGTGCGAGCAGCAGCAGGCGATAGTGGAGTTTCAGCTGCAGCACGCACGGGTGAGTCGCTCGGCGAAACAGCACCACTTCACCACCAATGACTGGGCCTCCATGCGAGACCTGTGTTCCTTGTTGCTCTGTTTTGAGTACTCCACCAACATGGCCAGTGCCGATAACGCCGTTCTCAACGTTACTATCCCAATTCTATGCCTCCTTGAAAAAAAGCTCATGGTGATGATGGAAGAGGATATGGCACAGGAGGAGGAAGAGGGATCATTTTGTAGGGTTTCCGGCCAGTCATTCCCAAGTGGCTCCGAGGGTGGGTTCCTGCACCCACAAACCCAAGGTACACAATTGTCCAGCCAGGGCACAGTTCTGGAGGATGAGGAGGTGGAGGATGAGGAGATGGAGGAGGAGGAACCATGTTCACAGCAGGGTGGCACCCAGACCAACTTATGGCCATCACTGGTGCGTGGATGGGGGGATACAGAGGACACAGACGATACACCTCCCACAGAGGACAGCTTTTCGTTGCCTCTGGGCAGCCTTGCACACATGAGCGATTACATGCTGCAGTGTCTCCGCAACGACCGCAGAGTTGCCCACATTCTAACTTGTGCTGATTACTGGTTGGTCACGCTGCTGGATCCCCGTTACAAGGACAACGTACCGTCCTTAATTCTGTCACTGTAGCGTGATCGTAAGATGCGCGAGTACAAGCGCACAATGGTAGACCCGCTGCTGGTGGCATTCGCACCTGACAGCGGGGGCACAGTGGAAGCACAAGGCGAAGGCAGAGGACGAGGAAGAGGTCGCCAACACAGCTGGGGCACCGCCAGCACCTCAGAATGCAGGGTTTGCATGGCCGACATGTGGAAAAGCTTTGTCAGCACGCCACAATAACCAGCACCACCAGCTGATATGGAACGTCTTAGCAGAAAGCAGCATTTCACCAACATAGTAGAGCAGTATGTGAGCACACGCCTACACGTACTGAATGACGGGTGTGCCCCTTTCAACTTCTGGGTCTCCAAATTGGGCACATGGCCTGAGCTTGCCCTTTACGCCTTGGAGGTGCTGGCCTGCCCTGCAGCCAGTGTTTTATCTGAACGTGTGTTTAGCACGGCAGGGGGCGTCATCACAGACAAGCGCAGCCGCCTGTCCACAGCCAATGTAGACAAGCTCACGTTCATTAAAATGAACCAGGCATGGATCCCACAAGACTTGTCTGTACCTTGTGCAGAATAGACATTTATACCACCATCAAACATACATTCTTGTACTCAAGTCAAGTGCAATAATTCTTTGTTATTTTTTTTTTATTTGTCACAATATTTTGGGGGCTACCTACCCCAATAAAAAATAAATAAAAAACATTGTTGGCTGCCTCCTCCTCCTCCATTGCTGCCTCCACCTACAACACTAAATTCACCGACTCCTCAACCTCCGACTCCATATCCACCTCCTTCTCTGAGTTGCAGGTTAATAATTTGTAATTTTTCGTGATTTTATTTTATTTTAAGTTATTTCCCTATCCACATTTGTTTGCAGAGCAGTTGCTATGCTCTTAAGCACATTTCACTGCCTTTTACATCCCTCTAGCCTTTTTAAGGGCTATTTTATAGCCATTTTAATACAAAAAAGTGCCAATTTTAGTGCCCTAAATTAAAAAAAATTCTTATTTTTAATCGTCGGGTGACATTTTACCATTTTTGTCGTATACAAAACCCTGCTGAGCCTGGGCGACAGGGGCCTAAATCTCTCAAAATCCTCTGTTCTATTGCTGGGTGACATGAACCCCCTTTTGCCGTGAATGAACCCCTGCTGTGCCTGCGTGACAGGGGCCTAAATCTCTCAAAATCCTCTGTTCTATTGCTGGGTGACATGAACCCCCTTTTGCCGTGAATGAACCCCTTCTGTGCCTGGGTGACAGGGGCCTAAATCTCTCAAAATCCTCTGTTCTATTGCTGGGTGACATGAACCCCCTTTTGCCGTGAATGAACCCCTGCTGTGCCTGGGTGACAGGGGCTTAAATCTCTCAAAATCCTCTGTTCTATTGCTGGGTGACATGAACCACCTTTTGCCGTGAATGAACTTCTGCTGTGCCTGGGTGACAGGGGCCTAAATCACTCAAAATCCTATGTTCTATTGCTGGGTGACATGAACCCCCCTTTGCCATGAATAAACCCCTGCTGTGCCTGAATGACAGGGGCCTAAATCTCTCAAAATCGTCAGTTCTATTGCTGGGTGACATGAACCCTCTTTTTCCGTGAATGAACCCCTGCTGTGCCTGGGTGACAGGGGCCTAAATCTCTCAAAATCCTCTGTTCTATTGCTGGGTGACATGAACCCCCTTTTGCCGTGAATGAACAACTTCTGTGCCTGGGTGACAGGGGCCTAAATCTCTCAAAATTATCTGTGCTATTGCTGGGTGACATGAACCCCCTTTTGCCGTGAATGAACCCCTGCTGTGCCTGGGTGACAGAAGCCTAAATCTCTCAAAATCCTCTGTTCGATTGCTGGGTGACATGAACCCCCTTTTGCCGTGAATAAACCCCTGCTGTGCCTGGGTGATAGGGGCCTAAATCTTTCAAAATCCTCTGTTCTATTGCTGGTTGACATGAACACCCTTTTGCCGTTAATGAACCCCTGCTGTGCCTGGGTGACAGGGGCCTAAATCTCTCAAAATCCTCTGTTCTATTGCTGGGTGACATGTACCCCTTTTTGCCGTGAATGAACCCCTGCTGTGCCTGGGTAAGAGGAGCCTAAATCTCTCAAAATCCTCTGTTCTATTGCTGGGTGACATGAACACCCTTTTGCCGTGAATGAACAACTGCTGTGCCTGGGTAACAGGGGCCTAAATCTCTCAAAATCCTCTGTTCTATTGCTGGGTGACATGAACCCCCTTTTGCCGTGAATAAACCCCTGCTGTGCCTGGGTGATAGGGGCCTAAATCTCTCAAAATCCTCTGTTCTATTGCTGGTTGACATGAACCCCCTTTTGCCGTGAATGAAGAACTGCTGTGCCTGGGTGACAGGGGCCTAAATCTCTCAAAATCCTCTGTTCTATTGCTGGGTGACATGAACCCCCTTTTGCCGTTAATGAACCCCTGCTGTGCCTGGGTGACATGGGCCTAAAGCTCTCAAAATCCTCTGTTCTATTGCTGGGTGACATGAACCCCCTTTTGCCGTGAATGAACCCCTGCTGTGCCTGGGTGACAGGGGCCTAAATCTCTCAAAATCCTCTGTTCTATTGCTGGGTGACATGAACCCCCTTTTGCCGTTAATAAACCCCTGCTGTGCCTGGGTGACAGGGGCCTAAATCTCTCAAAATCCTCTGTTCTATTGCTGGGTGACATGAACCCCCTTTTGCCGCGAATTAACTCCTGCTGTGCCTGGGTGACAGGGGCCTAAATCTCTCAAAATCCTCTGTTCTATTGCTGGGTGACATGAACCACCTTTTGCCGTTAATGAACCCCTGCTGTGCCTGGGTGACATGGGCCTAAATCTCTCAAAATCCTCTATTCTATTCCTGGGTGACATGAACCCCCTTTTGCCGTGAATGAACTCCTGCTGTGCCTGGGTGACAGGGGCCTAAATCTCTCAAAATCCTCTGTTCTATTGCTGGGTGACAAGGGCCTAAATCTCTTAAAATCGTCTGTTCTATTGCTGAGTGACAAGATCCCCCTTTTGCCGTGAATGAACCCCTGCTCTGCATTGCTGACAGGGAACTAAATTTAGTGAAAACATCTGTTACTGATCGGAAGATGCGCGACTACAAGCGCACGCTGATGATAGCATTCCCACCTGACAGCTGGGGCACAGTGGAAGCACAAGGCGAAGGCAGAGGAGGAGGAAGAGGTCGCCAACGCAGCTGGGCCACCATCAGCACCTGAGAAGGCAGGGTTAGCATGGCCAAAATGTGGAAAAGCTTTGTCAGCCTTGGAGGTGCTGACCTGCCCTGCATCCAGTGTATAGTGTTAACGTGTGTTTAACATTTATACCAGCCTCAACCATCCATTCTTGTACTCAAGTGCACTTATTCTTTGTTTTATTTTGTTATATGTCCCAATATTTTGGGGGATACCCCAATTCAAAAATAACACAAATCAGTGTTGGCTACCTATTCCTCCTTCACCGCCGCTTCCACCTACACCGCCACGTCAACCTACACCGCCACATCCACCCATCCACCGCCTCCTCGACCTCCTACTCCTAGATCCAGATTGTTATTTTTAATTTTTCAGTATTTTATGTTATTTTAAGTCCTTTCCCTATCCACATTTGTTGGCAGAACAGTTGTCATGCTCTTAAGCACTTTTTGATGCCTTTTGCAGCCCTCTAGCCCTTTCCAGGACTATTTTAGAGCCATTTTAGTGCCCAAAAGTTCGGGTCCCCATTGACTTCAATGGGTATCGGGGTCAAGTTCAGGTCCCGAACATCCAGGTGTCCGCCTAACTCTAGTCATATGGCTACAAAGGAAAATATATAAACAGAAAAAAGAATCAAAATCACTAAAAATCCATATAAAACCATACCTAAAGAAAGGATTTGAAACTCAAAGCCTCATTTAATCCATGAGGAGTCACAGTATTGACCAGAACCATCCATTTTGTTTCTTTTTGGAGGAGACAACGCTTTATGTCCCCTCCCCTGATCCCTAATCTTACGCGATCAATACCTCTAAAAGAGATTCCTCTGGGATTGCAATTGTGAGCCTCCCTAAAGTGCTTAACCACCGGTTTCAATTTCTTAAGTTTGTCCTGTTCAGTGATCTCACCTGCTGCCTTAACCTCTTAAGGACATAGGGCGTACACGTACGCCCTTGTGCCCTGATACTTAAGGACACAGGGCGTACATGTACGCCCTGTGTATTTTCGATCACTGCCGTGCGGCTGGCAGTGATCGGGACCCGGTGCCTGCTCAAATCATTGAGCAGGCACCTAGGCTAAATGCACGGGGGGGTCCCGTGACCCCCCCATGTCGGTGATCGCGGCAAACCGCAGGTCAATTCAGACCTGCGGTTTGCTGCGATTTCTGCAGTTTCTGATCCCCGCGGTCCCCGCGGGGAGGGTTGCGGGCGGTGCGGGAGGCGAGCGGTGCGGCAGGCGGGATCGCGATCCCCCGCCCGCCTCTCCATGAATAATCGCTGGTGTCTAGTGGGTATACCAGGGTGCCAGCACATTGCTGACACCCTGGTATAAACGGCTGACATCTGCCTTTTAACCCTTTCCATACAGTGGTCCATACGGACCGCTGTATGGAAAAAGTTAACAGTAAGAGGGAGCTCCCTCTCTCTCCCATCGGGGGGCTGCTGTGCCTTTGCAGCCCCCCGATGGAGAGGGAGAGAGCCCCCAGACAGCCCCCCGACAGCCCCGTCCTTACCCTTCCCCGTCTGCGCAGTTCTGACCACTACTGAGCAGACGGGGAAGGTTCCCATGGCAACAGGACGCCGTCTCAGGCATCCTGCTGAACAGATCTGTTCTAAAAGGCATAGATCTGTTCAGACAAAGTGTAAAATACAGTACAGTACAATATATTGTACTGTACTGTATTATACAGACATCAGACCCACTGGATCTTCAAGTACCAAGTGGGTCTGGGTCAAAAAGAAAGTGAAAAAATTTGAAAATAAAGTAAAAATCAAAAAACACATTTATCACTGATTAAAAAAAAAAAATTCCCTACACATGTTTGGTATCGCCGCGTCCGTAACGACCTGATCTATAAAACTGTCTTGTTACTTTACCCGAACGGTGAACGCCATAAAAATAAAAAATAAAAAACTATGATGAAATTGAAATTTTGCCCACCTTACTTCCCAAAAAAGGTAATAAAAGTGATCAAAAAAGTCGTATGTATGCCAAAATTGTAACAATCAAACAGTCATCTCATCCCGCAAAAATCATACCCTACCCAAGATAATCGCCCCAAAACTGAAAAAACGATGGCTCTTAGACTATGGAAACACTAAAACATGATTTTTTTTGTTTCAAAAATGAAATCATTGTGTAAAACTTACATAAATAAAAAAAAAGTATACATATTAGGTATTGCCGCGTCCGTATCGACCGGCTCTATAAAAATATCACATGACCTAACCCCTCAGGTGACCACCGTAAAAAAATAAAAATAAAAACGGTGTAAAAAAAGCAATTTTTTGTCATCTTACATCACAAAAAGTGTAATAGCAAGCAATCAAAAAGTCATATGCACCCCAAAATAGTGCCAATCAAACCGTCCTCTCATCCCGCAAAAAATTAGACTCTACTTAAGATAATCGCCAAAAAACTGAAAAAACTATGGCTCTTAGACTATGGAGACACTAAAACTTTTTTTTGTTCTAAAAATTAATTCATTGTGTAAAACTTACATAAATAAAAAAAATTGTATACATATTAGGTATCGCCGCGTCCGTGACAACCTGCTCTATAAAACTACCACATGATCTAACCTGTCAGATGAATTTTGTAAGTAACAAAAAAAAAATGGTGCCAAAAAAGCTATTTCTTGTTACCTTGCCGCACAAAAAGTGTAATATAGAGCAACCAAAAATCATATGTACCCTAAACTAGTACCAACAAAACTGCCACCCTATCCCATAGTTTCTAAAATGGGGGCACTTTTTTGCAGTTTCTACTCTAGGGGTGCATCAGGGGGGCTTCAAATGGGACATGGTGTAAAAAAAAAACAGTCCAGCAAAATCTGCCTTCCAAAAAAATTATATGGCATTCCTTTCCTTCTGCGTCCTGCCGTGTGCCCGTACAGCTGTTTACGACCACATATGGGGTGTTTCTGTAAACTACAGAATCAGGGCCATAAATAATGAGTTTTATTTGGCTGTTAACCCTTGCTTTGTAACTGGAAAAAAAAATATTAAAATGGAAAATCTGCCAAAAAAATGAAATTTTTAAATTGTATCTCTATTTTCCATTAAATATTGTGCAACACCTAAAGGGTTAACAAACTTTGTAAAATCAGTTTTGAATACCTTGAGGGGTGTAGTTTCTTAGATGGGGTCACTTTTATGGAGTTTCTACTCTAGGGTTGCATCAGGGGGGCTTCAAATGGGACATGGTGTCAAAAAACCAGTCCAGCAAAACCTGCCTTCCAAAAACCATATGGCGCACCTTTCACTCTACGCCCCGCTGTGTGGCCGTACAGTAGTTTACGGCCACATATGGAGTGTTTCTGTAAACAGCAGAGTCAGGGCAATAAAGATACAGTCTTGTTTGGCTGTTAACCCTTGCTTTGTTAGTGGAAAAAATGGGTTAAAATGGAAAATTAGGCAAAAAAATGAAATTCTCAAATTTCATCCCCATTTGCCAATAACTCTTGTGCAACACCTAAAGGGTTAACGAAGTTTGTAAAATCAGTTTTGAATACCTTGAGGGATGTAGTTTATAGAATGGGGTCATTTTTTGGTGGTTTCTATTATGTAAGCCTCGCAAAGTGACTTCAGAGCTGTAGTGGTCCCTAAAAATTGGGTTTTTGTAAATTTCTGAAAAATTTCAAGATTTGCTTCTAAACTTCTAAGCCTTGTAACATCCCCAAAAAATAAAATATCATTCCCAAAATAATTCAAACATGAAGTAGACATATGGGGAATGTAAAGTCATCACAATTTTTAGGGGTATTACTATGTATTACAGAAGTAGAGAAACTGAAACTTTGAAATTTGCAAATTTTTCCACATTTTTGTTAAAATAGGTATTATTTGGTGCAAAAAAAATAAAAAAATTTACTTCATTTTACCAGTGTCATGAAGTACAATATGTGATGAAAAAACAATCTCAGAACGGCCTGGATAAGTCAAAGCGTTTTAAAGTTATCAGCACTTAAAGTTACACTGGTCAGATTTGCAAAAAATGGCCTGGTCCTAAGGTGTAAAAAGGCTGTGTCCTTAAGGGGTTAATGTCCCGAATATGTTCTAATACTCTAATCTTGAGCGCCCTTGTGGTCATCCCTATTTAGATCAAACCACAAGGGCACCCCGCATAATAGATAACCGCCTCTGTTTTGCAGGAGATATGATGTACAATTTTGTATTCTTTATCCCTGCTAGCATTGGTAAATTTATCTGTCTTGACCATATACTGGCATGCAGTACAACTATCACATGGGAAAAATCCCCATTGTGGACCCTTATCACCAAACAGACCACCTCTCGTCGGGCCACATAGTGGCTCCTAGTCACCATGTCCTTTAGATTTTTTGTCCTCTTCCAAGTGACAAGTGGTCTCTCCGAGATCACTCTCTTCAAATCTCTGTCCGTTCGAAGGACTTGCCAATGTTTCTGGAGAATATCCTGCAGTTGTTTCCATTGAGCATTGAAATTGGTAATAAACCTAGGGAAACCATAATTTCTTCCTTTTTTTTAAGAAACATGACCCAACAGATTCTCCCTAGGGAGATTTCGGGCTTTCACATATCCTTTCTTGATCACTTTTCTACTATAACCCCTCTCCAGAAACCTCTGTGACAGGTCCGCTGCCTGTCGCTCAAACTTGACCTCACTAGAGCAAATCCTCCTAGCTCTACAGAATTGACCAACAGGTATAGCCCGAGAGACCTGTGGATGGTAAGAGGAGGAAGAAAACAGCAGGGAGTTGGTGGCAGTGGGCTTTCTATGTATGTCAAAGCCCGGAGAGCCTCCACCCTCCACCGTGATTGCAAGGTCCAGAAAATCAACATGTTCCTCACTATAATTCCAAGTAAGCTTGATATTATAGTTATTCTCGTTGAGGCCATGTAAAAACTCTTCCAAATGCGACGTCCAGCCCTGCCAGATGAACAGCAAGTCATCAATATACCTTGACCACAAGACTACGACATCGTGACCCTCCAAATTCATGACTATCTCTCTCTCCCACAGCCCCAGGAAAGGATTAGCATATGAGGGCGCACAAGTCGCCCCCATAGCCGTTCCTAGGAGCTGTAGGAAATAATGGTCTTTAAATTTAAATGCATTGTGTGTCAATGCAAACTCTAATAATATCATGATCAGATCAATGAGATCCCTGTCAAGATTCATTGTTTCCAAAAAGAATCTCGACGCCCGCAGCCCTTCATCATGGTAGATAGACGTTTACAAGGACTCGATGTCGCACGTGACAAGAAGCATATCACCATCCAAGTGTATCCCATTAAGTCTTCTAAGGACATCAGTGGTGTCACGAACAAAAGAAGGTAAGGTTTCTACACATCTCTGTAGATAGAAATCGACAAAGCAGCAGACTGTCTCACACAACCCCCCAATACCGGATACTATAGGCCTACCCCGTGGTAGTCTAGGATCTTTATGTACTTTGGGAAGTAGGTAAAATGTAGAAAGGACCGGGAATTCAGTTACCAGGTCCTGCCACATCTTAACACAAATAATGCCACTCTCATATGCTCTCCTAAGTGTATTGTGATGTCAGTAGTTTCTGACACCACTATGAGGTTCTGATGGGCATTACACTGTGTCACTTTAAGCTGACGTCAGTATTCCCTGTGATGTCAGCATTTCCTACACTACTATGATCAATAGTTTATGATGGTTATTGCACTATATCACTTTAAATCATGTTATCAGTATCTTTGACACTACTGTTCTCAATTATTACTTGTATGTGTCAGTATTTTTGACACTGGTATTATGAATTTTCACTTTCATGTATTTATTATTATCTCTGTTAGATTATTATTTTCATTTTATTATTATAAATTTTGCACTTTATATATGGATTATCTTTATTACTGATTATTATTTGGTTGGTTAAAGGATAATCCATTTTTTACACTATGGTCTAATCATGTAATTTATGTAGTGCATTATGTATTTTGATCATGTATCCTTCATTTTATATTCTGTATGGATTGTCTTTATTATTAATTAATTGATTGGACAATTCATCTTTTATACTATGGTTTAATCATGCAATTTATGTAATGCACTATGGTATAACTACTCAATTTAGGCAAAAAAAATGTTTAATGTTTTGTTACCATACTTAGTAATCTATCCCATGCTATGTAGTGATCATCCAAAAAAGATCTATCCCTCTGTCTATATTTATATCTATATTTATATTTATTTGTATATGTATTCCCATTTCTATTGTTGGGGCGGATGAGCTGGGCATACTCTATTTACCCGGGTATCCTGGTTACCAGATCAGCGGATGCAGCGCTCTGTCGCGGTGCGCTGTGCGCCGGGTCACGTGGGGATGCCGCTACATTTCCTTGGGAGGCGGGCTGGAACGCATGGCGTGCGTTCCACCCCTCCTCCTGACGAGTGTGGCGTCGCCATTGTTGGCTCGGGGTGCATCACCAGGTATGAAGCGCTCGGTATTAGGCATCAGCTGTTTTGATTTTTACTTACATCATATGCACCTGGTACTTATGGGAGATATAAATAGGGGCTTATGGCTACATGTTACTTACCTCCCGACGAAGCTGAGGCAAAACGCTCGTCGAGGTTCCTATCCTGACCTGTGCTGCTGTCTTCACCCCCCATCATGTCCTGCGGTATACATTGATTTGACTATGACTTTCTGCTGGGCTCAGTTTACCCTTTACTATAGGGTCTTGCATTGTTACTCTCTGAGGGACTAATCCTCCCTCTTGTCTCTATATTTAGCCTCTGCTGAATTCCTGTCTCTGGCTAGCGTTTCTATCATCTCTATTATCCTCATTGAGATTTCACTCTAGAGCTGTGTCCCTTCTGACGGTTATGTATTTAGGTGATGATCTAATGTCCTATACTGAGCTATAGTAGTATTATTATTATTGCTTTTCAGCGACTGGATTATCTTTATATATATTATCTGTATACCTGACATGCTTTACATCTTTTGATGGGTGACAGCGGTATAGGCCAGTGGATTGCGGCATGTGCCTTTCTGCTGGTTCTCTTCCCTGTTATCTTTATTTTTATGTATATCACGATATGTTATATATTTATCACAATAAAATGAACTATATTTTTTGATTACTTTGGGCATTTTTTGTTGTTTGTTTGTCGACTAAGAACACTGTAGGTTTATAGAAGTATTCATTGAGGCAGTCAGCTAGTTCTTTATCTTCTTCCATATAGGTAAATGTAGGAGAGGATTGCGCTGCAGGAAAGAAATCTTTTTGTAGATAAAAGTTCCTTTTTGAAGGTCTTCAACCAATGGGATCACAAACCAACCTTACAGACCTTCACTGGTATGAAATCTGTGGTATAAAAAAAAACGCACTATGGTGTAGCGAGTTCAGACATCTAACGCACCATGTGAATAGAATATACTCACAAGATTCCAGATAGATAAGTGCACGTAGAGATCTTAAAGATGTTTCCTATAGGGCTCTGCTGAAAGGAGAAAACTATAGTGTAGTATGCAAAGACACGGTGCACGCCTGCAGAAGGATTGTACTCACAGAACTTCACTGGAAAAGTGCATGAAAGGATCCTGACAAAATCTTCACAGACAGCTGGGCAGATCAAACAGGCAGAGGTCCAGGGGCGTCAGTATAGAAGATCCCAAAAATCAATCAGCAGATTGGATACCTCTATACCTGGATGGCATCGAACCACAGCTTTCAAAGAAGATCTCAGTGGAGGAATCGCAGATGTAATGCACACCAAAGGGTCAGATGAAAATATATTTAATATATTTGATAAAAACAAAAAGTTACAGCTAAAAACCGTATTAAAATATCTATGTAAAGCCCGACCCGGGTTTCGCCGTGATGCTTCGTCTGGGGCATTGATAGGTAATGCCCCAGACGAAGCATCACGGCGAAACCCGGGTCGGGCTTTACATAGATATTTTAATACGGTTTTTAGCTGTAACTTTTTGTTTTTATCAAATATATTAAATATATTTTCATCTGACCCTTTGGTGTGCATTACATCTGCGATTCCTCCACTGAGATCTTCTTTGAAAGCTGTGGTTCGATGCCATCCAGGTATAGAGGTATCCAATCTGCTGATTGATTTTTGGGATCTTCTATACTGACGCCCCTGGACCTCCGCCTGTTTGATCTGCCCAGCTGTCTGTGAAGATTTTGTCAGGATCCTTTCATGCACTTTTCCAGTGAAGTTCTGTGAGTACAATCCTTCTGCAGGCGTGCACCGTGTCTTTGCATACTACACTATAGTTTTCTCCTTTCAGCAGAGCCCTATAGGAAACATCTTTAAGATCTCTACGTGCACTTACCTATCTGGAATCTTGTGAGTATATTCTATTCACATGGTACGTTAGATGTCTGAACTCGCTACACCATAGTGCTTTTTTTTTTTATACCACAGATTTCCATACCAGTGAAGGTCTGTAAGGTTGGTTTGTGATCCCATTGGTTGAAGACCTTCAAAAAGGAACTTTTATCTACAAAAAGATTTCTTTCCTGCAGCGCAATCCTCTCCTACATTTACCTACATAGCGGACTTTTCCCACATTGTCTTTTGGATTTGCAGCGCTAGAGAGGACAAGTATTTTCAATAGAGACTTTATCCTTTTATTATTGAATCTTCTTCCATATACCTTCCTTTTGTTTTTAATTTGGTGATTCCTTGTTTTAGTTTCCTTTTTTCATTTATGTATCTGAAGAATGTCTTATCACCTTTTTTCACTGATTGAGCTAATTGAGCTAATTTATCTTCTGCCTGTGCTTTAGAAGCTCTTATAACTTGCTTGGCCTCTCTCTGCCTAAACTTATAAATTTCCCTGTCATCCTCATTTTGCTTTTATAATTACTAAATGCTATATTTTTGTTTTTTATTATTTTGGCCACTTCTGCTGATGAGTACCACAGTGGTCTCTTCCTTTTTTTGCTTTTACTGACTAGCCTAATGCAATTATCTGTTGCTTTCAATAGTGCCACTTTTAAGTAGTCCCATTTCTCCTGGACTCCATTGAAATTGTTCCAATCTGATAAGGACTCTTATACCTCTAATCTAATTTTCGAAAATTCAGTTTTTCTAAAATCAAAAACTTTTGTTTTTGTGTGGTGTGACTGGTGATCACTAGATCCCAAGCTTTTCCCTACAGTAATATCAGATACCAAATACCCATTTGTGAATACTAAATCAAATATGGTGTTGGCTCCTCAACTACTTGCTGTAGAGACAATCCCTGCCGCACAGTCACCAGCATTTCTGCAGTTCTCACACACTTACAAACTTCCCTCTCGCCAATCTCTCTCTGCGAACGCGTGGTGTTCCGTTTCCATGGTGACGAGCATTACCGGGTAAACAAGGCAGCATGGAGGAGCCCGGGGATTTGGGTACTGCATTTGGGTACTGAATAGTGCATTTGCCCATGCGCATACGCGAAAATTATATTGCTGATATTTCGCATTGAAAAAAATAATGAATGGAGATCGCAAATTCGAATAATACATCTGGTATGTCACTGTCCATTTGTGCACTTCTAGTAATTATTTCTTGGCTGCAAATATGAGCTGAAGGTTTTTCAGGTTCGCCTGCCAATAAAATGAATGGGACCCGCCGCAAACTTGCAGTTCGCGAACATTTGATCTTGTTCGCGCGATCGTGTTCGTGAACCGTCCCGGCAGATGGTGAGTGGGCTTATGCCTTTTGATCAAAATGTACACTAATGCCTCTGGTACAGCATGCAGTATGGGGGGCTGTACATTTTAAAATGGCGCTGAGAAGCGAGTTCAGATCAAAGCATAGCATTGTGGATGTGCGATCCAGTTCTGTTTTTCTCCCCATGACCATAGCCCATCTATGCCCGGCTTTACCAAAGCAGACAGGCAGGAGCAGCGATGTGTGCGGTACATGGCTCACTGCCTCCCCAGTGAGATCCTTACTCCCATACAGCACTGTCATTTCAGCAGTGTATGAGAGTATGGATAATAAAAGCTGGTTAATAATAGAGTTGGTTCATAAAAAAATAAATAAAAAAGATTTATCCCTAACGGTTTCAGTAGGACATACATTTCTTTATTGACAAATGGGGGGGGGGGAGCCAGGGCGGGAGGTGGGATGGGCAAGGAGTGGGTAGTGGGCGGGGTTAGAGGGGCCCACTTCAGATTATTGCTATGGGGCCCAGTGATTTCTATGTAAACCCCTGCTAGGACCCCAGCGCTGCAAGGAACCAGTGCTAACCACAGAGTCACCATGCTGCACCATGTTATTGCCACAATAGGATACAGTAATGCTTCCTTCAAAATGCCATAAATAACACTGGTCAGAATACTCTTTTAACATCAACATGTAAAATGAATTAGATTTGTTTATTCCAACATGGATCCACAATTACTAAAAGTATTAAATAAAATATATCATGTTATTGAAACAACAGGGGGAAAAAAAACAATGTTTCAGAAGTAAAAGGCAGAACTGACAGGGTGAAGCTATCCCATACACAATAATAATGGCTTAACATACTGAATGTCATTTATTATTGCCTATCTTCAAATTGGGGAAACATGCAGTGGCATGAATCATGAATTAGTGAAATATGTTCATCTATTGTACAGCAATAACATTGAAAATTGTTAATGATAACTCAGTGAATAATTTTATGTACAGCACAAAGCACAATATCATTGTTTAAACAATATGCAGATTTTCTTTAGTTACTGTAATTATTTCCATTGTTAGTGCAACAAAAAGCTATGTGGGTTAATGCATTTAAGTACATCTGAAAATGTGAATAAATATCAAAATATATTTCACTTGTCAAAGGTTAGAAAGCGGATGTGTGAGATCTGGCTCGAAAGCTTTCATTCTCTATTCTATGTACTGTGTACACATTTTCTTTATCTGACGCCATCAATTCAGCACTTTTTCTAAATGTATTTACACATTGCTAATTTAGTCTCTGCCATCAAGTTCAGCAAATTAGCATTCAGCACTAGAGTTGACCGGACACCTGGATGTTCGGGTTCGAGGGGTTCGGCCGAACTTCAGAAAAAAGTTTGTGTTCGGGACCTACTTGATCCGAACTTGACCCCGAACCCTATTGAAGTCAATGGGGTTCTGAACTTTTGAGCACTAAAATGGCTGTAAAAATGTCATGGAAAGGGCTAGAGGGCTGCAAATGTCATCAAAATGTGGTTAAGAGCATGGCAAGTGCTCTGCAAACAAATGTGGATCGAGCAGAAATGTGGGAAAAGCTATTGAGGCGCAAATGTGGGATAAATTACAGAAGCCCAAATGTGGGCCAAAAGAGTCAAGCGGAAATGCGGGAAAAGCTATTGAGGCGCAAATGTTGTACAAATTACAGAAGCCCAAATGTGGGCCAAAAGAGTCAAGCGGAAATGTCGGAAAAGCTATTGAGGCGCAAATGTTGGCCAAAAGAGTATAGCGGAAATGTCGGACAAAGTATTGAAGTGCAAATGTGGTACAACTTGTTTAAGTTTAAGCATTGAATGAAAGGAGGTGGCGCGCATCAATTAAAGAAGCATTTCAGAAATTTTATTCCCTGTCACCTATGCAGAGCAGGGATTTATTCACGTCTAAAATTGTATAATGTCAACCCAAGAATGTAACATAAAAATTACAGAAATATATTAACCTGTCTACTTGGTAGAGCAGAGGTCTATGACAGAAAAAAATTGTTTATTGTCACCCGAAAATGTAAAATATTAATTATTGAAATTTATTAAGCTGTCAACTAGATAGAGGAGGGGTACATTACACCCAAAAATTGGTGTATTTGATCCTAAAATGTAACTGTCAAATGTTATTTTTTTTTTTTACCGGTCTACTAGGTATAGCATTGGTACTTCACACCCAAAAATTGTTGAATTTCAACTGAAAATGTAACTGATAATTTATAAAAAAAATTTAACCGGCCTACCAGGTATAGCAGTGGTACATCACACAGAAATTTGTGAATTTCACCAGAAAAAGTAAATGAATTTTTTTTTTCTTTTAACCTGTCTACTAGGTATACCAGTTGTACTATACACCCAAAACATGGTGAATTTCATCCAAAAATGTAAATGACTTTTTTTTTTTTTTTAACCGGCCTAGTAGGTATAGCAGTGGTACAGTACATCACACCCAAAAATTGGTGAATTTCACCAGAAAATGTAACTGAAAAAGTAATGAAATGATATAAAATAAAATACGTACAAATAAAAAAAAAAAATATTTGATTTATGAGGTGGAGTTCCATATGGAGTAGGAGTTTGAGGAGGCGGTGGACGTAGCGGTGGAGGAGGACGAGGTAGCCAACACAGGTTATTGGTTTTAATTAAATTTTTTTAAATTAAGGTACACTCTAAAAGAGTGTGAAATATCCAAAATACAAGAATGAGAAATTGCGCTGCAGTATAACAATGGCTGGTTAGTGCCGGTATACATGTCTATTCTGCACAAGGTACAGACAAGTTCTGAGGGATCCATGCCTGGTTCATTTTAATGAACGTGAGCTTGTCCACCTTGGCTGTGGACAGGCGGCTGCACTTGTCTGTGATGACGCCCCATGCCGTGCTAAACACACGGTCAGATAATACACTGGCTGCAGGGCAGGCCAGCACCTTCAAAGCGTAAAGGGCAAGCTCAGACCATGTGCCCAATTTGGAGACGCAGCGGTGCCCCAGCTGTGTTGGTGAGCTCTTCCTCGTCCTCTGCCTTCGCCTTGTGCTTCCACTGTCCCCCCGCTGTCAGGTAGGAATGCCACCAGCAGCGCGTCTACTAGCGTGCACTTGTACTCGCGCATCTTACGATCACGCTCCAGTGAGGGAATTAAGGATGGTACATTGTCCTTGTAACGGGGATCCAGCAGCGTGGCCACCCAGTAATCAGCACAAGTTAGAATGTGGGCAACTCGGCGGTCGTTGCAGAGACACTACAGCATGTAATCGCTCATGTGTGCCAGGCTGCCCAGAGGCAACGAAAAGCTGTCCTCTGTGGGAGGTGTATCGTCTGTGTCCTCTGTATCCCCCCAGCCATGCACCAGTGATGGCCATGAGCTGGTCTGGGTGCCACCCTGCTGTGAACATGGTTCCTCATCCTCCATCTCCTCATCCTCCACCTCCTCATCCTCCAGAACTGTGCCCTGGCTGGACAATTGTGTATCTGGACAATTGTGGGTGCAGGAACCCACCCTCGGAGACACTTGGGAATGACTGGCCGGAAACCCTATCAAATGATCCCTCTTCCTCCTCCTCCTCCTGTGCCACATCCTTTTCCATCATCGCCAGGAGCGTTTTTTCAAGGAGGCAAAGAATTGGGATAGTAACGCTGAAAACGGCGTTATCTGCACTGGCTATGTTGGTGGAGTACTCGAAACAGCGCAACAAGGAACACAGGTCTCGCATGGAGGCCCAGTCATTGGTGGTGAAGTAGTGCTGTACCGCCGAGCGACTCACCCGTGCGTGCTGCAGCTGAAACTCCAATATCGCCTGCTGCTGCTCGCACAGTCTGGCCAGCATGTGCAAGGTGGAGTTCCACCTTGTGGGCATGTCGCATAAGAGGCGGTGAGCGGGAAGGCCGAAGTTACGCTGCAGCGCTGACAGGCGAGCAGCAGCAGGGTGAGAACGCCGAAAGCACGCACAGACGGCCCGCACTTTATGCAGCAGCTCTGACATTTTGGGGTAATTTTTAATATTCAGCACATGCGCCAGGCAAGGGATGTGCGTCAAACCGGCTAGTCCCAGAGCTGCTATGAGATTTCGCCCATTATCGCACACCACTAGGCCGGGCTTGAGGCTGACTGGCACAAACCACTCATCCGTCTGTTGTTCAAGGCCCGTCCACAGCTCCTGCGCGGTGTGGGGTTTGTGCCCCAAACAGATAAGTTTTAAAACTGCCTGCTGTCGTTTACCCCTGGCTCTGCTGAAGTTGGTAGTGAAGGTGTTACGCTGACCGGATGAGGAGCTGGTAGAGGATGAGGAAGCAGAGTAGGAGGAGGAAGCAACAGGAGGCAAACTGAAGCGCCCTGCAATCCTCGGTGGTGGAAGGACATGCGCCAAACTGCTATCTGCCTCAGGCCCAGCCGCCACTGCATTAACCCAGTGTGCTGTTATGGAGATATAACGTCCCTGACCGTGCTTACTGGTCCACGTATCCATTGTGAGGTGCACCTTGCTAAAGATGGCGTTGCGCAGTGCACACTTGATTTTGTCCCCTACTTGGTTGTGCAGGGAAGGGATGGCTCTCCTGAAAAAATTGTGGTGGCTGGGCACGACGTACTGTGGGACAGCCACCGCCATAAGGCCTTTAAAACTATCTGTCTCCACCAGACAGAATGACAGCATTTCAAAGGCCAGTAATTTAGAAATGCTGGCATTCAGGGCTAGGGATAGTGGGTGGGTAAGGGGGTACTTCCTCTTCCTCTCCAGCGTTTAAGAGATGGAAAGCTGAACGCTTCCGTGGGACATTGTGGAGATGCTTGGTGACCCAGGTGTTGGTGTTCCTGGCAGATCCTCTGTTTGCGGGGTGGAAGGTGGCACTGTCACTCCAGAGGTGGATGAAGAGGCCGCGACTGCAGCAGAAGAGGAAGCAGGAGGAGCCAGAGACCTTTCTTGGTTTTTGAGGTGTCTACTCCACTGCAGCTCGTGCTTTGCACTTAAATGCCTGGTCATGCAGGTTGTGCTCAGGTTGAGAACGTTTATGCCTTGCTTCAGGCTCTGATTGCACAGCAAGCAAACCACTCGGGTCTTGTCGTCAGCACATTGTCTAAAGCACTGCCATGCCAGGGAACTCCTTGGAGCTGGCTTTGGCGTGCTCCGTCCCTTGCTGCGGTGGGCAGTAGCAGGCGTACTGTCTAGAGGACGGCTGCTCTGCTTTTGCACCATGCTCCCTCTTCTGCTGTGCTGGTGGCTCTGTGCGACCACCGCCTCTTCCTCCGAACTACATAGGTCACTCGCATGACCTTGATTCCATGTGGCAGCGAGGACCTCATCGTCCTCCACATCATCTTCCACCCAGTCTTCACCCCTGCCTTCCTTGTCGGTCAGCACACTTTAGAAAGCCCCAGCAGTTGGCACCTGTGTTTCGTCATCATCCGAGACGTGTTGCGATGGTCCTCCCATGTACTCATCTTGAAAGATAAGTGATTGGGCATCGGTGCACTCAATCTCTTCCACTTCTGGGGCAGGGCTAGGTGGATGGCCCTGGGAAACCCAGCTAACAGAGTCATCAAAAAGCAGAAGAGACTGCTGCATGACTTGGGGCTCAGACTGCTTGGCTGATTTTTAAGGGGGTGAGGTGAAAGACTGATGAACATCGGCTGCAGGTGCCAACTGTGGTCTTTCAGCAGGAGACTGGGTGGGAGACAATGTGAAGGAACTGGATCCACTGTCAGCAACCCAATCTACTATCGCCTGTACTTGTTCAGGCCTCACCATTCGTGGAGCTGCATTAGGCCCGACCAAATACCGCTGCAGGTTCTGTCGCCTACTCGCACCTGAGGAAGGGTTTTCACTTGTGCGTGTAGCTGGCACAGATCGACCACGTCCTCTCCCTGCAACAGGAGCTCCACCAGCAGCACCACGACCTGGGCCACATCCCTTATTTGACGGTCTCCTCATATTTCTCGAATTTAGGATCTTGCCCTAAATGGGTGTATAATTAATAGTAGAATAGAACGACAGTATGTAAAGGGTGTATCTCACACGGCCTGAGCCAGACTAGTCCTCAATTAAAGATTTGTTTGCCCAAAATGGCTGTATATTAAATACCTGAATCAAACCGCTGTATTTAAAGGGTGTGTCTCACACGGCCTGACGCACAGTAGGCCTCAATTAAAGATTTGTGCATCAAATGGCGGTATTTCAAATATCTGAATCAAACCCCTGCATTTAAAGGGTGTATCTCACAAGACCTGACCCACAGTAGGCCTCAATTAAAGATTTGTTTGCCCAAAATCGCTGTATTTCAAATATCTGAATCAAACCCCTGTATTTAAAGGGTGTATCTCACACGGCCTGACCCACAGTAGGCCTCAATTAAAGATTTGTGCACCAAATGGCCGTATTTCAAATATCTGAATCAAACCCCTGTATTTAAAGGGTGTATCTCACACGGCCTGTCCCACAGTAAGCCTTAATTAAAAATGTATTTTCCCAAAATGGCTGTATTTCAAATGCCTGAATCAAACCCCTGTATTTAAAGGGTGTATCTTACACGGCCTGACCCACAGTAGGCCCCAATTAAAGATTTCTTTGCCCAAAATGGCTGTATTTCAATTATCTCAATATAACCCAAATGTATAAATGGTGTATCTCACAATGACATATGCAGCAAAGGCTGCCAAATAAACTTTTTTTGCCCAAACGGGTGTTTGTTTAATTACAGAATATGGCAGCAGTATATAACACAGGAATTTCAAACGTCAAGATGCTGCAAGGCCTGAAATAGTGTATTTTGCCCCAAAAAGAGTGTTTTATTAATGAAAGAATATAAGCCCTGCATATACAGGGTGTATCTCACACGGCCTGACCCACAGTAGGCCTCAATTAAAGATTTGTTTGCCCAAAATGCCTGTATTTCAAATGCCTGAATCAAACCCCTGTATTTAAAGGGTGTATCTCACACGGCCTGACCCACAGTAGGCCTCAATTAAAGATTTGTGCACCAAATGGCGGTATTTCAAATATCTGAATATAACCCAAATGTATAAAGGGTGTATCTCACAATGACATATGCAGCAAAGGCTGCTAAATAAACTTTTTTTGCCCAAACGGGTGTTTGTTTAATAACTGAATATGGCAGCAGTATATAACCCAGGAATTTCAAAAGTAAAGATGCTGCAAGGACTGAAATATTGTGTATTTTGCCCCAAAAAGGGTGTTTTATTAATGAAAGAATATAAACCCTGTATAAACAGGGTGTAGCTCACACGGCCTGACCCACAGTAGGCCTCAATTAAAGATTTGTGCACCAAATGGTGGTATTTCAAATATCTGAATCAAACCCTTGTATTTAAAGGGTGTATCTCACACGACCTGACCCACAGTAGGCCTCAATTAAAGATTTCTTTGCCCAAAATGGCTGTATTTCAAATACCTGAATCAAACCCCTGTATTTAAAGGGTGTATCTCACACGGCCTGATCCACACTAGGACGCTATCAAAGAATTGTGCTCAAAATGGCTTTATTTCAAATAACTGAATAGAAAGACAGTATGTAAAGGCGGAATCTCACAATGACATCTGCAGCAAAGGCTGCCAACTAAATATTTTTTGCCCAAACAGGTGTTTGTTTAATACTTGAATTTGATAGCAGTATATGACCATGTAATTTCACACTTGCTGATGCTGCAAGGCCTGAAAATAGTGTTTTTTTTGGCAAAAAAGTGTGTTTTTAAAACCCCAGAAATGATGCCTGTATTTCTAGCTTAAATTGCACACTGACTAATCCAGATGTTGTATATTGCAAAAAAAGAGTTTTTTTGGTAACAGAATATGAAAGCTGTATATATTAAACTTGAATTTAACACTTGGAGATCTGGAAATTAGTGTTTTTTGGCACAAAAAGTGTGTTTTTAAAACCCCAGGAAATGATGGCTGCATTTCTAGCTTAAATTGCACACTGACTATTCCAGATGTTGTATATTGCCAAAAAAGGGGTCCTCTTACCACATGTTGCTTTCATTTATACACTGAGCAGATGGCAGATCTCCCTTCCCTGTTTTGCGCTGCTTCCACTCTGATTTCTCCAGCTCTGCTGAGTGAGGGAGCGTCTGCCAAGCGCAGGGACAGGGATAAGTGCACACTGTATATATTAAACTTGAATTTAACACTTGAAGATCAGGAAAATAGTGTTTTTTGGCAAAAAAGTGTGTTTTTAAAACCCCAGAAAATGATAGCTGTATTTCTAGCTTAAATTTCACACTGACTAATCCAGATGTTGTATATTGCCAAAAAAGTGTTTCTTTGGTAAAATAATATGAAAGCTATATATATTAAACTTGAATTTATCACTTGCAGATCTGGAAAATTGTGTTTTTTGGCACAAAAAGTGTGTTTTTAAAAACCCAGAAAATGATGGCTGTATTTCTAGCTTAAATTGCACACTGACTAAGCCTGCAAATGCACCAGATGTTGAAAAATTGCCCCCAAAAAATTGGGATTTTCAATGTCCCAAAGGCTCAGATGCAGTGCACTGAGCTTGCATAAAATGTCCGCCGCCGCCCCCCCCCCCCCCTAACTGACTTCTTAAAGTAAATTTTTTTCGGTCACTGGGCTCACGGCAGGATAAAATTCAGAGTTTGAGCAAAGATTCAGTCCTATTCTCTCCCTGAAATCACCAGCAGCATCCTCTCCCTACACTAGTAACAGCAGAGTGACGTGCAGCGCTACGTGACTCCAGCTTATATAGAGGGTGGGTCACATGCTACACAGGCCAATCACAGCCATGCCATTAGTAGGCATGGCTGTGATGGCTTCTAAGGTCAGACAGTTAACCGCTTGTTGATTGGCTGCTCTGCACCCTTTCAAAAAGTGCCAAGAAAGCGGCGAACACCGAACCCGAACCCAAATTTTTACTGAAATGTTCAGGTTCGGGTCCGGGGTCCAAAAATCCGAAAGTTCGGTACGAACCCGAACTTTACAGTTCGGGTTCGCTCAACCCTGTTCAGCACCTATGTACTTTCTGCCAGGCATAGCGCAAATACTTTCCTGTGTGTCTACAGGACTCCCCATTATGTTGCATCCTCGTGTATGTCCCTAAACCGCCGTGATACACTTTAACTGTTGGTGTTTAGCATTCTAGAGTTGTCCTTATATGTAATTTTAGTAGGACATTTTGTACAAGAAGAATTATAGTCCCTGCACTCTCTGTATACAAATTGCCTTGTGTGAGTCATGCAGGTGGAGCTGCTTGGCAGGAGAGTGACAACAGCCAGGCAGAAAACACACCCAATCTGGCTTAAAGGGGTTGTTCATCTTCAGTTTTTTTGGGGGCAGACTTTCTCCCCAACATAGCTGGACCTGTGAAGGGAATCATACTTTACCTCCCCCCCCCCCAACCACTGGATTCTGGCTTTTTCCCTCCCCTACTTCCAATATCTTGCTCCTGTCACCAATGTGTCATATCACTGGGTCACATGATGCATGGGGGACACGTAACCACAGTGGCCAGTCATGACTGCGGTTGGTATGTGACTTTCTTCAAACAGGATATTAACATGCAGGGACTGGAGCAATACAGCAGCGTTGGGGAGCTAAGGATCTGGGAGACGGTTGTGGGATGCAGATAAAGTATGCTTCTCTCCTCTGTCCAGCAATGTGTGGAGGAAGGCTACCTGACAGACCCCTAAGGTGAAAAACCCCTTTAATTGACATTACTGAGCATGGGTTAAGTCAACTCAAGCTGTATAGGCTGGTGGCTTCCATCGCTTGGGCAGTATCCTGATTAAGCCATTACAAGTCACCTAAATTTACTGCTCATGTATCAGAAGCCACTAGAATCTCAGAATAGGGGTTCAAATTTCATGTTTAGAGATGTCAATCAAACCAAATTGTGTGTTTATAGCCTAGTCATTGTGTCTCAATTACCTTTTACACAGGCTGATTTTAATTAATAATAATTATAATCTTTATTTATATAGTGCTAACATATTCCGCAGCACTTTACAATCAGGGGGTGCAAGTACAAGCAGAGTCATAAATAACATAGCAGCAAACAAGTCAACAATTACTGTAAAACAAGAGGCATGAGGGTCCTGCTCACAAGAGCTTACAATCTATTAGGAGACAGGGGGGACACAGACGGTGACACGTGCTTGTTTTTTTGTGATATCCATCTTAGGGTACTTTCACACTAGCGTTAAAGTTTTCCGGTATTGAGTTCTGTCATAGGGGCTCAATACCTGAAAAAAAAGTTCAGTTTTATCCTAATGCATTCTGAATGAAAAGCATTCTGTTCAGAATGCATCAGGATGTCTTCAGTTCAGTCCCTCTTACGGTATTTGGCCGGAGAAAATACCGCGGCATGCTGCAGTATTTTCTCCGGCCAAAATTCCGGAACACTTGCCAGAATGCCGGATCTGGCATTAATTTCCATTGAAATGTATTAATTCCGGATCCGGTACCAAGTGTTCCGGAAAAACTGATCCGGTTTCCCGATCTACGCATGCGCAGACCTTTAAAAATGCAATAAAAATAAATACTGGATCCATTTTTACGGATGACACCAGAGAGACGGATCCGGTATTTCAATGCATTTGTCAATCGGATCCGCATCCGGAAACAAATGTTATCCGTTTGCATACGGATTTCCTGCCGGAATCCTCTAGCGCAAGTGTGAAAGTACCCTTAATATAATTGGGGAGTAGATATAAGGCTACATGAGACAGTCACCAGCCAATATCTGTAGTGCTTCTGAGTGCATGGGGTGTGGTGGATACTGATGGATCAGGTTCAGAAGAATGATTCTGAAGATGGGGGTGAGGGTGTGAATGGAGGAGAGTTAGATTTGGGGATGTGATAGACTAAATTAAAAAGATGTGTTTTTAGGGAGTGCCTATAAATGTGAATGTTATGAATTAACATAATTGCTTGGGGTAGGGCACTCCAGAGAACTGGTGCAACTCGAGAGAAGTCTTGGAGATGGGAGTGAGAGGTTTGGTTTATGGTGGATGTTAGTCATAACTAGGGTTGAGCGAACCCGAACTGTAAATTTCGGGTTCATACCGAACTTTAGGATTTTTGGACCCTGGACCCGAACCCAAACATTTCAGTAAAAGTTTGGGTTCGGGTTCGGTGTTCGGCGCTTTCTTGGCGCTTTTTGAAAGGCTGCAGAGCAGCCAATCAACAAGTGGTTAACTGTCTGACCTTAGAAGCCATCACAGCCTTGCCTACTAATGGCATGGCTGTGATTGGCCAATGTAGCATGTGACCCAGCCTCTATATAAGCTGGAGTCACGTAGCGTTGCACGTCATTCTGCTGTGTTTAGTGTAGCTAGAGTATGCTGCTGGTGATTTCAAGGAGCGAATAGGAGAGAGTCTTTGCTCAAAATCTGAATCTAACACTCACCTAAAGAATTATTAGGAACACCTGTTCTATTTCTCTTTAATGCAATTATCTAGTCAACCAATCACATGGCAGTTGCTTCAATGCATTTAGGGGTGTGGTCCTGGTCAAGACAATCTCCTGAACTCCAAACTGAATGTCAGAATGGGAAAGAAAGGTGATTTAAGCAATTTTGAGCGCGGCATGGTTGTTGGTGCCAGACAGGCCGGTCTGAGTATTTCACAATCTGCTTAGTTACTGGGATTTTCACACACAACCATTTCTAGGTTTTACAAAGAATGGTGTGAAAAGGGAAAAACATCAAGTATGCGGCAGTCCTGTGGGCAAAAATGCCTTGTGGATGCTAGAGGTCAGAGGAGAATGGGCCTACTGATTCAAGCTGATAGAAGAGCAACGTTGACTGAAATAACCACTCGTTACAACCGAGGTATGCAGCAAAGCATTTGTGAAGCCACAACACGGACAGCCTTGAGGCGGATGGGCTACAACAGCAGAAGACCCCCACCGGGTACCACTCATCTCCACTACAAATAGGAAAAAGAGGCTACAATTTGCACGAGCTCACCAAAATTGGACTGTTAAAGACTGGAAAAATGTTGCCTGGTCTGATGAGTCTCGATTTCTGTTGAGACATTCAAATGGTAGAGTCCGAATTTGGCGTAAACAGAATGAGAACATGTATCCATCCTCTGATGGCTACTTCCAGCAGGATAATGCACCATGTCACAAAGCTCGAATCATTTCAAATTGTTTTCTTGAACATGACAATGAGTTCACTGTACTAAAATGGCCCCCACAGTCACCAGATCTCAACCCAATAGAGCATCTTTGGGATGTGGTGGAACGGGAGCTTCGTGCCCTGGATGTGCATCCCTCAAATCTCCATCAACTGCAAGATGCTATCCTATCAATATGGGCCAACATTTCTAAAGAATGCTATCAGCACCTTGTTAAATCAATGCCACGTAGAATTAAGGCAGTTCTGAAGGCAAAAGGGGGTCCAACACCGTATTAGTATGGTGTTCCTAATAATTCTTTAGGTGAGTGTACATTGTGTTTTGTGGGTGCAGGGCACAATTGTTTTTTCCTACCATGAGCCCATTGATCGAAAAAAAATAACTTTAATAAGTCAGTTAGGTGGGCGGCGGCGGCCATTTTATGCAAGCTCAGTGCACCAGCACTGCATCTGAGCTTTTGGGACATTGAAAATCCCAATATTTTTGGCAATGTACAACATCTGGATTAGTCAGTGTGCAATTTTTCTTTACCAAAAACCACTATTTTCCTGATCTGCAATTGTTAAATTCAAGTTTAATATATACAGCTTTCATATTCTGTTACCAAAAAAACACTTTTTTGGCAATATACAACATCTGGATTAGTCAGTGTGCAATTTAAGCTAGAAATAACAAATCACTGACAAACTGGTGTTAGGTATACGTTCCACCATCAAAATTATATCACTGCAGTACGGAACGCTATGGAAATTAGATAAAACTAATACTTTATTGAATCACAAAAAAGGAAGAAAGGAAACCTACAAACTATATATAAAATTCTAAATGACCATGACTAACCACATTTCTGAAAACGGGTCAGGATGACACATGAAACCGCAATAGGCGGTACCGCTCAGGTGTGGATAGGGTCACTAGAAAAATCCACTACTGGTGCACTACTAATGGCTGCACCACCAAGCCAGCCGGCCGTGGTGAGCTCATACAACCAAAGGTGTGCACCGTAGCACGGACAAGGTGCTATGCTCAAAGAACCCAGCTAAGTAGGCCCTGGACTAAGTTTAACAAACGAATCCATTAATAAACATCTACCCATAGGGTCCGACCTGCTAAAAACCACCTGTTCAATTGTGAACCAGATGTCTGAGTGTCGGCCCTACGAGCACGAATCAAGAGACACTAAACTGGCTGGGTATGAGCAAAGAGAAGCTTGGTTGCAGCTGCTCACATCCTAGAGAGGGCTGGATTGACACAGACCACTACTGTAGTATGAGCGCAATACAAGCAACATGTAAAAAGCAAGAGTTTGACCCAAATATCGCTCGACACGTTTCGCCATGTGTGGCTCGTCAGGAGCATAGAATGTGGGTGAGAAGACAAACAGCAAAATAAGCTGCTGACCCCCGTTACAGAGGCTGCAGCTGTCAGCACTGAGAGGCCACTCAGTGCTGACAGCTGCAGCCTCTGTAACGGGGGTCAGCAGCTTATTTTGCTGTTTGTCTTCTCACCCACATTCTATGCTCCTGACGAGCCACACATGGCGAAACGCGTCGAGCGATATTTGGGTCAAACTCTTGCTTTTTACATGTTGCTTGTATTGCGCTCACACTACAGTAGTGGTCTGTGTCAATCCAGCCCTCTGTACGATGTGAGCAGCTGCAACCAAGCTTCTCTTTGCTCATACCCAGCCAGTTTAGTGTCTCTTGATTCGTGCTCGTAGGGCCGACACTCAGACATCTGGTTCACAATTGAACAGGTGGTTTTTAGCAGGTCGGACCCTATGGGTAGATGTTTATCAATGGATTAGTTTGTTAAACTTAGTCCAGGGCCTACTTAGCTGGGTTCTTTGAGCATAGCACCTTGTCCGTGCCACGGTGCACACCATTGGTTGTATGAGCTCACCACGGCCGGCTGGCTTGGTGGTGCAGCCATTAGTAGTGCACCAGTAGTGGATTTTTCTAGTGACCCTATCGACACCTGAGCGGTACCGCCTATTGCGGTTTCATGTGTCATCCTGACCCATTTTCAGAAATGTGGTTAGTCATGGTCATTTAGAAT
Source organism: Bufo bufo (assembly GCF_905171765.1). Lineage (NCBI taxonomy): Eukaryota > Metazoa > Chordata > Amphibia > Anura > Bufonidae > Bufo > Bufo bufo. The sequence continues at coordinate 252,050,485 of NC_053394.1, forward strand.
TTTATATATAGTTTGTAGTTTCCTTTCCTCCTTTTTTGTGATTCAATAAAGTATTCGTTTTATCTAATTTCCATAGCATTCCGTACTGCAGTGATATAATTAAGCTAGAAATACACCCATCATTTTCTGTGGTTTTAAAAACACACTTTTTTGCCAAAAAACACTATTTTCAGGCATTGCAGCATCAGCATGTGTGAAATTCCTGGGTTATATACTGCTGTCAAATTCAGTTGTTAAACAAACACTTGTTTGGGCAAAAAATATTTAGTTGGCAGCCTTTGATGCAGATGTCATTGTGAGATACACCCTAAATACATTTGGGGCGATTCTGAGATTTGAATTACCGCCATTTGGTGCACCAATATTTAATTCAGGCCTACTGTGGGTCAGGCCGTGTGAGATACACCTTGTATATACAGGGCTTATATTCTTTCATTAATAAAACACCCTTTTTGGGGCAAAATACAAAAAATTTCAGGTCTTGCAGCATAAGCACGTTTAAAATGCCTGGGTTATATACTGCAGCCATATTGAGTTATTAACCAACCACCCGTTTGGGCAAAAAAAAAGTTTATTTGGCAGCCTTTGCTGCATATGTCATTGTGAGATACACCCATAATACATTTGGGTTAGATTCAGAGATTTAAAATACCGCAATTTGGTGCACCAATCTTTAATTGAGGCCTACTGTGGGTCAGGCCGTGTGAGATACACCCTGTATATACAGGGCTTATATTCTTTCATTAATAAAACACCCTTTTTGGGGCAAAATACACAATATTTCAAGTCTTGCAGCATCTTGACGTTTGAAATTCCTGGGTTATATACTGCTGCCATATTGAGTTATTAAACAAACACCCGTTTGCTGCATATGTCATTGTGAGATACACCCTTAATACATTTGGGTTAGATTCAGAGATGTGAAATACCGCCATTTGATGCACCAATAATAAATTCAGGCCTACAGTGGGTCAGGCCGTGTGAGATACACCCTTTACATACAGGGGTTTGATTCAGGCATTCGAAATATAGCCATTTTGGGCAAAGAAATCTTTAATTAAAGCCTACAGTGAGTCAGGCCGTGTGAGATACACCCTTTACATACAGGGGTTTGATTCAGGCATTTGAAATACAGCCATTTTGGGCAAAGAAATTTTTAATTGAGGCCTACAGTGGGTCAGGCCGTGTGAGATACACCCTTTACATACAGGGGCTTGATTCAGGCATTTAAAATACAGCCATTTTGGGCAAATAAATCTTCAATTGAGGCCTACAGTGGGTCAGGCCGTGTGAGATACACCCTTTACATACAGGGGTTTGATTCAGGCATTTGAAGTACAGCCATTTTGGGCAAAGAAATCTTTAATTGAGGCCTAGTCTGGTTCAGGCCGTGTGAGATACACCCTTCACATACTGTTGTTCTATTCTACTATTAATTAAACACCCATTTAGGGCAATATCCTAAATTCGAGAAATATGAGGAGAGCGTCAAATAAGGGACGTAGCCCAGGTCGTGGTGCTGCTGGTGGAGCTCCTGTTGCAGGGAGAGGACGTGGTCGATCTGTGCCAGCTACACGCACAAGTGAAAACCCTTCCTCAGGTGCGAGTATGCGACAGAACCTGCAGTGGTATTTGGTAGGTCCTAATGCGGCTTTAAGAATGGTGAGGCCTGGACAAGTACAGGCGATAGTAGATTGGGTTGCTGACAGTGGATCCAGTTCCTTCACACTGTCTCCCACCCAGTCTCCTGCTGAAAGACCACAGTCGGCACCTGCAGCCGATGTCCATCAGTCTTTTACCTTACCCTCTTGCAAATCAGCCAAGCAGTCTGAGCCCCAAGTCATGCAGCAGTCTCTTCTGCTTTTTGATGACTCTGTTAGCAGGGTTTCCCTGGGCCATCCACCTAGCCCTGCCCCAGAAGTGGAAGAGATTGAGTGCACCGATGCCCAAGCACTTATCTTTCAAGATGAGTACATGGGAGGATCATCGCAGCACGTCTCGGATGATGACGAAACACAGGTGCCAACTGCTGGGGCTTTCAAAAGTTTGCAGACCGACAAGGAAGGCAGGGGTGAAGACTGGGTGGAAGATGATGTGGAGGACGATGAGGTCCTTGACCCCACATGGAATCAAGGTCATGCGAGTGACCTATGTAGTTCGGAGGAAGAGGCGGTGGTCGCACAAAGCCACCAGCACAGCAGAAGAGGGAGCAGGGTGCAAAAGCAGAGCGGCCGTCATCTAGACAGTACGCCTGCTACTGCCCACCGCAGCAAGGGACCGAGCACACCAAAGCCAGCTCCAAGGAGTTCCCTGGCGTGGCAGTTCTTTGGACAATGTGCTGACGACAAGACACAAGTGGTTTGAGCCTGAAGTGAGGCATAAACATTCTCAACCTGAGCACAACCTGCATGACCAGGTATTTAAGTGCAAAGCACGAGCTGCAGTGGAGTAGACACCTCAAACACCAAGAAAGGTCTCTGGCTCTTCCTGCTTCCTCTTCTGCTGCAGTCTCGGTCTCTTCATCCACCTCTGGAGTGACAGTGCCACCTGCCACCCCGCAAACAGAGGATCTGCCAGCAACACCAACACCTGGGTCACCAAGCATCTCCACAATGTCCCAAGAAAGCGTTCAGCTCTATATCTTCCAAACGCTGGAGAGTATGAGGAAGTACCCCCCTACCCACCCACGACCCCTAACCCCGAATGCCAGCATTTCTAAATTACTGGCCTTTGAAATGCAGTCAGTCATTCAGTCTGGTGGAGACTAAAAGTTTTAAAGGCCTTATGGCGATGGCTGTCCCACAGTACGTCGTGCCCAGCTGCCACTACTTTTCAAGGAGAGCCATCCCTTCCCTGCACAACCAAGTAGGGGAAAAAATCAGGTGTGCACTGCGCAACGCCATCTGTGGCAAGGTGCACCTCACTACGGATACGTGGACCAGTAAGCACGGTCAGGGATGTTATATCTCCATAACAGCACACTGGGTAAATGCAGTGGCGGCTGGACCTGAGGCGGATAGCAGTTTGGCGCATGTCCTTGCACCACCGAGGATTGCAGGGCGCTTCAATTTGCCTCCTGTTGCTTCCTCCTCCTACTCTGCTTCCTCATCCTCTACCAGCTCCTCATCCGGTCAGTGTAACACCTTCACCACCAACTTCAGCACAGCCAGGGGTAAACGACAGCAGGCAGTTTTAAAACTTATCTGTTTGGGGGACAAACCCCACAGGAGCAGGAGCTGTGGACGGGCCTTGAACAACAGACGGATGAGTGGTTTGTGCCAGTCAGCCTCAAGCCCGGCCTGGTGGTGTGCGATAATGGGCAAAATCTCGTAGCAGCTCTGGGACTAGCCGGTTTGACACACATCCCTTTACTGGCGCATGTGCTGAATTTGGTGGTGCAGAGATTCCTTGAAAATTACCCTGATATGTCAGAGCTGCTGCATAAAGTGTGGGCCGTCTGTGCGCGCTTTTGGCGTTCTCACCCTGCTGCTGCTCGCCTGTCAGCGCTGCAGCGTAACTTCGGCCTTCCCGCTCACCGCCTCTTATGCGACATGCCCACAAGGTGGAACTCCACCTTGCACATGCTGACCAGACTGTGCTAGCAGCAGCAGGCGATAGTGGAGTTTCAGCTGCAGCATGCACAGGTGAGTCGCTCGGCGGAACAGCACCACTTCACCACCAATAACTGGGCCTCCATCTGAGACCTGTGTTCCTTGTTGCGCTGTTTCGAGTACTCCACCAACATGGACAGTGCCGATAACGCCGTTCTCAGCTTTACTATCCCACTTCTGTGCCTCTTTGAAAAAACGCTCCTGGCGATGATGGAAGAGGATGTGGCACAGGAGGAGGAGAAGGAGGAGGAAGATGGATCATTTCGTAATGTTTCCGGCCAGTCATTCCCAAGTGGCTTCAAGGGTGGGTTCCTGCACCCACAAACGCCAGGTACACAATTGTCCAGCCAGGGCACAGTTCTGGAGAATGACGAGGTGGAGGAGGAGATGGAGGAGGAGGAACCAGGTTCACATCAGTGGTGCGTGGATGGGGGGATACAGAGGACACAGAAGATACACCCCCCACAGAGGACATCTTTTCGTTGCCTCTGGGCAGCCTGGCACACATGAGCGATTACATGCTGCAGTGTCTCTGCAATGACCACCAAGTTGCCCACATTCTAACTTGTGCTGATTACTGGGTGGCCACGCTGCTGGATCCACGTTACAAGGACAACGTACCGTCCTTAATTCCATCACTGGAGCGTGATCGTAAGATGCGCGAGTACAGCGCACGCTGGTAGACGCGCTGCTGGTGGCATTCCCACCTGACAGCGGGGACACAATGGAAGCATAAGGCGAACGCAGAGGACGAGGAAGAGGTCGCCAATGCAGCTGGGGCACCGCCAGCACCTCAGAAGGCAGGGTTAGCATGGCCAAAATGTGGAAGCACGCCATAACAACCAGCACCACCAGCTGATATGGAACGTCTTAGCAGGAGGCAGCATTTCACCAACATGGTGGAGCAGTATGTGTGCACATGCTTACACATACTGAATGACGGGTCTGCCCCCTTCAACTTCTGGGTCTCCAGATTGGGCACATGGCCTGAGCTTGCCCTTTATGCCTTGGAGGTGCTGGCCTGCCCTGCAGCCAGTGTATTTTCTGAACGTGTGTTTAGCACAGCAGGGAGCGTCATCACAGACAAGCGCAGCCGCCTGTCCACAGCCAATGTAGACAAGCTCACGTTCATTAAAATGAACCAGGCATGGATCCCTCATGACTTGTCCTTACCTTGTCAGTTACATTTTCTGGTGAAATTCAGCAATTTTTGGGTGTATAGTACCACTGCTATACCAATTAGACAGGTTTAAAAAAAAAATTGTAAGTTACATTTTTGGGTGAAATTCACCAATTTTTGGGTGTATAGTACCAGTGCTATACCTAGTAGGCCGGTTAACAAAAAAATAAATAATTGTCAGTTACATTTTCAGTTGAAATTCTAAAATTTTTGGGTGTGAAGTACCACTGCTATACCTAGTAGACAGGTTAAACAATAAAAAAATGTGTCTGTTACATTTTATGGTGAAATTCACCAATTTTTGGGTGTGATGTACCACTTCTATACCTAGTAGGCCCGTTAAAAAAAAAAAAAAAATTGTCAGTTACATTTTCAGTTGAAATTCAACAATTTTTGGGTGCGAAGTACCACTGCTATACCTAGTAGACCGGTAAAAAAAAGAATTGTCAGTTACATTTTCTGGTGAAATTCAGCAATTTTTTGGTGTGATGTACCACTGATATACCTATTAGACCGGTAAAAAAAACATTTGTCAGTTACATTTTTGGCTCAAATTCACAAAATTTTGGGTGTAATATACCCCTCCTCTACCTAGTTGACAGCTTAATAAATTTCAATAATTTTTGTTTTACATTTTCGGGTGACAATAAACAATTGTTTTCTGTCATAGACCCCTGCTCTACTAAGTAGACAGGTTACATTCTTGGGTTGACATCAGGCTCGTACTGGCCCACAGGGGTACAGGGGAATCCCCCGGTGGGCCCCTGGGCAAAGTGGGCCCCTAGTCTCCCACCCTCTGCACAAGTGGCACATAACACATTAGATTTTTTGCACTACATACATTTAATCACTGTACAGCACCTCCACCAGCCTATGTTCATATAAAAAACTTGTTAGATTATTTATTATATTTGAAAGTATCCATATGGTGGGCCCCCAAAATAAATTTTACTGGTGGGCCCTAGGTACCCCAGTCCGACACTGGTTGACATTATACAATTTTAGACGTGAATAAACCCCTGCTCTGCATAGGTGACAGGGAATAAAATTTCTGAAATGCTTCTTTAATTGATGCGCACCACCTCCTTTGATTCAATGCTTAAACTTAGACAAGTTGTACCACATTTGCACTTCAATTATTTGTCCCACATTTCCGCTATACCCTTTTGGCCAACATTAGCGCCTCAATAGCTTTTCCCACATTTCAGCTTGACTCTTTTGGCCCACATTTGGGCTTATGTAATTTGTCCCACATTTGCGCCTCAATAGTTTTTCCCACATTTCTGCTCGATCCCAATTTTTTAAAATAAATTTATCTCCCTGATTCCCCGCCACCCGTGATCACCATGGTAGGCGCATAAAAGAACATCGAAAGTTGATAGAGCAGATATCAAATTGGATCGTGAACATCACGGAGACGTGCGACATGATGGGGAAGTAAGTATGCACACGCCTACACGAACTAACTGACAGGGGTCAGCCCCTGCAACTTCTGGGTCTACAACTTGGGCACATGGCCTGAGCTTGCCTTTTACGCCTTGGAGGTGCTGGCCTGCCCTGCAGCCAGTGTCTTGTCTGAACGTGTGTTTAGCACGACTGGAGGGTTATCTTTCCCAATGATTTGGGGTGTACCCTAATTTAAAAAAATAAAAAATAAATTAAAACCAAAAAGCAGTGTAGGCTACCTCCTCCTCCTCCACCGCCACTTCCACCTACACCGCCACATTAACCACCTCCTCAACCTCCTACTCCATATGGACCTGGTCCTCCTAGATCAAGATTATTATTTTTACATTATTTTAAGTCATTTCCCTATCCACATTTGTTTGCAGAGCACTTGCCATACTCTTAACCACATTTTGATGACATTTGCAGCCCTCTAGCCCTTTCCATGACATTTTTACAGCCATTGTAGTGCTCAAAAGTTCGGGTCCCCATTGACTTTAATGGGGTTCTGGGTCAAGTTCGGGTCCCGAACTCTAACTTTTTTCCGGAGTTCAGCCGAACCCGTCGAACCCGAACATCCAGGTGTCCGATCAACTCTAGTCATAACTCATTAGCTGAACGGAGAGTATGGGTAGGGTCTTAGACAGAAATGAAGGAAGAGATGTAGGGGGTGCAGCACTGTGGAGAGCTTTGTGGGTGAAAATGAGTACTTCAAATTGAATCCTGTACTGTATGGGTAACCAGTACAGTGACTGGTACAGGGTAGAGGCATCGGAGTAGCAGTTAGACAGATGAGCCTGGCTTCTGCATTAAGGATAGATTGGAGAGGGGAAAGTCTGGTGAGGGTGGATACCAATTAGTAATGAGTTACAGTAATCGAGATAGGAATGGATCAGGGCAACAATGAGAGTTAACATGGTATAAAGCTGAAGCCTGCTCTCCCTGAATTCTTTGAAGGCCATTTGGTACCAGCAGAGCTAGGATACAGTGGGCTCAGTATATATGTGGAAACTGCCAAGAATCTCACATTTTATAATGAGCATAGCATTAGTACTAATATATTTTTTAGAGTCAATAAATTTTTTTTTTTTTTTTATTGAAGTATATCATAAAGGGAAATAATGCTGCACAACACACGCAGGTGAGCACGGCATACAAGTAAATAAATCTCCCAAACAGGGGAGTTCAAAAGAACAAGAGTCAAGGCAATAAGTAAAGTGAAATGACAAATAATTAAATTGCCACATAATAAATGACGAATAGTAAAAACATAAAACATAAGGCATCAGCAATTCCTCAAAGTGCACCAACAGGGGAGGGGGGAAGGAGGAGGGGGGGGGGAGAGAGAAAGGGTATAGATTATAGGTACTTCGAACCTTGCTTTAGCTATGAAAGAAAAGTTAGGAGGTGGACATATGTTTTGAGGATTTCCATAAACTCCATGTTTTTTCGTATTTAGTGGTGTTGCAGATGGCATTGCTAGCTGCAGAAGCCATAATTTGTTCAAAGAGACAGGTTCTGTTAACCCTTTGGATTACTTCTACTATCGTGGGCGGGTGGAGGGATTTCCACTTTGAGGTGATGGCTAATTTAGCTGCTAGGAGGATATGACAAACCAAACCCCTACCTGAGATAGGAATGTCCAAAATTCCAATCATAAGTAATGCTAGCGAGGGGGAGGAGGGACACAAAGTTGGTTGTGGACCCAGGACCTGTACAATTAAGGCAAAGACCTCCATCCAGAAGGGTTTAACTATTGGGCAATCCCATAGAATATGGAATAACGTGCCTTTATGTCCGCATTCCCTCCAGCAAAGGGGGGAGACTGACGGGTAAATGAGATGTAGCCTCTCAGGGGTAAAATACCACCTAAGTGTGGTTTTCACACATGATTCATAATGAGTCACACAGGTGATATCTTTTGAGACAAACTTAAAAGCAGACTGCCATTGTAAAGGTGTAATCTTCGCTTTTAGATCTTGTTCCCAAGATAACAGCGGTGCAGACAGAGTGAAGGTGTCTTTGCGGTTCAACTGTAGATATAAAGGACGAAGGGTTTTGGTTATATGTTTTGGCGGTGACCATAATTCTAATATTCGTTTGTTAATTGCAGGAAAGGATGGATTTTCCCCTAAGTAATGCCTTATTCTAAGATATTTATAGAAGTCTACATTGGGAATTTTAAAGGTATGATGAAGGCTTTCAAAGGTAACCATACTATCTTTTTGAAATAGTTGTGCAATTTCCGTAATGCCATATTTGCCCCAGGCCGCCACTCCCAAGTCCGGGATGAGATGATCTAGTACCACTAGCGGGATGTGTCCCCATGAAGGAAGAGTTCCATTAACCGTGAGAGTATAGTACTTAATCCAACAATCTAGGGCATTAGAGGCTAGGAAGGATAAACTTGGTTTGATAAATGACTTCTCTAGGGAAGCTATTAATAATGCTCTACAATTACCTCCTGTGATTTCCGAGGCGTCAATATGAGCCCATTGTTTGGACAGGTCCATCCTCCACCAGCTCTCCAGCTGAGTTATTTGTGTCGCTAGGTAATAGTCATAAATATTTGGTAAGCTGATACCTCCCATTTGTTTCTTAATCTGCAGAATTTTTGAAGCAATTCTGGGCTTTTTTCCCTGCCAGAGAAAGGAGTTCAATATTTTGTTGCACTGAGAAAAATAAGACACTGGGAGCTTTATGGGGAGAACTCTAAAAAGGTAGAGAAGTTTGGGTAGAGCGAACATCTGGAACGTAGCCAGTCTGCCAAACCAGGAAATTATAAACTTATTGTATTGCTCTAGGTCTTTCTTCAAATTTGATATTAAAGGAGGGTAGTTAGCTAAATATAGCTTATGAGTTGAGGAGGTGAGATTTATGCCCAAATATTGGATTTGGTCAGGTTGCCAGTCTAACATGAATTTTTCTTTGAGGGGCTTAATAATAGCGGGGGCTAGATTTAGGGGCATGGCCTGGGACTTAGCTGTGTTTAGCTTATAATAGGAAAGTTGGCCAAATTTGGCAATAATATCTAGGGCTGAGGATAGAGAGGATGATGGGTCAGTGAGTGTGAGTATTACGTCATCCGCATATAGGCTCAGCGTATGGGTGCGATCAGCTATCTGGATCCCCGATACATTTTTGTTTAAACGCAGGGCTTGGGCGAGGGGTTCAATAGACAAAATGAACATGAGGGGGGAGAAGGGGCAACCCTGTCTGGTCCCGTTGGATATGGCAAATGATTTAGATAGGGATCCATTTACCCATACTCTGGCTGAGGGGTCAGCATAAAGAGCCTGGATAGAGGTTAGTGTAGGACCACCTATTCCCATTTTAGAGAGAACCGCGAAGGAAAAGGACCAGCAGATGCGGTCAAACGCTTTTTCGGCGTCCAGCGTCACAAAAAGTGCTGGGGTTTTCTTCCTCTGTATATGTGAGAGGATGTTTAGGACCCTTCTAGAGTTTTCCTGGATTTGTCGGCCTTTAACAAAGCCGACCTGGTCGGAGTGTATAAGCGAGGGGATAAGAGGGGCAAGTCTATTTGATAGGACTCTGGCAAATATCTTTATATCTGTATTTAGAAGGGATATGGGGCGGAAATGTTTTGGGTCGTCTGTTGGCTTATTAGGTTTGGGAATGGTCACAATTAAAGCTTCGAGCATCTCTCTAGGGAAGGAACCCGTCTCTCTGGCAGATCTAAAGGATTGTAACATATAGCTGGAGAGCTGGTCAAAGAACGCCCTATAGTAGGAATTAGATAGGCCATCGGGGCCAGGAGCTTTATTTGGGGGTAATTTTTTAACAATGGCATGCAGTTCTTCCACTGTCAGGGGGGCATTTAGGGATTGTAATTGTGCCGTGGTCAACTGGGGGAGACCTAATCTGTTTAAGAATGCATCAATTTGATCTGGTTGTGGTGGTGTGACCATCTTGCTTGGGGACAGGTTGTAGAGGGAGGCATAGAAATCTCCAAAGGCGTCTGCTATTTCTGTTGGGGAAGTTAGTTTTTTCCCAGAAGAGGAATCCCTGAGAAAGGGGATCTTGGATTTGGCTGCTCTTCGTTTTAAACGGTTAGCTAGCAGTTTCCCTGCTTTGTTATCTTGATAGTAGAAAGAGGCCTGTGTCCTTTTTAGTCTCAATTCATGTTTATACAGAAGGCATGATGATAATTGTGATCTAAGAGACTTAAAGTCCTCTGAGTGGGAGGGGGATATAGAAGCTTTATTAAGGGTCTCAATTCTCCGGATCTCGCTGGTTAATTTGTCTATTTTTTCTCTACGTTCTCTCTGGATCCTACTGCCTATTTTAATAAATACTCCCCTAATATAGGCCTTATGGGCACACCATAGGGTGGAGGGGTTGGAAACAGAACCATCATTTAGCATAAAAAAAACTTTCAATGCGGCTTTAAGTTCCTGAGAAAGTTGAGGATGGTCAATGACATATGTATTGTTTCGCCAAGGGGAATACGGCTTGGCGAAATGGGATTCTTTTAAAGAAAGGGAAATCGGGGCGTGGTCTGACCATGTGATCGTGTGTATGGACGAAGAAATCACGTTAGCAATCACTGACCTGCTAGTTAAAAACATGTCAATTCTGGAGTATGACTGGCCTGTTGGTGAGAAGAAAGAGTAGTCCCTTTCTGTACCATGTTGAATCCTCCAGATATCGTACAAATCTTCTTGTAAGAAGAGAGGTGAGATAGCTCCCGGAGTATCTCTGGTAGGGTTTGTGGAATCTACGCTTGGGTCCATAATTAAGTTGAAGTCACCGCTCCAGATCACATGGCCAGACCTCAACCCTCGTACTTTAGAAGCAAGATGCCTGAAGAAGGAAAGCTGATGCTTGTTAGGGGCATATACAAAAACTAATGTGTATTCAACATTATTTATAGAGCAAACAAGTATAACATATCTGCCCCCGGGGTCTAGGACCAAGGATTTCAAAGAAAAGGCTACTGAATGGCTAATGGCCACTAGTACCCCTCTCTGTTTTTTAACATGATGGGATTGAAAGATATGAGGGAACTTGGGGTGGTGAATTCTGTCGGCATCAGATTGGAGTAAATGGGTTTCAGTGGCGCAAAAGATGTCACACTTTAGTTCATGAATTTCCTTCCACAGCATGGACCTCTTAAAGGGACTATTTAGCCCTTTGACATTTAAAGCGGAGATCTTGAGAACCATATCTGCGGGAGGAACGCCAGAACCACAAGCTCAGTTCTACTTATGTTAGGAGGGCAATTCAAGATTTTAGTACATCCAAGCTCCAAATCAGATCTCAGTGAAGTAACCCCTATAGGTGCATGAGGAGGACAAGTATAGTGCATATTGAGGAAATGGCAAAAGAAAAACAAAAAGTATGAACATAAAAAGAACAGTAAAAGTAACACATAGAAAAGGCACCTGATAGCCATCAGGCGCAATGGTGTGGGCTTACGAGGCAGTTTCTGCCCGACTAACCACTCGAGTCCTACACACAGTGATAGATTAAACTAAGAAATCAGACAGATCACCGGTCAACGTGGGGGTTTACGTCTGGATGGAACAGTCTGCCATTCAGTTGCAATCTGGACCGGACCTCTTGCTTGAAGATCCGAGATATCTTTGAAGGGAATGTTCCAATCTTCTAGTAGCTTTTTCCCTGAGTTCAGAGAATGAACTGCATGAAGGGTGCCCTGGTGCTGGATCAACACTTTAGTGGGGAAACCCCAACGGTAAGGGATATTATGGTCCCGGAGGGCTGCGGTAAAGGGAGCCAGGTTTCTTCTTTGCTGAAGAGTTGGGGCAGACAGGTCTGCAAAGATTTTAACCCCTTCATGCGGAGCCGGTAAGGGGCCTTTTTTTCTGGAGGCGTTCATGAGCTGCTCCTTGATGTGAAAAAAATGGACTCTGGCCAGAACATCTCTGGGGACTGCATCTGGTAGGTGTTTCGGTCTGGTCACTCTATGTGCCCTATCCAGGGTGAGATCTCTGTCATTCATGTTTGGTAAGAGTGACCGCATAAGGTCCGTTATGTAAGCCTCTAGCTCCTTAGGTGGTATTTCTTCAGGTATACCCCGTAGCTTAATATTGTTACGGCGAGACCTGTCTTCTAGGTCTATCACCTTATTTTTGAGCCTCTCCACCTCTGAGGATAATTCCTCATGTGCATCCACCAGATGATTGTGTGACGCTGCAAAATCTCCCATTTTGGTTTCAACATGGGTGAGCCGTTTGTCTGCCTCAGTGATTGAGGCCTGCAGGGGAGTCAGGAGGGCCGCAATTTCGCTATGCATGGAGCGGCTAAACACCACCAGCATTTCTTTTATCATGTTGCCCGTGGCCAGGTCGTCTGTGGTGGGGAAGTTTGCAAGAGATGGGGTAACCTGGTCACTCACCTCCGCTTGTGTCAGCTCATCCTCCTGCAGACGAGGTTTCTGTTTAAGCGGGCTCTGACTTGGAGATTCAAACGCTCGGGCCTGTTGTTCCGGCGGGTTGCGTCGGTCCGGTGATATCATCACAGGCTTGGTAAGGTGAGGTTCGTCTGGCGACACGGGGTGTGTGGATGAGGGGTGGGAAGCAGGAAAGTTTCTTTGTTGAGGTGGAGTAGATGCTGGTGAGACATGTTCCGCGGAGCTGGAGGAGCGCGTGGAAGCAGGTGAACCCGCGCCATTTTGGTCTCTGAGTCTCTCCACAAAGAAGTCGAGTTTACCTTGCTTCTTGACCGATTTTTTCCCCCTGGTCATCATGGGTGTGAAGCGGAAGGCTATTACTCCAGTATCAGACGGATAAATCGGGTGTCAGCCTGATATTGCTTGCAGGTCGCTCGGTAGGGCTCGGGAGCTAACAGCTCAAGCGGCCATCTCTCTCGGCTGGCAAACCACGCCCCCAGTACTAGTATATTTTTTGTAGTGAGGATGTTATTAGTTCACAACTTCATATATTTTGTGTTTACAGAGTGTTGTTGCATTGTGTTTGAGTGAGTTTATACCACCAGCATAAAACTGAGACAATGATAATTTCTATCCTGGACCTTTAACCCCCTAAGATGCCATTGTAAATCTAAGGGGTTTGTCAAAGTGTGCTATAACCCTAATGGCTCACATGGCAAACTGATCTGCCTGTTTGTACACCAATTTGGCCCTGCAACAGACAGGACTTACCGTATTTCTCGCCCTAGAAGACACATTACCCCCTCCGCCAAAAGTGTGTGTGGGGGGGAATGGTAGTGCTTCTTATATTGCGAATGCTGCCATTTAACACTGATACATCGCAAGCTGCGATGCTGCACAGCGCTGCAGGCAATGTATCAGCGGGGAGGGAGGAGGGGCTAGGGGCTGGCAACTGATATTGGAATGGCAGCGTGGCCCGGTGCAGTCACAGTATTCTATTACATTGGGCCACGCTGACTGTAGTATTTATACGTATGTAACGTGTAGGCATGGGAGCTTTGTTAAACTATAGAAATCCTCTGCAGCAGTAGTGAAATCCACATAGTACTCACTTGAAACTCCCGTAGCAGGCGGGCCGGGCGGCAGCGTAAAGTCACTGACTACGTCATGCGCCTCCTCCGCCAGCTTCATTCATAAAGTGGGAGGAGCAGGCGCATGACATAGTGAGCAGGGCCGGCGCCACCTGTAAGGCAACCTAGGCAGTCGCAAGTTTTTTTTTAAAGTACGGCGGCGGGCCCTCCCCCGCACCGGGCGGCTGCCGCACTGACCGGGCTGGTGCGTCTATAATTAGGCACCGCCCGGGCGCAGCCTGAAGAGAGGGACTGACAGGAGGGAAGCGCCTCTAATGTAGCGTGCCCAAGCTCTGTTCGGTCTGCGGTACAGGAGCTTTTGTTTCCTGTATCCGGCCGGACTGACAGGAAGTGCTCACTTAGTGTGCACTTCCTTTCAGTCCGTCCGGGTACAGGAAACAAATGCTCCTGTACCGCGGACCGAACAGAGCTTGGCCACGCTACACTAGAGGTGGGGGGGAATGAGAGTGACAAGGGAGGGGGGGAGTAAATGAGAGTGACAAGGGAGGGGGGAGGAGGAAATGAGAGTGACAAGGGAGGGGGGAGGAGGAAATGAGAGTGACAAGGGAATGGGGGGGAATGAGAGTGACAAGGGAGTGGGGGGGGTGAGAGTGACAAGGGAGGGGGGGAGTAAATGAGAGTGACAAGGGAGGGGGGAGTAAATGAGAGTGACAAGAGGGGGGGGAGTAAATGAGAGTGACAAGGGAGGGGGAGAGAGTGACAAGGGGCGGGGTGAGAAAGAGAGTGACAAGGGAGGGGGATAAGAGTGACAAGGGAGAGGGGATAAGAGTGACAAGGGAGGGAGGGGAGAAGAGAGTGACAAGGGAGGGGGGGAGAGTGACAAGGGAGGGGGGGAGTGACAAAGGAGGGAGGGAAGGAGAGAGTGACAAGGGAGGGAGGGGGGAGAAGAGAGTGAGTGACAAGGGAGGGAGGGGGGAAGAGAGTGACAAGGGAGGTGGGGGGAGAAGAGAGTGACAAGGGAGGGGGGAGGAGAAGAGAGTGACAAGGGAGGGGGGGGAGAGTGACAAGGGAGGGGGGGAGAGTGACAAAGGAGGGAGGGGGGGGGAGAGAGTGACAAGGGAGGGAGGGAGGAGAAGAGAGTGACAAGGGAGTCCCCAGAGCCAGACTGCAGCCAGAGACCAGATCATCTTATTGTCCTGGTGGTAAGTAGACAATGCAATATGTTTATTATTTAATTGTTTAGTTATTAATACTACATTGGAAACTAATTTACTTCACATTAAGGCTCCATTCACACATCCGCAACGTGTTTTGCGGATACACGGAGCCGCGGAAAGCGGCAATGTGCGTTCCGCATTTTGCGGACTGCACATTGCCGGCACTAATAGAATATGCCTGTTCTTGTCTTGCGGACAATATGCCTGTTCTTGTCTTGCGGACAAGAATAGGACATGTTCCATTTTTTTGCGGAACTGAAGTGCGGACCCGGAAGTGTAGAACGAAATTGCGGACGTGTGAATGGAGCCTAAAAGGACACTATAGTCCCAGAACCACTACAGTTTAATGTAGTGGTACTGGTGTCTGTATCGTGTTCCTGCAGAGAAAAGACCCTGTGCAGTACTGGTGTTAAAGGAGCATTATAGTGACAGGAAAATAAACTCATTTTCCTGGCACTATATAGTTGTTAGGAGTGGGGCACCCTCGTGTCCCCCTCCCACTGGGCTGAAGGGGTTAAAACCCCTTCAGCCACTTACCTTTCTCCAGCGCCGGCACTGGGAACTCTTCTCCCCGATCCTCCTCTCAGCTGCGAATGCGCATGCGCGCGCATTCAAAACTATGTTCCGCGTCTTCCCACTGTCATTTTTGCAGTGAGAATCGCGGAAGCACCTCTAGCGGCTGTCAGGGAGACAGCTACAAGAAGCTTGATTAACCCTAAGGGAAACATAAAAGGGTTTCTACCACCTCGTTTTGTCATATTTAGCTGTCAGACACTAGCGATCCGCTAGTGTCTGCTCTACCAAACAATGCTATTATAATAGCTTTTTGTGCAGCCGTCTGCCTAAAAAACAAACTTTTATTGATATGCTAATGAGCCTCTAGGTGCTATGCGGGCATCTTTTCAGCACCTAGAGGCTCGGTCTACTCACCCAAAATGCCGCGCAGCGCGTCCCTCCAGCCCGCCCATCTCCTCTGGAATGCGATCCTCCGCTGAACTTTGACTCATGACACATCCATCAGGTGGGACAGGACAGCCAATTGAGACATTTCAGCACATGGACACACCCCAAACCCTATAACAGAACCCGATCTGGCAGCCATTTTACATTATGTGTTTTGCCAGTTTAGGGAGAGGTTGCATTTTGGAGCAGGGACAGGCTGTTAGGAATTTAGGGACACCAAACGCTAGCTAATAGGGCCACAAAAGTCCTTTTAAGATCTAGTAATGTTGTGCTATCGATAGGTGTGATACACAGAGGGATGTGATATACTTATAATATACTTTCTAACATAGAAAGTATATTATAGTGCATTTATATGCTTCCAGAAAATACTGATTGAGGGCCTTGATCTATCAGCTTCCACAAAATAGTGATTGAGGTTTTCCATATACCTGCGTCCACAAAATTACTGCTTGAGGGTGATATACCAGCTTCAACTAACAACTGATTGAGGCCTGCCATATATCAGCTTCCAAAAAATAATGATAGAGGTTTTCCATATACCTGCATCCACAAAATTACAGCTTAAATGTGATATACCAGCTTCAACTAACAACTGATTGAGGCCTGCCATATATCAGCTTCCACAAAATAGTGGTAGAGGTTTTCCATATACCTGTGTCCACAAAATTACTGCTTGAGGGTGATATACTAGCTTCAACTAACAACTGATTGAGGCCTGCCATATATCAGCTTCCACAAAATAGTGATAGAGGTTTTCCATAAACCTGCATCCACAAAATTACAGCTTGAATGTGATATACCAGCTTCAACTAACAACTGATTGAGTCCTGCCATATATCAGCTTCCACAAAATGTATCTAAGGCTACTTTCACACCTGCGTTCGGGTGTCCGCTCGCGAGCTCCGTTTGAAGGGGCTCACAAGCGGCCCCGAACGCATCCGTCCAGCCCTAATGCATTCTGAGTGGACGCGGATCCGCTCAGAATGCATCAGTCTGGCGGCGTTCAGCCTCCACTCCGCTCAGCAAGCGGACACCTGAACGCTGCTTGCAGCGTTCGGGTGTCCGCCTGGCCGTGCGGAGGCAAGCGGATCCGTCCAGACTTACAATGGAGGTCAATGGGGACGGATCCGCTTGAAGATGACACCATATGGCTCAATCTTCAAACGGATCCGTCCCCCATTGACTTTCAATGTAAAGTCTGGACGGATCCGCTCAGGCTACTTTCAGACTTAGTTTTTTTTTCAAACTATAATGCAGACGGATCTATTCTGAACGGATACAAACGTCTGCATTATAGGAGCGGATCCGTCTGAGCAGACATCAGACGGACCCGCTCTGAACGCTAGTGTGAAAGTAGCCTAAAACAGGTAGAAAAAAGCTGGCTACAGATGTAGCAGGGTTAACACATAAACTCTTAACTCAAATTTCTTAACTCATCGTGTTATCTTGAAACAAAAGACATTGAAAAGCAATTGAAGGTGTTTGCTTTAGATAACACTTCTCATAAAACATGAGTGTTAACTCTACTACATCTGTATGTCCACAATGTACAATCGTTGGCAAAAGTTTTGAGAATGACACAAATATTAGGGTACATGCACACGTTCAGGATTCATGTGCGGAGAATCCGCACTGAAATCCGCAGGTGTTCGCAGGCAAATCTGTGCGGTCAATCCGCATTAATTGGTGCGGATTTGCATACGGATTTGCGTGCGGATTTGGTGCGGATTCGGTGCGGATTTTCCGCATGCGGATTTCACTAAGTGAATGAAGAAAATCCGGTCAGGAAAAAAAAAATTTATTGACATGTCGCGGATTTTAAAATCCGCACCGCAGGTCAAAATCCGCGCGGAAAAAATCCGCATCGTGTGCATTGAGAATTTCAAATTCTCATAGAATACAATGGACATGACCTACGGTGCGGATTTTCCGCACGCAAATCCGCGCGCAAAATCCGCACGCAATCCTGATCGTGTGCAGGGGGCCTTAGTTTTCACAAAGTTCGCTGCTAAACTGCTTTTAGATCTTTGTTTCAGTTGTTTCTGTGATGTAGTGAAATATAATTACACGCACTTCATACGTTTCAAAGGCTTTTAATCGACAATTACATGACATTTATGCAAAGAGTCAGTATTTGCAGTGTTGGCCCTTCTTTTTCAGGACCTCTGCAATTCGACTGGGCATGCTCTCAATCAACTTCTGGGCCAATTCCTGACTGATAGCAACCCATTATTTCATAATCACTTCTTGGAGTTTGTCAGAATTAGTGGGTTTTTGTTTGTCCACCCGCCTCTTGAGGATTGACCACAAGTTCTCAATGAGATTAAGATCTGGGGAGTTTCCAGGCCATGGACCCAAAATGTCAACGTTTTGGTCCCCGAGCCACTTAGTTATCACTTTTGCCTTATGGCACGGTGCTCCATCATGCTGGAAAATGCATTGTTCTTCACCAAACTGTTGTTGGATTGTTGGAAGAAGTTGCTGTTGAAGGGTGTTTTGGTACCATTCTTTATTCATGGCTGTGTTTTTGGGAAAATTGTGAGTCAGCCCACTCCCTTGGATGAGAAGCAACCCCACACATGAATGGTCTCAGGATGCTTTACTGTTGGCATGACACAGGACTGATGGTAGCGCTCACCTTTTCTTCTCCTGACAAGCCTTTTTCCAGATGCCACAAACAATCGGAAAGAGGTTTCATCGGAGAATATGACTTTGCCCCAGTCCTCAGCAGTCCACTCACCATATTTTCTGCAGAAGATCAATCTGTCCCTGATGTTTTTTTTGGAGAGAAGTGGCTTCTTTGCTGGCCTTCTTGACACCAGGCCATCTTCCAAAAGTCTTCACCTCACTGTGCGTGCAGATGCGCTCACACCTGCCTGCTGCCATTCCTGAGCAAGCTCTGCACTGGTGGCACTCCGATCCCGCAGCTGAATCCTCTTTAGGAGACGATCCTGGCGCTTGCTGGACTTTCTTGGACGCCCTGAAGCCTTCTTAACAAGAATTGAACCTCTTTCCTTGAAGTTCTTGATGATCCTATAAATTGTTGATTGAGGTGCAATCTTAGTAGCCACAATATCCTTGCCTGTGAAGCCATTTTTATGCAAAACAATGATGGCTGCACGCATTTCTTTGCAGGTCACCATGGTTAACAATGGAAGAACAATGATTTCAAGCATCACCCTCCTTTTAACATGTCAAGTCTGCCATTTTAACCCAATCAGCCTGACATAATGATCTCCAGCCTTGGGCTCGTCAACATTCTCACCTGAGTTAACAAGACGATTACTGAAATGATCTCAGCAGGTCCTTTAATGACAGCAATGAAATGCAGTGGAAAGTTTTTTTTTGGGTTAAGTTAATTTTCATAGCAAAGAAGGACTATGCAATTCATCTGATCACTCTTCATAACATTCTGGAGTATATGCAAATTGCTATTATAAAAACTTAAGCAGCAACTTTTCCAATTTCCAATATTTATGTAATTCTCAAAACTTTTGGCCACGACTGTACTTTAAAACCAGGAAATGTTGAGGATGATGGAAAAAGTCATTCTTTTGGGGACATTTGAATAATAAAAATATTTAAAATGAGGAGCACCAACATTTTGGCACCAACAATGCTAGGAAAGCGTTGTACTTACCATAGTCAATGTGGGTCAATGTGACTGGATTGATGTAAAAAATGAAAATCAGACACCCTACAGTACATGACAAGGATAAAACCAGCCCTGTACGAAACATAGATCCAAAGATCTCCACATTCACTGCTCCAATTGTTCTGCTATTTTATCTTCAACCTGGCAGCTCAGGGGGTGTGTCCTTTATGTTGCAGCTCTCTTCCTGTAACTGCCATAGATTCTAACAGAACATACGGCGGGTGGCAGTTGAAGATTTAAACTGAGTATGTTCAACCAGCTCAGTTAGATGGACAAAAAAACAAGGAAATGCACAAACAGCAGGTGGCGCTATATAGATACTTTTATTGAAACGCCCACCAGCTATAAAATATTTTTAATTACATGCAATTACAAAAGTATTCAGATCCAGGTTCTGGTTTGAAAAATGTAAAATATGTTTTGTGACACAACCCCTTTAATTAATTAAAGGGGCACCAACTTTTTAATATGGATTGCATGAGTGGCAGAAATGTTTAAAAGAAAAAGTGATGAATAAAAACAAAAAAGGGGCATAGCGCATTGCTGGTTAATGCTATATGCACATGACAATATGTATTTTACTGGCCTTGTGCATCCAATACTTTCGTTGGTCCCTATTAGTGTTGAAAGCAAATATTCTAATCACAAATTTTTAACGCAAATGATTTTTTTTTTTCCATCAGTAATCTCCCTTCTTGCCTATGGGGCAATAAGACGGCTGCAATATCAGAGCTTAGCAACATCCCTAGCAACCAATAGGAAAGTTGCCTACCCCTTACTATATAAGAACCTCCCCAGCAGCCATTTTCTACAGTTTTATGGAGTTCTGAGAGAGACAGCAGTGTCATTGCTGTGCTCTGTGCTTTCATCTGGATCCTATTCCTTATCCAATTACATTAGATAGTTAGTTAGTTAGTTAGTTATATTATTTATATAATATTTATTTATATAATACAGATAGTTAGTGGGAGATAGTCAATGTAGGTTAGATAGTGATATAGTGTAGCTGATAGGTACCAGTGCAGGGTGTTATATAGTGTGATAGGAATTACGGTTTCTCTGCTGTCCATACATACATGTTAGGCCTCCTGCACACGAACGTATTTTTTTGCGGTCTGCAAAAACGGGTCCCGTTTTTCCGTGATCCGTGACCGTTTTTTCGTCCGTGGGTCTTCCTTGATTTTTGGAGGATCCACGGACATGAAAAAAAAGTCATTTTGGTGTCCGCCTGGCCGTGCGGAGCCAAACGGATCCGTCCTGAATTACAATGCAAGTCAATGGGGACGGATCCGTTTGACGTTGACACAATATGGTGCCATTTCAAACGGATCCGTCCCCCATTGACTTTCAATGTAAAGTCAGGAGTCCCTTTTATACCATCGGATCGGAGTTTTCTCCAATCCGATGGTATATTTTAACTTGAAGCGTCCCCATCACCATGGGAACGCCCCTATGTTAGAATATACTGTCGGATATGAGTTAGATCGTGAAACCTCATTTCCGACAGTATATTCTAACACAGAGGCGTTCCCATGGTGATGGGGACGCTTCTAGTTAGAATATACTACAAACTGTGTACATGACTGCCCCCTGCTGCCTAGCAGCATCCGATCTCTTACAGGGGGCCGTGATCAGCACAATTAACCCCTCAAGTGCCGCACCTGAAGGGGTTAATTGTACTATCATATCCCCCTGTAAGAGATCAGGGCTGCCAGGCAGCAGGGGGCAGACCCCCCCCCCTCCCCAGTTTGAATATCTATTGTAATAAATCGTTGGTGGCCAGTGTGCGCCCCCCCGCCCCCCCCCCCCCTTCCTCCCTCTATTGTAATAAATCGTTGGTGGCACAGTGTGCGCCCCCCATCGCCCCCCCCCCCTCCCTCTATAGCATTAACAACATTGGTGGCCAGTGTGCGGCCTCCCATCTCCCCCCCCCCCCGATCATTGGTGGCAGCGGGTCACTAGCAAAGATTCATACTTACCTGGGATCTGCGATGTTCGTGTCCGGCCGGGAGCTCCTCCTACTGGTAAGTGACAGTTCATTTAGCAATGCGCCGCACAGACCTGAGGCTGTCACTTACCAGTAGGTGGAGCTCCCGGCCGGACACGAACATCGCAGCAGCAGCCAGCAGCAGGTAAGTATGAATCTTCTACTATTGTACTATTGCTAAGTAACCATGGCAATCAGGACTGTAGTAGCGTCCCGGTTGCCATGGTTACCGATCGGAGCCCCAGCGATTAAACTGGGACTCCGATCGGAACTCCGCTGCCACCAATGATGATGGGGGGGGGGGGGGGGGAGATGGGAGGCCGCACACTGCATTTTTTGCAGCTCCATAGAAATAAATGAATCCACGTGAGAACTTCACAAAGAATGCGGATCAGATGCGGACCAAAAAAAGGCCATGTACATGAGGCCTAATGTAGATAATAAATTTAGTTTTTTGACCCTTAAAGGACCCTTGGATTTTCCATTTTTGTGTTTTCGTTTTTCACTCCCCGCCTTCCCATTGTCCTAACTTTTTTTATTTTTCCATTCACATAGCCTTATGAGGGCTTATTTTTTGCAGGGTAAGTTGTACTTTCTAATTGCACCCTTTACGGTTGCATACCATGCAGTACGGAAAATTCCAAATGGGGTAGAATTGGGAAAAAACGCAATTCTGATAAAGGTTTTTATTTTTTATTTTTTACACTGTAGACTATGCTGTAAAATTTACCTGTTATCTTCATTCTCTAGTTCAGTACGGTTCCAACAATACCACACTTATATAATTTTTCTTGCGTTTTAATACAATTTTTTTTTAAACCTTAGAGGAAAAATTTTATATTTTTTTTATAACTATATTCTGACCCCTATAACTTTTTTGTAGCTATGTGTACGGGGCTAATTAATTACACAATTAGTTTAGCTCATCGGATCCTCTAAAATGGAGCACAGTCCGCTCCCTACCACCAGAGAGTCTGACAAAGTCTACAGCATTAAATAACATATGACTGGCTCACATAAAATTCTACATTTATTAGCTAGACATACTGCACACAATTTAACATATCATGTATACTGTATTCCAATGATCTGTATAAGAATATAGCTATATTCCCCACATATTCACTAGAAATGCAATAACACAAAACAATGATGCCAAAAAATAAATATAAAATAAATATATATAGATAGGTTTTGGCCCCACTTCTTCTATATCATGCGGAGCTCTTGCATGTATATGAATAAAATAAAATGGAGGATAAATACTGCTGTCACTTTAAAATGGTTGTTTTTAATTATCTGTTCGTTTATCAGTCATATGCTTTAAACAGAATCATTTGTATCAGTTTTAAACTATGTTGAAACTTCCCAAGTATTATTTTTTCATATATCTGGATTCTCACTACCGGGTTATATCAAAAGTCTTGTTATGCTATATAAGGTGTCTATATTGCATCCGTTCACGTTATTTGTTAATGGACATGCAAACACTTCCTCATACTATTGCGCTCATATGCATTGAGTGCTAAAGCCGCGACATGTCTTCAATGTCAGCGCCCCTGAAGCCGCCGTAACGGGTCTATGGTGGCGCTAGACAGAATGTTTCAGACACTCAATGTCCCCCATTGTTGGCTAGTATTCGGGTTAGTATATGATGTCTCTTACCGGTGATGTTTTCAGCCGTGCGGCCAGATCGTATACCTGTTGCTTTGTCTTTGGTTGGCGCGCATGCGTGGTGAAGTTCCTACCACGTTAAAACCTCCGGAGGCTCGATATATAGATGTAAGTTATGCATAGACGGTACACTTTGTATATGATGTTATCTTGCAGCTTATCCTCTGTGTGTGTATAGGGGTGTGTTAGGGCTCATTTTTTGTGGGACGATCTGTTCTTTTCAGTGATACCAATTTTAATTGTGTGCGACTTTTTCATCACTTTTTTAATAAAAAATTATTGGGTAGTTGAAGTGACAAAAAATAGCAAATTGGCAGTTTTTATTTTTTCCCCGCTACGCCATTTGCCGTATGCCATTAATATTGTTATATTTTAATAGTATGGACATTTTCACACACGGCGATGCCCATTATGTTAAATTTTTTTATTGGTTAAGTATTTTTATTTTAATGAAAGGGGGGTGATTTTAACTTTTTTTTTTTTATATATTTGTAAAAACTTTTTTTAAACTTTTTTTTAAGTTACGTACCTTGGTGACAATAACTGGCAATCATTCGATTGCCCATAGTATTCAGTGATGGCTAAATAGCCATCATTGAAGACGTCATTTTCACTATATCAATATAACGCTTCCACCTAGTAGCCTGTATTGATATATACATCTAACTGACTCTGAAGCCTGCTTGCGGCTTCGGTGAATTAGCGCAAGGTAACAGGTTCCCCGATCTCAGCAAGGGAAAGCTGTTACCAGACCGGAAGCGCGCCACTTCCGGTACTGGTCTGCGCAGATGCCGTGGTCACATTTGACCATGACATCTGAATGGTAAGATGTATGCGATCAGCCTTACGGCTGATCACATACATGTGCCGTTGGTCTCTGCTATTTAAAATAGCAGAAACGCCGTGACTAAGGCGCCCGCTGCACATGTGAGCGGGCACCATGTTTAGGGATCGGACCCATGACGTACAGCTTTCCTTAAAGGGTTAATAAAAAGTGGCAACACATTTCAATGTAGGCACCGCATCAAATGTTGACCTGAGGAACATGTGGTGAAATATGTTCCCACGGTTTATATTGTATTTTAGTATTAACCACTTAAGGACCCGCGCCATACATGTATGGCTGCGCCCGCCCAATCAGCAGCAGGGTCCGGCAGTCACCGATGCCAGCGCATTAACCCTCGCACTGCCGCTGTCAGCGCAGACCGCAGCACGTGTGGGATCCTGCCGGGTGTGGGGTGGCCATCGGGTCCACGCGCTGCTGTGACGGGGACTCGATGGCAGGGAAGGCAGCCCGATGCCTTCCTTAGGCATTGTGGCTGCCTTCCATGACAGCCTGTGAGATCCAGTCCCCTGGATCTCACAGGAAAGCAGGCTGTAAGCGTATTACACTGGTAATACACTTACAGCCAATGCATCACAATACAGAAGTGTTGTCACGCATTGTAAAGGGGATCAGACCCCCAAAATTTGAAGTCCCAAAGTAGGACAAAAAAATTAAGTGAAAAGAAAAAGTTTTAAAAAAAAGTTTTACAAAAAAATTAAAGTTTAAAGTAAAAAAAGCGTCCCTTTCCCAAAATAAAGTTAAAATTGGGAAAAAATAGGGGAAAAAAGAAAAGAAGACATATTAGGTATTGCCGCGTCCGTATCGACCAGCTCTATAAAAATATCACATGACCTAACCCCTCAGGTGAACATTAAAACTGTGCTAAAAAAATTTTTTTGGGTCACCTTACATCACTAAAAGTGCAACACCAAGCGATCAAAAAGGTGTATGACCCCAAATATAGTACCAATCTAACCGTCACCTCATCTTGCAGCCCCTAACTAAGACAATCGCCCAAAAAATAAAAACTATGGCTCTCAGACTATGGAGACACTAAAACATTATTTTTTTTTTGTTTCAAAAATGCTATAAAAAGTGTAAATATTTTTTTTAAATACAAAAAATTCAATTCACCCCCTTTTACCGAAATAAAAATAAAAGAACTAAAAAAATAAAAACAATACACATCATTGGTGTCGCAATGTGCGAAAACACCCATAGTATAAAAATATAAAAATATATTCCCCATATGGCAAACAGCAAAACGGAAAAAAGAATCCAAATGGCCAATTCGCTGTTTTTGGTTGCTTCATTTTCTATAAAAAAAATTAATAAAAAGTGATCAAAAAGTCATATACACCCCAGAATGGTATCAATGAAAAGTCCAGATCGCCCTGCAAATAATGAGCCCCCATACACATAATTACAAGAAAGTTAAGAAAAACTATACATATAAGGTATCGCCAGATTTGTACTGACCCGTAGAATAAAAGTAACTGGTCAGTTTTATCGCACATCAAACGTCATAAATAAAAAAAACTTAAAACTATGATGGAATTGCTTTTTTTGCAATTTCACCCCATTTGGAATTTTGTTTCCTGCTTCCCACTACATCATATGCAATATTAAATGGTGGCATTGGAAAGTACAACTTGTTCCGCAAAAAAAGAAGTCCTCATATGGCTATGTAAATAGAAAAATAAAAAAGTTATGGCTGTGGGAAGGCAGAAGCGCAAAACGAAAACGCAAAAAAAATAAAAAACCTCCAGGCATTAAGGGGTTAAATTAAAAAAAAGCATACATATTAGGTATTGCCGCATCTATAAGAACCTGCTATATAAAAATATCACATGAACTAACCCCTCAGGTGAACACCATAAAAAAATATATAAAGACGGTGTAAAAAAAAGCCATTTTTTGTCACCTTACATCACCAAGCGATCAAAAAGTCAAACCGTAATCTCATACAGCAAAAAATAAGACCCTACATAAGACAGTCGCCCCAAAAAATAAAAATAAATATGACTTTCAGAATATGGAGACACTAAAAAATATTTTTTTCTAAAAATGCTTTATTATGTAAAACTGAAACAAACAACCCAGAAAAGTAGTCATATTTGGTATTGTCGCATCTGTAACAACCTACTGTACTCTGAAAAAAATACCAAATGATCAAACCTGTCAGATGAACATTGTAAATAACAAAAAATAAAAACGGTGCCAAAACAGCTATTTTTTGTAACCTTGCCTCACAAAAAGTGTAATATAGAGCAACCAAAAATCATATGTACCCTAAAATAGTACCAAAAAAACTGCCATCTTATCCTGTAGTTTCAAAAATGGGGTCACTGGTGCATCAGGGGGGCTTCAAATGGGTCATGGCATGTAAAAACCAGTCCAGCAAAATCTGCCTTCCAAAAACCGTATGGTGTTCCTTTCATTCTGTGCCCTGCTATGTGCCCGTACAGCAGTTTTTGATATTTATGTGAACTACAGAATCAGGGCAATAAATATTGAGTTTTGTTTGGCTGTTAACTCTTGCTTTGTTACTGGAAAAAAATGGATTCAAATGGAAAATTTGCCAAAACGTGAAATTCTGAAATCTCATCTACATTTTCCTTTAATTCTTGTGGAACACCTAAAGGGTTAACAAAGTTTGAAAAACCAGTTTTAAATACCTTGAGGGGTGTAGTTTCTACTCTAGGGGTGCATCAGGGGGTCTTCAAATGTGACAATGCAACTTAAAATTATCTCAGTGAAATATGCCCTACAAAAACCATATGGGGTTCCTTTCCTTCTGCGCCCTGCCATGTGCCTGTACAGCAGTTTACAACCACATATGCGGTGTTTCTATAAACTACAGAATCAGGGCAATAAATATCAATTTTTGTTTGGCTGAAAAATGGATTAAAATGGAAAATCTGCCAAAAATGTGACATTATGAAATGTCTTCTACATTTTCCTTTAATTCTTGTGGAACACATAAAAGGGTTAAGAAAGTTAGTAAAATCAGCTTTGAATACCTTGAGGGGTGTAGTTTCTAAAATGGGGCCATTTATGGGTGGTTTCTATTATGTAAGCCTCACAAAGTGACTTCAGACCTGAACTGAAAAATTTCAAGATTTGCTTCCAAACTTCTAAGGCCCCTTTCACACGAGCGAGTTTTCCGCGCGGATGCGTTGCGGGAGGTGAACGCATTGCATCCGCACGGAATCCTGACCCATTCATTTCTATGGGGCTGTTCACATGAGCGGTGATTTTCACGCATCACTTGTGCGTTGCGTGAAAATCGCAGCATGCTCCTCTTTGTGCGTTTTTCACGTAACGCAAGCCCCTTATAACATGGTTATAAGGGAAAATAATAGCATTCTGAATACAGAATGCAAAGTAAAACAGCGCTGGAGGGGTTAAAAAATTTAAAAAATCATTTAACTCACCTTAATCCACTTGATCACGATGTCAGCATCTCCTTCTGTCCCCTTTACTGAATAGGACCTGTGGTGAGCATTAATTATAGGTCAAGGACCTTTGATGACGTCACTCCGGTCATCACATGGTACGTCACATGATCTTTTACCATGGTGAATCACCATGGTAAAAGATCATGTGACGTACCATGTGATGACCGGAATGACGTCACCATAGGTCCTGTTGCTGCACAGAGATCAGATGAAGCCAGAAGGAGATGCCGGGCCGCGAACAAGTGGACTAAGGTGAGTTAAACATGTTGTTATTTTTTTTAACCCCTCTAGCGATGTTTTACTATGCATTCTGTATTCAGAATGCTATTATTTTCCCTTATAACCATGTTATAAGGGAAAATAATACTATTTACAGAACACCGATCCCAAGCCCGAACTTCTGGGTACCAAACACGCACGATTTTTCTCACGCGAGTGCAAAACGTATTACAATGTTTTGCACTCGCGCGGAAAAATCGCGGGTGTTCCCGGAACGCACCCGCACATTTTTCCGCAACGCCCGTGTGAAAGAGGCCTAAGCCTTCTAGCATCCCAAAAAAAGAAAATGTCCTTTACAAAATGATCCAAACATGAAGTAGACATATGGGAAATGTAAAGTAATAACTATTTTAGGAGGTATCACTATTAGTGATGAGGGCAATATTCAAATTCGCGATATTTCGCAAATATTTAGTAGAATATTCGCCATATATTCGCAAATTCGAGAATTTGAGATTATATTCTTGATTGTGAAAATCGGCAATGTTTTATTTGCGTAATGCGCGCAAAATAAGTGGGTCACTTATGCTACATTTTTCAAGCTGGTATAAGTTTCCTGAGACTGGAGAAAATGGCATGGCAGAACATTAGAATAGCTTTATATGCAGATAGAGTGCTCCAATATATTTGTGCTTGCAAATTTTTGCCAATTAATAATGAGCATATTTTTTCCCAATACGTCCAACTTGTAACATCACAGCACTATGTCTGTAGCATGTAATGTATGGACATCAGAACCTATTACACTGCCTAACACCCTGCACTGGATAAGATACACTATAGATCTTAGATCAATCTAACCTACACTGACTATCTCCCCCTAACTATCTGAATTATATACAGTCCTGATCAAAAGTTTAAGACCACTTGAAAAATGGCAAAAAATCATATTTTACATTGTTAGATCTTAACAAGGTTCCAAGTAGAGCTTCAACATGCAACAAGAAGAAATGAGAGTGAGACAAAACATTTTTTGAACATACAATTAATTAAAAATAACGATTAAACTGAAACAGGCTGTTTTTCAGCTGATCAAAAGTTTAGGACCACATGCCTTTAAAAAGAAAATCTGTTCAAAGATGTGTATTCATTGTCATTTTCTGTCAGGTAGTCACACGTTGTGATGGCAAAGGCAAAAAAACTCTCCCTTTTTGAACGTGGTCGGGTTGTTGAACTGCATAAGCAGGGTCTCTCACAGCGCTCCATCGCTGCTGAGGTGGGACACAGTAAGACAGTCATTTGGAATTTCTTAAATGATCCTGAGGGTTATGGAACAAAAAAGTCAAGTGGAAGACCCAAAAAAATTTCGTCAGCACTGAGCCGGAGGATCCAATTGGCTGTTCGTCAAGACACTGGACGATCTTCGACCCAAATTAAGGCCCTTACTGGTGCTGACTAAAGGGCTTCAAAAACAAAAAAAAATCTTCAAAGACCTCGTCTCCTTGAACGCCACAGAACTGCTCGTTTGGACTTTGCAAGAGAGCACCAAACATGGGGCATTTAAAGGTGGAAGAAAGTTTTATTCTCTGATGAGAAAAAATTTAACCATGATGGTCCTGATGGTTTCCAATGTTACTGGCATGACAAGCAGATCCCACCTGAGATGTTTTCTACGTGCCACAGTGGTCTGGGGTGCTTTTTCCTTCAGTGGAACAATGGAACTTCAGGAAGTGCAGGGGCATCAAACAGCCGCTGGCTATGTCCAGATGTTGCAGAAAGCATTCCTCATGACTGCGGGCCCTCGTCTGTGTGGTAACGACTGGGTTTTTCAACAGGACAACGCTACAGTACACAATGCCCGCAGGACAAGGGACTTCTTCCAGGAGAATAACATCACTCTTTTGGCCCATCCTGCGTGTTCCCCTGATCTAAATCCAATTGAGAACCTTTGGGGATGGATGGCAAGGGAAGTTTACAAAAATGGACAACAGTTCCAGACAGTAGATGGCCTTCATGCGGCCGTCTTCACCACTTGGAGAAATGTTCCCACTCACCTCATGGAAACGCTTGCATCAAGCATGCCAAAATGAATTTTTGAAATGATAAACAATAACGGCGGAGCTACTCATTACTAAGTTCATGTTTGGAAGTTGGATTTCTGTTTTGGGGGGTTTCGTTTTTTTTTGGAGGTGTGGTCCTAAACTTTTGATCGCTGAAAAACAGCCTGTTTCAGTTTATTCGTTGTTTTCATTAAATTGAATGCTCAAAAAATGTTTTGTCTCACTCTCATTTCTTCTTGTTGCATGTTGAAGCTCTACTTGGAACCTTGTTAAGATCCAGCCATGCTAAATATGATTTTTTGCCATTTTTCAAATGGTCTTAAACTTTTGATCATATACTGTATATATGTTAACTGTCTAATGTAATACAACAAAGCACAGAGCACAGCAATGACACTGCTGTCTCTTTCATAACTGCAATAAACTTTAGAAAATAGCTGCTCGGGAGGTTCTTATATAGTAAGGGGTAGGCAACTTTTCTATTGGTTGCTACGGATGTTGCTAAGCCCTGACAAAGCCTTCTCATTGGCCCACAAGCTAGAAGAAAGGAGGGAAAAAAAAATAATATTCTTAATTACGAATATATAGCACTATATACTAAATATTTGAAAATTCTCAAAGTGACAATATTTGCGATAAAAATTTGCTTTTCAAATATTCGCGCTCAACACTAATCACTAACTGTTTTAAAAACAGAGAAATATACATTTTGAAAATTGCCAATTTTTTTTTTTTTTTTGTAAATTTGGGATTTTTTCCATAAATAAAAATTCAATATTTTGACTCACATTTACCACTGTCATGAAGTACAATATGTGATGAGAAAACAATCTCAGAATGGCCGGGATAAGTAAAAGCGTTTTTAAGTTATCACCACATAAAGTGACACATGTCAGATTTGCAAAAAAATGGCCTGGTCCTTAAGGTGAAAACTGGCAGAATCCTTAAGAGGTTAAACCAAATGCATTATCTACATTTACCAGCAGTGCTCCATGCTCCATTTTTTGTTTTTATTCATCACATCACCAGCAGCGATCGTCTGGACTGTCGGGACCAGCTGTTGAGCTGTAGCTGTTGATGTTTGCTATATGCAATTACCAGCATTGTGCCTGGGGTTGCACAACACACCAAGATGTGTGATTTTCCTATGGTTATTTGGGGACCCCTGTTTTCCACTAATTTCTCCATGTAGAACCATGTTGTTTTTCTTCTCTAACTATTAAGAGGAAAAATTAACCTCAAAATCAAAGTTCAGTTTTTGTCAAAGTTGTAGTAAAATATACATTTTATTGTACTTGCTATGGAAGGCAATGTTAATTCTTCTTTGAGTCACACTTCCATGAAAAGGAATGATGTACAAAACCAGTCTTAAATTTCTTAAAAGCTAAAAATTCTGAATAAAATTAACTGATAAACAGGTCAAAGAGATGGTCTGCTTCTAATGAAAGCAAATGGAAAATGTATTTTGTAATTTATACATCGTTGCTTCATGACACATTGTCTGTCTCATTCTTTATTCAATTTCTCAAGAAACCTTTTCTCTCAGCAATAATGAAGTGTGTTTTGTCATCATGTCATTTAGAGTCAAGACAAGTATATTGAAGAGATATTAATGGAAAATATTTTGTATGGTCTGAGCTTGTTTTATAATGATGAAGTGCAGTCAAAGAAAATGTGTCTGTAATAGTCAGAACTGCCAAAGGAGAAGATAATAAAAAGTTCAATTTCCATTGATCAGTAATTGAGTAGAAAAATGAGCTAGAACAAGTAATTTGAGCAAATTCCAGCTAGAAGCCTTCTCCAAGCAGTCATGCATAAAGACAGGTTTTCCAGCAGACCAGTCATGTAGAAGACAATGAAAAAGATGCTTTAAGCCATACTTTGTAATCCCCAAAGCTGGTCATATATGTCTTTAGTACACAAGGGATGCACTTCCTTGTACTTATTTGCTATTAGGATGGTCTGCCCTGAGCCCTGGGACCAGCTGAATGCATTATACACTCAAATAAACTGAGATTTAACATGTTTGTACCAAGACCTCAAAGAAATTTGAAGGAAATTACATGGCATCTTCAAAGATTTTTAAGCTGAAGGGTTAAAATTGAATGGAAAATAAGATTTGAAATGCAAAAGGAGATTTGGGATTGAATCACAAAAGAAGTTGCTTTGAACATGTAAGTCATGGTGTGGAAAGCAAAGAAGATTGACTTAAAGGGGTTCTGCACTTTGTTTTAATTGATGATCTATCCTCTGGATAGATCATCAGCTTCTGATCGGCGGGGGTCCGACACCCGAGACCCCCTCCGATCAGCTGTTTGAGAAGGCAGTGTCGCTCCAGCAGCGCCGCGGCCTTCTCTCTGTTTACCGCCGGCCCAGTGACGTCACAACTAGTATTAACTAGCGTGGGCGCGGCTAATCTCTGTTCACTTGAATGGAGCTTAACCGCGATCACGCTAGTTGATACTAGTCGTGACGTCACTGGGCCGGCGGTAAACAGTGAGAAGGCCGCGGCACTGCTGGAGCGCCACTGCCTTCTCAAACAGCTGATCGGTGGGGGTCCAGAGGATAGATCATCAGTTAAAACAAAGTGCAGAACCCCTTTAATGCTAGAGATGAATGTTTTAGGAGTGTACTGTACATGGGAAGTGAGAATCAATACCCTTTATGGACTTTTACATAGTTAATAAGGTTTAAAATGACACAAGTCTACCAAATTCTGTGATAGGGGATAGTGTTGATGTCACTTTTTTAGGGGATGCTGTGGATGTCACTGTTATGTAGGTGCTGTGAATGTCACTGTTATGGGGGCGCTGTGGCTATTACTGTTATGGGTGTGGATGTCACTGTTATGGGGAACTATAGATGTCTTTTAACCACACATAACAAAAAGCCAAGTCTTTCTGCTGAGATATATATATATATATATATATATATATATATTATATATTGTGACACAGTGAAGGGTTGTGTCTGGCAAGGCAGGTATTTCCCCCCAGCATGTGCGGCTGTGCTGGTTTCCTTGTATTACAACCAGTGCCCCACAACAAAATGGAGGCTGTTGTGAAGGCCCTCATGGAGGCTAATCTGCAGCAGCGAGAGACAAACTTGCAGCAACACAAGGCTAATAAGAAGCAGCAGGAGACTAACCAGTTGCTGCTACAACACGTGATGGCTTTGCAGACAGCAGGAGCAACCCCGAGCGTCCACAATGCCCGGAAAGCAGTCCGTGCTGCGATTCCTAAGATGACCCCCACAGACGACATCAAAACCTACCTGGTGATGTACGAGAAAGTGTCCATCAGGAGAAAGCTACTCCGTGACCAGTGGGCCGAGGTCGTCGCTCCTGGCATCCGATTCCCAGCGGGTGTATTTCGACTTGCCGGAAGATCAAGCGGCCAACTACCAAAAAGTGAAGGGTGATATTTTGGCAAGACTGGGGGTGAATTTGTTGGTCCGGGCCCAGCGGTTACATTAGTCGGGGGTTTAAGCCAGCTGAGCCTGCAAGGATCCAGTATTATGACTTACTCCACCTCTTGCAAAAGTAGCTACAGCCTGATGTGCTGAGTCCCACGGCTATGCTGGATAGACTATTGGCTCATATGTTCTGGAGGGCTCTGCCAACCCCTCTCCAGTACTGGATCGGCCAGGTGTCTCCTGGCAATGCCCTAGAAATGGTGGACCTGGTGGAGCGCTACGAGGCTACTAAGACTTTTACAGGGGGTTCTTTTGGGAGGGGGGAAGTCAACCTCCGTAAATCTCCATCCCAGACACGGCGACTTGTACCAACTAAACCCACCCGGGCGGTGTCAGAAGCCAGGCCATGTAAGAACTAACTGTCCCCATCAGGTGGAACCCATGGATACTAACTATGGTTACTGTCAGTTGCTATATGCCAATAAGCTGTGTGCAGCAGGTACCCCAAAAACTCTAAACCACCTGTGTCAGGTGGATGTAGGAGACACTCCAGCGGAGGCTCTGCTGGACTCAGGGAGTCTGGTGTCCCTCGTAAGGGCTCCCCTGGCACGGTCAGCGGAGTATACTGGCCGGAAAGTTGGGGTTATGTGCATCCATGGAGACTTAAAAGACTATCCCACCGCCCTGGTGTCTCTAACCAAAAGGGCTGACAGATGGACTCACGAAGTGGCAGTTGCCCCAAATTTACACTACGAACTTATAATAGGGAGAGACTTCCCAGGCTTCCCGGCACTGTGGCCTGTTATGAGAGTGACTGATACCCGGCACCAGAGGGGTAACCCTAGTAGAGTTGCCTGACTCAGGGGGAGACCAGAACCCTGGGAACCTGAGACCGAAGGACCAGCGGTAGGGGTGATCGCCACTTTGGTGGGAGACGTGGACTTGCCGCCGGGTCCTGAATTGGCAGACCTCAATGTCACCGGGGATATTTTAGTACCACCCAACGTTGGGACCCAAACCTATCCCGCGTCTGGGAAAATGTGTTAATAGTAGATGGTGAACCACAACAAGCTGGGGCAGTGTCGGTGTTCCCCCGTTTTGTAGTTCATCAGGATATCATGTTTCGGGTAAACCAACTACGGGGTGGGCCTATTGAACAATTGGTGGTCCCCAAGGCTTATCATAAGCTTGTGTTAAATCTAGCCTTCCAACACGTTCTCGGGGGTCACCTGGGGCTGCATAATACTCAGGATCGTATTCGACAGCAGTTTTACTGGCCCAGCATATTCAAAGAAGTGGAAGAGTTTTGTTAGTCTTGCCCGACCTGCCAGATAACTAGCCCCCAGCCACATTTCCGTAGTCCCCTAGTAACTCTCCCAATTATCGAAGTACCGTTTGACTGAATAGCTATGGACCTCATATGCCCAGTACCGAAGTCCGCCAGAGGGCATCAACACATCTTAGTCATTCTAAACTATGCCACTCGGTAACCGGAGGCGGTGCCACTGCGAAATGCCTCAGCCAAACTCATAGCTAAGGAGTAGGGATGAGCGAACCCGAACTGTATAGTTCGGGTTAGTACCGAATTTTAGGGTGTCCGTGACACGGACCCGAACCCGAACATTTTCGTAAAAGTCTGTGTTCGGGTTCAGTGTTCGGCGCTTTCTTGGCGCTTTTTGAAAGGCTGCAAAGCAGCCAATCAACAAGCGTCATACTACTTGCCCCAAGAGGCCATCACAGCCTTGCCTACTATTGGCATGGCTGTGATTGGCCAGTGCAGCATGTGACCCAGCCTCTATATAAGCTTGGATCACGTAGCGCTGCACGTCACTCTGCTGATTCAAGCATAGGGAGAGGTTGCAGCTGCGACGTTAGGGCGAGATTAGGCAGATTAACTCCTCCAAAAGACTTCATTCTGTGATCGATCTGCAGCTGTGGATCATTGAAGTGCTAATATTGACTTGCTCACTTTTTTGAGGCTGCCCAGAGCGTTTTTAGATCACTTTTTTTCTGGGGTGATCGGCGGCCATTTTGTGACTTGTGGTGCGCCAGCACAAGCTATCACCAAGTGTATTTAACCATCAATAGTGTGGTTATTTTGTGCTATATCCTACATCAGCTGCAGGCTGAGCCTGTGTCACCGAAGTGCATTTAACCATCAACAGTCTGGTTATTTTTTGGCCATTCACTACATCAGCTGCAGGCTGAGCCTGTGTCACCGAAGTGCATTTAACCATCAACAGTCTGATTATTTTTTGGCCATATACTACATCTGGTGCAGGCTGAGCCTGTCACCAAAGTGCATTTAACCATCAACAGTGTGGTTATTTTTTGGCCATATACTACATCAGGGGCAAGTTGAGCCTGTCACCCAGCGCCTAAAAAATAGACCTGACATTTCTATTCAACCAAATCTGTACTGTTTTAGCTGGTCAAGATATTTGTAGTGACCGTAAAAGCACACTTTTTGTTCTGGGTTGAAAAACTATTCCCAAATTTGCCATTCTCAAAATAACTAGTTTCTGGTATATGAGGCCTACTTGAAATCTATCCCAAAAAGGATATCTTACATTGAAGGTGCTGATAGTGTCATTCAGAAAAACCTAAGACACACGCTAGCGTGCAGATAGAAGTCTGATTCTGTGATTAAACCTATACCTGTCACACAGCGCAAAAAAAAAACAGGCCTCACATCTCTATTCAACCAAATCTGTACTGTTTTAGCTGGTCAAGTTATTTGTAGTGACCGTAAAAGCACACTTTTTGTTCTGGGTTGAAAAACTATTCCCAAATTTGCCATTCTCAAAATAACTAGTTTCTGGTATTTGAGGCCTACTTGAAATCTATCCAAAAAAGGTTATCTTACATTGAAGGTACTGATAGTGTCATTCAGAAAAACCTAAGACACACGCTAGCGTGCAGATAGAAGTCTGATTCTGTGATTAAAACTATACCTGTCACACAGCGCAAAAAAAAACAGGCCTCACATCTCTATTCAACCAAATCTGTACTGTTTTAGCTGGTCAAGTTATTTGTAGTGACCGTAAAAGCACACTTTTTTTTTCTGGGTTGAAAAACTATTCCCAAATTTGCCATTCTCAAAATAACTAGTTTCTGGTATTTGAGGCCTACTTGAAATCTATCCCAAAAAGGATATCTTACATTGAAGGAACTGATAGTGTCATTCAGAAAAACCTAAGACACACGCTAGCGTGCAGATAGAAGTCTGATTCTGTGATTAAACCTATACCTGTCACACAGCGCAAAAAAAAAACAGGCCTCACATCTCTATTCAACCAAATCTGTACTGTTTTAGCTGGTCAAGTTATTTGTAGTGACCGTAAAAGCACTTTTTATTTTCTGGATTGAAAAACTATTCCCAAATTTGCCATTCTCAAAATAACTAGTTTCTGGTATTTGAGGCCTACTTGAAATCTATCCCAAAAAGGATATCTTACATTGAAGGTACTGATAGTGTCATTCAGAAAAACCTAAGACACACGCTAGCGTGCAGATAGAAGTCTGATTCTGTGATTAAACCTATACCTGTCACACAGCGCAAAAAAAAACAGGCCTCACATCTCTATTCAACCAAATCTGTACTGTTTTAGCTGGTCAAGTTATTTGTAGTGACCGTAAAAGCACTTTTTATTTTCTGGATTGAAAAACTATTCTCAAATTTGCCATTCTCAAAATAACTAGTTTCTGGTATTTGAGGCCTACTTGAAATCTATCCCAAAAAGGATATCTTACATTGAAGGTACTGATAGTGTCATTCAGAAAAACCTAAGACACACGCTAGCGTGCAGATAGAAGTCTGATTCTGTGATTAAACCTATACCTGTCACACAGCGCAAAAAAAAACAGGTCTCACATTTCTATTCAACCAAATCTGTACTGTTTCAGCTGGTCAAGTTATTTGTAGTGACCGTAAAAGCACACTTTTTTTTCTGGGTTGAAAAACTATTCCCAAATTTGCCATTCTCAAAATTGTGGTGAACGGGAACAATGAGGAAAACATCTAATAAGGGACGCGGACGCGGACGTGGACATGGTCGTGGTGGTGTTAGTGGACCCTCTGGTGCTGGGAGAGGACGTGGCCGTTCTTCCACAGCCACACGTCCTAGTTTACCAACTACCTCAGGTCCCAGTAGCCGCCAGAATTTACAGGGATATTTGGTGGGGCCCAATGCCGTTCTAAGGATGGTAAGGCCTGAGCAGGTACAGGCATTAGTCAATTGGGTGGCCGACAGTGCATCCAGCACGTTCACATTATCTCCCACCCAGTCTTCTGCAGAAATTGCACAGATGGCGCATGAAACCCAAGCCCCTCAGTCTGTCACATCACCCCCATGCATATCAGGGAAACTGTCTTTGTCCACGGAATCTTTCGTACTTGGGGTCCGGACCAGTACTAGATATGAAAGTTGCGTAGTCCGCTAGACACGTTTCGAGGCTTCCTGCCTCTTCCTCAGTAGCATGAGGAAGAGGCAGGAAGCCTCGAAACGCGTCTAGCGGACTACGCAACTTTCATATCTAGTACTGGTCCGGACCCCAAGTACGAAAGATTCCGTGGACAAAGAGAATTTACACTCTAAATATTATCCACCAACACTGCAATTTAGGACCTGGACTGACGCTGTGCCAAGTGACCTTTTGGTACAAGGACCTGAGCAGTACGTGATTGGGCGATACATACCAGCTGATCGGAACATCTGATTCATTTACATAGGATCATCTGATCGAGAGCACGCCCTCCGAGCTGAACATTCAGCATTCAGCGTCCTGCGCTCCGGTGTCTGTATCCTGCACCGTTGTGTGACTACTTACTGCAAGCTGTGCGCTTGTTCATCATTTAGCGTTGAGAATCCAGGGTTCTGGTGACGACACTTCTCCACCGCTCCGTGGAAGTTAACCATATACTAATAACATCGGGACTACTGAGCGGTAAGAGTCTCACAGAGACAGTCCCATTTGGCAAACACCTACAGGTGGATTTTTACAGCTCTCTGCCGCAACTTATCTCATGAGACAAAGACAATGTGCCCACCTTACTTCCTACACTGGAGCGTGATAGGAAGATGCGCGAGTACAAGCGCACGTTGGTAGACGCGCTATTGAGAGCATTCCCAAATGTCACAGGAGAACCAGTGGAAGCCCAAGGCGATGGTAGAGGAGGAGCAAGAGGTCGCCAACGCAGCTGTGTCACGCCCAGCTCCTCTGAGGGCAGGGTTAGCATGGCAGAGATGTGGAAAAGTTTTGTCAACACGCCACAGCTAAGTGCACCACCACCTGATACGGAACGTGTTAGCAGGAGGCAACATTTCACTAACATGGTGGAACAGTACCTGTGCACACCCCTCCACGTACTGACTGATGGTTCGGCCCCATTCAACTTCTGGGTCTCCAAATTGTCCACGTGGCCAGAGCTAGCCTTTTATGCCTTGGAGGTGCTGGCCTGCCCGGCGGCCAGCGTTTTGTCTGAACGTGTATTCAGCACGGCAGGGGGCGTCATTACAGACAAACGCAGCCGCCTGTCTACAGCCAATGTGGACAATCTGACGTTCATAAAAATGAACCAGGCATGGATCCCACAGGACCTGTCCATCCCTTGTGCAGATTAGATATTAACTACCTCCCCTTAACAATATATTATTCTACTCCAGGGCACTTCCTCATTCAATACTATTTTTAATTTCATTTTACCATTATATTGCGGGGCAACCCAAAGTTGAATGAACCTCTCCTCTGTCTGGGTGCCGGGGCCTAAATGTGTGACAGTGGCCTGTTCCAGTGGTGGGTGACGTGAAGCCTGATTCTCTGCTATGACATGAAGACTTATTCTGTGCTGACATGAAGCCAGATTCTCTGTTATGCGACCTCTCTCCTCTGCCTGGGTGCCTGGGCCTAAATATGTGACAGTGGCCTGTTCCAGTGGTGGGTGACGTGAAGCCTGATTCTCTGCTATGACATGAAGACTTATTCTGTGCTGACATGAAGCCAGATTCTCTGTTACGCGACCTCTCTCCTCTGCCTGGGTGCCGGGGCCTAAATGTGTGACAGTGGCCTGTTCCAGTGGTGGGTGACGTGAAGCCTGATTCTCTGCTATGACATGAAGACAGATTCTGCGCTGACATAAGGCCAGATTCTCTGTTACGGGACCGCTCTCCTCTGTCTGGGTGCCGGGGCCTAAATGTGTGACAGTGGCCTGTTCCAGTGGTGGGTGACGTGAAGCCTGATTCTCTGCTATGACATGAAGACTGATTCTGCGCTGACATAAGGCCAGATTCTCTGTTACGGGACCTCTCTCCTCTGCCTGGGTGCCTGGGCCTAAATGTGTGACAGTGGCCTGTTCCAGTGGTGGGTGACGTGATGCCTGATTCTCTGCTATGACATGAAGACTGATTCTGCACTGACATCAGGCCAGATTCTCTGTTACGGGACCGCTCTCCTCTGCCTGGGTGCCTGGGCCTAAATGTGTGACAGTGGCCTGTTCCAGTGGTGGGTGACGTGAAGCCTGATTCTCTGCTATGACATGAAGACTGATTCTGCGCTGACATCAGGCCAGATTCTCTGTTACGGGACCTCTCTCCTCTGCCTGGGTGCCTGGGCCTAAATGTGTGACAGTGGCCTGTTCCAGTGGTGGGTGACGTGAAGCCTGATTCTCTGCTATGACATGAAGACTGATTCTGTGCTGACATAAAGCCAGATTCTCTGCTATGGCATGAAGAGACTGATTCTGTGCTGACATGAAGCCAGATTCTTTGCTATGGCATGAAGAGACTGATTCTCTGCTGACGTGAAGCCAGATTCTCTGCTATGGGACCTCTGTCCAATTGATATTGGGTCATTTTTATTTTTTTAATTTTTATTTTAATTTATTTCCCTATCCACATTTGTTTGCAGGGGATTTACCTACATGTTGCTGCCTTTTGCAGCCCTCTAGCTCTTTCCTGGGCTGTTTTACAGCCTTTTTAGTGCCCAAAAGTTCGGGTCCCCATTGACTTCAATGGGGTTCGGGACGAAGTTCGGTTCGGGTTCGGCCGAACTTCTCGAACCCGAACATCCAGGTGTTCGCTCAACTCTACTAAGGAGTTAATGGAGATGTTTTCCTGAGTAGTACTACCTAAAGAAGTTCTGGCCGACCAAGGGACCCCTTTTATGTCCAAGGTGATGAGAAAACTGTAAGT
This sequence comes from Bufo bufo, assembly GCF_905171765.1. NCBI lineage: Eukaryota > Metazoa > Chordata > Amphibia > Anura > Bufonidae > Bufo > Bufo bufo. The sequence goes on from NC_053394.1 coordinate 252,090,855, forward strand.
TGCTGCACATAAAACAACTACGGATGTACTTTTACCATCCGCAAACGGACGGTCTGGTAGAACGGTTTAACCAAACATTAAAAAATATGTTGAAAAAGGTAGTGTCTAAGGATGGTGAAGGACTCGGACCTCCTTCTGCCCTATCTCTTGTTCGCAGTGCGAGAGGTACCCCAGGCCTCTATTGGGTTCTCGCCCTTCGAACTGCTATATGGCAGACACCCTCGCGGTCTCCTGAGTACATTACCCAGATGCAAGATCGAATAGAGACAGTGTTGCCTCTTGTTAGGGAGCATATGGAGGCAGCTCAGCGAGCCCAGAATCGGGTCTATAATCGGCAGGCTCTTGTCTGGATCTTTAACCTGGGTGATCGGGTTTTGGTTCTGGTGCCAACCGTGGACAGTAAATTCCTGGCTGGGTGGTAGGGGCCCTACGAGGTACTCGAGAAAATTGGAGATGTAAACTACAAGGTACACCAGCCAGGGAGGCGAAATATGGAGCAGGTTTACCATGTGAATTTACTCAAACCGTGGAAAGATAGGGAAACCTGTACAGAAGACAGCCCGCTCCCAGGTTTTCTAGGAGAAGACGTACCGGCCCCTCTGTCTACTGCAAAAGAGGCGGCTGCCCCAGTAAAAATTTCCGTCAGCCTCTCCTCTAAACAGACTCAGGAGGCCAGGGAGTTTATTAGTCGGAACACGGATGTGTTCTCGGACCTCCCTGGACGCACTTCCATAATTCAGCATGACATTGTCACTGAGTCTCAGGCAAAAGTCTGAATAAAACCATACCGGGTACCCGAGGCTCGGCGACAAGCCATATCAGAGGAGGTGCAGCTAATGTTGCAGCTATACGTCACTGAGGAGTCAAAAAGTGAGTGGGCCAGTCATATAGTATTGATACCCAAGCGGGACGGGACGTTGCGGTTTTGTAACGACTTTCGAAAACTTAACGAGGGTTCCAAATTCGATGCGTATCCCATGCCCTGGGTGGGTGAGCTCATTGAGAGGTTAGGACAAGCCCGGTATTTTTCTGTTTTGAACCTCACGAAAGGGTACTGGCAGGTGCCCTTAATGGAGGCTGCCAAAGAGAAAACTGCCTTCATCACGCCAGAGGGGCTGTATCAATATAAGGTCTTACCCTTTGGTCTGCATGGCGCCCCCGCCACTTTTCAGTGACTAATTAACATTGAGCTTCGTCCACATCGTCTGTACGCTTTGGCTTACCTGGACGACATTGTCATCCACAGTACCGACTGGGAATGTCACCTACCCAAAGTGCAGGCTATAGTGGACTACCTTCGGAAAGCTCTCCTAAACGCTAACCCAAATAAATGTGCGATTAGGTTAGAAGAGACTAAGTACCTGGGGATAGTGATGGACAAACATCGGCCGGGATGGTTCACAAAGGCGATCACGCAAACGCAATCAAATGTTCGCGAACCGCGCCTTCGCGGCAAACCCCATTCATATGAATAGCATGCGAACCTAAAAAACCTTCAGGTCAGATTTGCAGTCAACAAATACCGTACTTAGTAGAACTGCACAAATAGTCCCACAACATGGACAGTGACATACCAGAGGGGGATCAATGGCAAAAATTCCAACAAAAAATATGTATTTTAATCATGGGATTTTTTTTACGCGTCTTAAAAGAAAACTCGCAAAAATGTGCCCTGTTGGAGCCAAGACATTTTTTATTATAGGCCACGGGAGTACAGGCCCCAAAAATTAGGCATTCACCTGACAGAAAATAACTTGCAATTATGTGGCTGGAGGTAACATGTCCGCCATTTTGTGTTTGTTCCAGGGGTCTAAGTATGTTGCCACCCAGTACTGGTCCTTGCCCTTTATGCTTTTTATACGGGGGTCCTTCTTCAAACACTGAAGCATGAAGGCCCCCATTTGCACTAAATTGGAAGCGGTGGAGCGCCCTGGCTCCTGCTCATCGCCCAGGAGAATGTCATCCTCGGTCTCCTCCCCCCAGTCACAGACAACTCCAGGGATCCCTGAAAACTAAAGACAAAAGGAGGATGAGAGAGCCGCTGCAGTGCTAAACCCCGCCAGTCCTGTTGCCCTCTGGCACACGGCGCAGCAGGCTGCTTTACCACAGTGTTCTGCTCCAAACTCAATGTGCCCGATATGGAAAATAAGAGCAGACCGGTGCGGGCGGTGTGTGGAGCTAAATTTGTACAAATTTATTGTGGGCTGTACAAAGTTAAAATACCTTAGAAAAAAAACTATTTCAATGGAAAATATTGCATTTTATATGCATGGGAGCACATTCCCACTCTAGATAAAAAACTTGCTTCTCTCAGAGGTGTCTAAGTTTATTTGTGGTGTTTTGCCCCGGTCTGGTGGGGGCCCATTCCTGGGAACACATTCCTGCTGCAAAAAAAGAAACCTGCTGCTGTCTGTCCTGATCATGCAGAGTTATGTGTAGGCCTTATACTCCACCATTACCATTAGCCGCTGATGCTGCAGTCTGTCCTTATCATTGTGAGTTTGCCATGGACTAAAGGGGCCTTACTGCAACCTTATCGTTTAAAATAACATGAGAACATAACAGTATTATAAAAGTACGCACACGTTTTAGCGGCAAAAACTTTTCATTCAACAGTTGGAGCCAATCACGGCTCCATGGCAACTTTTTAAGTAGCTCATGTAGGTCACACGACTCCTGCATCTGATTTAGTTGCAGCACATCAAAATTCTGCACCTTCAGTGCAAGCTTCCGCTGCTGCGGATGGATCTCCTTCACCTCATTTTCCAGCTGCCGCTGCTGCTCCTACATCTCCTTCTTCTTTTCTTCTCCTGCTGCATCTTGTTCTGCAGGGTTTTAAATTTAATGAGTTTACTCCCTATTCAAGCGGCAATTATTGCATTGTGTGTAGTATTTGTTTAACCACCTCAGCCCCCCTAGCTTAAACACTAGGCATGAGCGAACCCGAACTGTATACATTTTCGTAAAAGTCCGGGTTCGGGTTCGGTGTTCGGCACTTTATTGGCGCCTTTTGAAAGGCTGCAAAGCAGCCAATCAACAAGCGTCATACTACTTGCCCCAAGAGGCCATCACAGCCTTGCCTACTATTGGCATGGCTGTGATTGGCCAGTGCAGCATGTGACCCAGCCTCTATATAAGCTTGGGTCACGTAGCGCTGCACGTCCATCTGCTGATACAAGCGTAGGGAGAGGTTGCTGCTGCGACGTTAGGGCGAGATTAGGCAGATTAACTCCTCCAAAAGACTTCATTCAGTGATCGATCTCCAGCTGTGGATCATTGAAGTGCTGATATTCAATTGCTCACTTTTTTTAGGCTGCCCAGAGCGTTTTTATATCACTTTTTTCTGGGGTGATCGGCGGCCACCGAGTGCATTTAACCATCAATAGTGTGGTTATTTTTTGCTATATCCTACATCAGGTGCAGGCTGAGCCTGTGTCACCCAAGTGCATTTAACCATCAATAGTGTGGTTATTTTTTGGCCATATACTACATCAGGTGCAGGCTGAGTGTCACGGAACCATGAACCAGACGTACAACAAGAGATAAGTGAAAATAAGAAGGCTTTATTGAAAATAAAGCTGTAAAGCAAAAGTCCAAACGGATGGCGGAACCGAAGCAGAGTCTTTGCGAAGCCAGAGGTCAGGAACCAGAAGGGAAGTCAGACGAAGCCAGGATCAGGAACCAGCAGGGTAGTCAGACGAAGCCAGGATCAGGAACCAGCAGGGTAGTCGGACGAAACCAGGATCAGGAACCAGCAGGGTAGTCGGACGAAACCAGGATCAGGAACCAGAAGCAGCAGCAGTCTGGAAGCATGTGAACACAGGAGGACCAAGCAAGGAACTGAAGCCACAGACCTCCTATATATATGAGCTAGGCATCCAGCTCCTCCCAGTGGGAAGGAGGAGCCGCAGGGTGGGAGGCTACAAGAAACCCAGAAACCAAGATGGTCGCCAGCACATGTCAAACGAAGGAGAACAGCAAGAAGGTAAGACCATGACAGTACCTCCCCCTCAAGGGCCCCTCCTCCGCGGAGTAAAGAACGGTTTCAGATGGAAGCGTGCGTGGAAGGCTCGGAGCAAGGCAGGAGCATGGACATCTGCGGAGGGAACCCAGGAACGCTCCTCTGGACCATAACCACGCCAATGGACCAAAAACTGCACCCGACCGCGGACCAGGCGTGAGTCCAGGATATTGCTCACCTCATACTCCTCACGATTGCCCACTTGGACCGGACGAGGCCGAGGAACCGAGGAAGTGAAACGATTACACACCAGTGGCTTCAACAGGGAGACATGAAACACGTTGGAGATCCGCATGCCAGGAGGAAGCACAAGGGCATAGGCTACCGGGTTTACCCTGCGAAGCACTCGGAAGGGACCAACAAAGCGAGGCGCCAGCTTGGGAGTGGGCACTCGAAGGTTGAGGTTGCGGGTGGACAACCATACACGGTCTCCGACCTGGTAGGAAGGAGCAGGCGCTCGTCTGCGATCAGCCTGGAGTTTCTGGCGCTGCGCAGAGACCTCAAGGGACTTCTGGATCAGTACCCAAGAAGCACGTAGGACGGAAAGGTGATCCTCCACAGCCGGAATATCCTGGGGAGAGAATACCTCCGGTAACACGGCAGGTTGGAACCCATAATTGGCCATGAAGGGAGACGTCCCAGAGGAAGAGTTCACCGCCGTGTTCCTGGCAAACTCAGCCCAAGGCAGGAGGTCAACCCAATTGTCCTGGTGATCGGAGACATAGCAACGAAGGAATTGCTCCAAGGCCTGATTGGATCGTTCTGCGGCCCCATTGGACTGAGGGTGGTAGGCCGAGGAGAAGGAGAGATGAATCCCCAACTGGGAGCAAAAGGCGCGCCAGAACCTGGACACAAACTGACTCTCCCGATCCGACACAATCTCCTTGGGCAAACCGTGCAACCGGAAGACCTCCCTGGCAAAAATCGTGGCCAACTCTTGTGCAGAGGGTAACTTCTTGAGAGGAACACAGTGGCACATTTTGGAAAACCGATCCACAATCATGAGAATGACCGTATGGCCTCGGGATGCAGGGAGGTCCACAATGAAATCCATCCCCAGGTGTGACCATGGGCGCTCCCCGGTGGCTATGGGTTGCAGAAGGCCCAACGGAAGGTGCCGAGGGGACTTACTCTGGGCACAAACGGAGCATGCCGCTACATATGCGGCGATGTCGGAACGTAGGGAAGGCCACCAGAACAGACGTGAAACAGCCCAGGACAGCTGATTCTTTCCAGGATGCCCCGCGGTCTTGGAGTTATGGTAGGTTCGCAACAACCGAGTGCGCAACTCCTCAGGCACAAAACATCTGCCGTTGGGTCTCCCAGAGGGAGCACCAGATTGAGCCGCCAAAATCTGCTCACCCAGGGGAGAGGTCAGGCTGGTGCGAATGGCGGCCAAGATCTGATTCGGAGGTATGACCGAAGTCGGAATCGACTCCTCCCTGGACAGCTCGGAGTACTGCCGTGATAAGGCATCCGCCCTGATGTTCTTGGAACCGGGTAGGTAGGAGACCACGTAATTAAAACGTGACAAGAACAGAGCCCATCTGGCCTGACGTGGTGTCAATCTCTTGGCCTCAGAAAGGTAGGTCAGATTCTTGTGGTCCGTCAGGATGAGGACCGGAACCACCGAACCCTCGAGCAAGTGCCTCCATTCTTTAAGGGCCTGCACGATGGCCAATAACTCCCTGTCACCAATCTGATAGTTGCACTCCGCGGAAGACAGTTTCCGGGAGTAAAACCCACAAGGAAGCAGAGGACCCTCTGGTGTTCTACGCTGAGACAGAAGGGCGCCTACTCCCGTCTCAGACGCGTCCACCTCGAGGACAAAGGGCAACCCAGGGTTGGGATGCGACAGAATCGGAGCCGACACAAAGGCGGACTTTAGAGCCTCAAAAGCTCGGATGGCCTCGAGCGGCCAGACCTGGGAATTACTGCCCTTCCTGGTCAGATCCGTGAGAGGCTTGGCTAGCATGGAAAAGTCCCTGATGAACTTCCGATAATAATTGGCGAAGCCCAAAAAGCGCTGCAGGGAACGAAGACCACTGGGCTGGGGCCACTGTAAGACAGCCGAAACCTTCTCAGGATCCATGGAGAACCCCTCAGCGGAAATGATGTAACCTAAGAAGGTTACCTGGGATCGGTGAAATTCGCATTTCTCAAGCTTACCGAACAGCTTGTTCTCTCGTAACCGTTGCAACACTCGTCTGACATCCAGAATGTGGGCCTCCATGGATTCAGAATATACCAAGATGTCATCCAAATAGACCACCACACACTGCTGCAACAGGTCACGGAAAACATCGTTGATGAATTCCTGAAAGACTGCGGGCGCATTGCACAACCCAAAGGGCATAACCAAGGATTCATAATGACCGGTCCTGGTGTTAAACGCGGTCTTCCACTCATCGCCCGCCTTGATCCTTACCAGGTTATATGCCGCCCTCAGGTCGAGTTTGGTAAAGACCGTGGCCCCTTTAAGGCGATCGAACAGCTCGAAAATCAAGGGTATCGGGTAAGCGTTCTTGATCGTGATGCGATTGAGACCCCTGTAATCGATGCAAGGCCTCAACTCACCGCCCTTCTTTTTCACAAAGAAAAATCCAGCCCCTGCCGGGGACGAGGATTTGCAAATGTGTCCGCGTGAAAGCGCCTCCCTCACGTACTCCTCCATGGCCTCATTCTCCGCTACCGACAGTGGATAGACTTTGCCACGAGGAGGAACGGCACCATATTGTAACTCTATGGCACAATCGTATGGGCGGTGCGGAGGTAGGGCAACCGCGCGCACCTTATCGAATACATCCCGGTACTCCTCGTATTCAGGGGGCAACAGAGAGTCCGAGGAAGTACACAGCAACTTGACAGACCCATGGATGCAACTAGCCCCACACTGCGGTGACCACGAGAGGATCTCGGCCGATCTCCAATCGGATTATGCTTCCGGAGCCAGGGGTACCCCAAGACCACCGAGTAGTGTGGAGACGAAATAACCTGGAGGGGTCTGCCGTCTATCGCCTCAAGAGCCAGTGGGGAACCTCGAGCCTGCAGAGGAATGGAATTGGCGGCAGCGAACACACTATCAATGAACAAACCACCAGCACCAGAGTCCACCAACGCCTGGGTCGTCACCGAGCCCCCGACCCAGGAGAGGACAACAGTGATCAGTGGTTTGTCAACACGGGAAACCGGGGACGAGGAGACTCCACCCAAGATCTGCCCCCGACAGGATCTCAGGTGCGAGCGTTTCCCGGACGGTTCGGACATGCCAACCGAAAATGCCCACCGAGACCACAGTACATGCATCGGCCCTCGCGTCTCCGGAGTACCCTCTCCCCCTCGGACAGGCGAGCAAACCCCAGCTGCATGGGTTCACCCCCAGACAAGTCATCCCCAGGAGGCGTGGGAGGAGAGGGAGGCACGGGTGGGCGCCAATCTGTTAGAAAACCTCCGCAGGCTCTCCTTAAAGGAAGGTCTCTCCCTGAGTCTGGTGTCAATCAAAATCAGGAAAGAAATAAGAGACTCGAGCTCCACTGGTAGGTCCTTAGCTGCAACCTCATCCTTCAAGGCATCCGAGAGACCATGAGAGAAAGCAGCGACCAGAGCCTCATTATTCCAGCCCACCTCTGCTGCCAGGGTACGAAACTCAATGGCGTATTCAGCTACGGATCGTGAACCCTGTCTGATGGACATAAGGAGCTTCGCAGCAGAGGCAGCACGAGCCGGCACATCGAATACCTTCCGAAGAGAAGCAACAAAACCGGAAAACTCGGCAACCACCGGATTGTTGTTCTCCCATAAAGGGCTGGCCCAGGCCAATGCCTTGTCCGAGAGCAGCGAGATCAAGAAGCCCACCTTTGATCTCTCAGTAGGAAAGGCATGTGGCAGCAACTCGAAATAAATGCCCACCTGGTTAAGGAAACCTCGGCACTGAGTTGGCTCTCCCCCAAAGCGCTGTGGAAGAGGGGCAGAACCGGTCATACCCCGAAACACCGCAGGTGCAACAACAGGTGTCGGGGTAGACTCTGGCGCAACAACCGGAGCGGCAGTAGGAGCGGGCCCAGGAGCGACAACCGACCCATCGGCAACGGGAGCGAAATGAGCCGTGCGTTCAAGCAGGGTTTGCAACGCCACAGCGAACCGACCCAACAGGTGATCCTGCTGATCAAGTCTGGCAACCAGCGTGGGTAGCGAGGATGGCCCTGTACCGTCAGAATTCATGGCTTGGTCCTAATGTCACGGAACCATGAACCAGACGTACAACAAGAGATAAGTGAAAATAAGAAGGCTTTATTGAAAATAAAGCTGTAAAGCAAAAGTCCAAACGGATGGCGGAACCGAAGCAGAGTCTTTGCGAAGCCAGAGGTCAGGAACCAGAAGGGAAGTCAGACGAAGCCAGGATCAGGAACCAGCAGGGTAGTCAGACGAAGCCAGGATCAGGAACCAGCAGGGTAGTCGGACGAAACCAGGATCAGGAACCAGCAGGGTAGTCGGACGAAACCAGGATCAGGAACCAGAAGCAGCAGCAGTCTGGAAGCATGTGAACACAGGAGGACCAAGCAAGGAACTGAAGCCACAGACCTCCTATATATATGAGCTAGGCATCCAGCTCCTCCCAGTGGGAAGGAGGAGCCGCAGAGTGGGAGGCTACAAGAAACCCAGAAACCAAGATGGCCGCCAGCACATGTCAAACGAAGGAGAACAGCAAGAAGGTAAGACCATGACAATGAGCCTGTGTCACCCAAGTGCATTTAACCATCAATAGTGTGGTTATTTTTTGCTATATCCTACATCAGGGTCAAGCTTTCATCAAGTGCATTTAACCATCAATAGTGTGGTTATTTTTTGGCCATATACTACATCAGGTGCAGGCTGAGCCTGTGTCACCCAAGTGCATTTAACCATCAATAGTGTGGTTATTTTTTGGCCATATACTACATCAGGGGCAAGTTGAGCCTGTCACCCAGCGCCTAAAAAATAGGCCTGACATTTATATTCCTCCAAATCAGTACTGTTTTAGCTGGTCAAGTTATTTTTAGTGACCGTAAAAGCACAGTTTTTGTTCTGGGTTAAAAAACAATTCCCAAATTTTCCATTCTCAAAATTAATAGTTTCTGCTATATCAGGCCTACTTTAAATCTATCCCTAAAAGGGTATATTAGATTCAAGGTGCTGATAGGGTCATTCTGAAAAACTTAACACACACGCTACAGTGCAGATACAAGTCTAATTCTGTGATTAAACGTATACCTGTCACCCAGCGCCTAAAAAATAGGCCTGACATTTATATTCCTCCAAATCAGTACTGTTTTAGCTGGTCAAGTTATTTTTAGTGACCGTAAAAGCACAGTTTTTGTTCTGGGTTAAAAAACAATTCCCAAATTTTCCATTCTCAAAATTAATAGTTTCTGCTATATCAGGCCTACTTTAAATCTATCCCTAAAAGGGTATATTAGATTCAAGGTGCTGATAGGGTCATTCTGAAATACTTAACACACACGCTACAGTGCAGATACAAGTCTAATTCTGTGATTAAACGTATACCTGTCACCCAGCGCCTAAAAAATAGGCCTGACATTTATATTCCTCCAAATCAGTACTGTTTTAGCTGGTCAAGTTATTTTTAGTGACCGTAAAAGCACAGTTTTTGTTCTGGGTTGAAAAACAATTCCCAAATTTGCCATTCTCAAAATTAGTAGTTTCTGCTATATCAGGCCTACTTTAAATCTATCCCAAAAAGGGTATATTAGATTCAAGGTGCTGATAGGGTCATTCTGAAAAACTTAACACACACGCTACAGTGCAGATACAAGTCCAATTCTGTGATTAAACGTATACCTGTCACCCAGCGCCTAAAAAATAGGCCTGACATTTATATTCAGCTAAATCTGTCATTACTGGTGTGCCTGTATTAGTGTAATACGGTACCTAAATAGATAGCCAGACAGTGTTAGGTGTCTGTAAAAAAAGGCCTGAATTTTAATTCAATACATTGGCCCGAATAATATTTTTCTTATTGTGGTGAATGGGAACAATGAGGAAAACATCTAGTAAGGGACGCGGACGCGGACGTGGACATGGTCGTGGTGGTGTTAGTGGACCCTCTGGTGCTGGGAGAGGACGTGGCCGTTCTGCCACAGCCACACGTCCTAGTGTACCAACTACCTCAGGTCCCAGTAGCCGCCAGAATTTACAGGGATATTTGGTGGGGCCCAATGCCGTTCTAAGGATGGTAAGGCCTGAGCAGGTACAGGCATTAGTCAATTGGGTGGCCGACAGTGCATCCAGCACGTTCACATTATCTCCCACCCAGTCTTCTGCAGAAAGCACACAGATGGCGCATGAAAACCAAGCCCATCAGTCTGTCACATCACCCCCATGCATATCAGGGAAACTGTCTGAGCCTCAAGTTATGCAGCAGTCTCTTATGCTGTTTGAAGACTCTGCTGCCAGGGTTTCCCAAGGGCATCCACCTAGCCCTTCCCCAGGGGTGGAAGAGATAGAATGCACTAACGCGCAACCACTTATGTTTCCTGATGATGAGAATACCACCTCAGCACGTCTCTGATGATGACGAAACACAGGTGCCAACTGCTGCGTCTTTCTGCAGTGTGCAGACTGAACAGGAGGTCAGGGAGGAAGACTGGGTGGAAGACGATGCAGGGGACGATGAGGTCCTAGACCCCACATGGAATGAAGGTCGTGCCACTGACTTTCAGAATTCGGAGGAAGAGGCAGTGGTGAGACCGAGCCAACAGCGTAGCAAAAGACAAAGAGGGAGCAGTGGGCAAAATCAGAACACCCGCCGCCAAGAGACTCCGCCTGCTACTGACCACCGCAATCTGGGACCGAGCACCCCAAAGGCAGCTTCAAGAGTTCCCTGGCATGGCACTTTTTTAAACATTGTGCTGACGACAAGACCCGAGTGGTTTGCACGCTGTGCCATCAGAGCCTGAAGCGAGGCATTAACGTTCTGAACCTTAGCACAACCTGCATGACCAGGCACCTGCATGCAAAGCATGAACTGCAGTGAAGTAAACACCTTAAAAACAAAGAAGTCACTCAGGCTCCCCCTGCTACCTCTTCTGCTGCTGCCGCCTCGGCCTCTTCTGCTGCTGCCGCCGCCTCGGCCTCTTCCTCCGCCTCTGGAGGAACGTTGGCACCTGCTGCCCAGCAAACATGGGATGTACCACCAACACCACCACCTGCGTCACCAAGCATCTCAACCATGTCACATGGCAGCGTTCAGCTCTCCATCTCACAAACATTTGAGAGAAAGCGTAAATTCCCACCTAGCCACCCTCGATCCCTGGCCCTGAATGCCAGCATTTCTAAACTACTGGCCTATGAAATGCTGTCATTTAGGCTGGTGGACAAAGACAGCTTCAAACAGCTCATGTCGCTTGCTGTCCCACAGTATGTTGTTCCCAGCCGCCACTACTTCTCCAAGAGAGCCATGCCTTCCCTGCACAACCAAGTGTCCGATAAAATCAAGTGTGCACTGCGCAACGCCATCTGTGGCAAGGTCCACCTAACCACAGATACGTGGACCAGTAAGCACGGCCAGGGACGCTATATCTCCTTAACTTAACACTGGGTAAATGTAGTGGCGGCTGGGCCCCAGGCGGAGAGCTGTTTGGCGCACTTCCTTACGCCGCCAAGGATCGCAGGGCAACATCCTTTGCCTCCTGTCTCCTCCTCCTACTCAGCTTCCTCCTCCTCTTCTTCCACCTGCTCATCCAGTCTGCCACACACCTTCAACACCAACTTCAGCACAGCCCGGGGTAAACGTCAGCAGGCCGTTCTGAAACTCATATGTTTGGGGGACAGGCCTTACACCGCACAGGAGTTGTGGCGGGGTATAGAACAACAGACCGACGAGCGGTTGCTGCCGGTGAGCCTCAAGCCCGGCCTGGTGGTGTGCGATAATGGGCGAAATCTCGTTGCAGCTCTGGGACTAGCCGGTTTGACGCACATCCCTTGCCTGGCGCATGTGCTGAATTTGGTGGTGCAGAAGTTCATTCGCAACTACCCCGACATGTCAGAGCTGCTGCATAAAGTGCGGGCCGTCTGTTCGCGCTTCCGGCGTTCACACCCTGCTGCTGCACGCCTGTCTGCGCCACAGCGTAACTTCGGCCTTCCCGCTCACCGCCTCATATGCGATGTGCCCACCAGGTAGAACTCCACCTTGCACATGCTGGACAGACTGTGCGAGCAGCAGCAGGCCATAGTGGAGTTTCAGCTGCTGCACGCACGGGTCAGTCGCACTGCGAAACAGCACCACTTTACCACCAATGACTGGGCCTCCATGCGAGACCTGTGTGCCATGTTGCGCTGTTTCGAGTACTCCACCAACATGGCCAGTGGCGATGACGCCGTTATCAGCGTTACAATACCACTTCTATGTCTCCTTGAGAAAACACTTAGGGCGATGATGGAAGAGGAGGTGGCCCAGGAGGAAGAGGAGGAAGAGGGGTCATTTTTAGCACATTCAGGCTAGTCTCCTCGAAGTGACTCAGAGGGAGGTTTTTTGCAACACCAGAGGCCAGGTACAAATGTGGCCAGACAGGGCCCACTACTGGAGGACGAGGAGGACGAGGATGAGGAGGAGGTGGAGGAGGATGAGGATGAAGCATGTTCACAGCGGGGTGGCACCCAAAGCAGCTCGGGCCCATCACTGGTGCGTGGCTGGGGGAAACAGAGGACGATGACGATACGCCTCCCACAGAGGACAGCTTGTCCTTACCTCTGGGCAGCCTGGCACACATGAGCGACTACATGCTGCAGTGCCTGCGCAACGACAGCAGAGTTGCCCACATTTTAACGTGTGCGGACTACTGGGTTGCCACCCTGCTGGATCCCCGGTACAAAGACAATGTGCCCACCTTACTTCCTACACTGGAGCGTGATAGGAAGATGCGCGAGTGCAAGCGCACGTTGGTAGACGCGCTACTGAGAGCATTCCCAAATGTCACAGGGGAACCAGTGGAAGCCCAAGGCGAAGGCAGAGGAGGAGCAAGAGGTCGCCAACGCAGCTGTGTCACGCCCAGCTCCTCTGAGGGCAGGGTTAGCATGGCAGAGATGTGGAAAAGTTTTGTCACCACGCCACAGCTAACTGCACCACCACCTGATACGGAACGTGTTAGCAGGAGGCAACATTTCACTAACATGGTGGAACAGTACCTGTGCACACCCCTCCACGTACTGACTGATGGTTCGGCCCCATTCAACTTCTGGGTCTCCAAATTGTCCACGTGGCCAGAGCTAGCCTTTTATGCCTTGGAGGTGCTGGCCTGCCCAGCGGCCAGCGTTTTGTCTGAACGTGTATTCAGCACGGCAGGAGGCGTCATTACAGACAAACACAGCCGTCTGACATGACATGAAGACTGATTCTCTGCTGACATGAAGCCTGAATCTCTGTTATGGGACCTCTCTCCTCTGCCTGGGTGCCTGGGCCTAAATATGTGACAGTGGCCTGTTCCAGTGGTGGGTGACGTGAAGCCTGATTCTCTGCTATGACATGAAGACTGATTCTCTGCTGACATGAAGCCTGAATCTCTGTTATGGGACCTCTCTCCTCTGCCTGGGTGCTTGGGCCTAAATATGTGACAGTGGTCTGTTCCAGTGGTGGGTGACGTGAAGCCTGATTCTCTGCTATGACATGAAGACTGATTCTCTGCTGACATGAAGCCTGAATCTCTGTTATGGGACCTCTCTCCTCTGCCTGGGTGCCTGGGCCTAAATATGTGACAGTGGCCTGTTCCAGTGGTGGGTTACGTGAAGCCTGATTCTCTGCTATGACATGAAGCCTGAATCTCTGTTATGGGACCTCTCTCCTCTGCCTGGGTGCCTGGGCCTAAATATGTGACAGTGGCCTGTTCCAGTGGTCGGTGACGTGAAGCCTGATTCTCTGCTATGACATGAAGACTGATTCTCTGCTGACTTGAAGCCTGAATCTCTGTTATGGGACCTCTCTCCTCTGCCTGGGTGCCTGGGCCTAAATATGTGACAGTGGCCTGTTCCAGTGGTGGGTGACGTGAAGCCTGATTCTCTGCTATGACATGAAGACTGATTCTCTGCTGACATGAAGCCTGAATCTCTGTTATGGGACCTCTCTCCTCTGCCTGGGTGCCTGGGCCTAAATATGTGACAGTGGCCTGTTCCAGTGGTGGGTGACGTGAAGCCTGATTCTCTGCTATGACATGAAGACTGATTCTCTGCTGACATGAAGCCTGAATCTCTGTTATGGGACCTCTCTCCTCTGCCTGGGTGCCTGGGCCTAAATATGTGACAGTGGCCTGTTCCAGTGGTGGGTGACGTGAAGCCTGATTCTCTGCTATGACATGAAGACTGATTCTCTGCTGACATGAAGCCTGAATCTCTGTTATGGGACCTCTCTCCTCTGCCTGGGTGCCTGGGCCTAAATATGTGACAGTGGCCTGTTCCAGTGGCCGGTGACGTGAAGCCTGATTCTCTGCTATGACATGAAGACTGATTCTCTGCTGACATGAAGCCTGAATCTCTGTTATGGGACCTCTCTCCTCTGCCTGGGTGCCTGGGCCTAAATATGTGACAGTGGCCTGTTCCAGTGGTGGGTGACGTGAAGCCTGATTCTCTGCCATGACATGAAGACTGATTCTCTGCTGACATGAAGCTTGAATCTCTGTTATGGGACCTCTCTCCTCTGCCTGGGTGCCTGGGCCTAAATATGTGACAGTGGCCTGTTCCAGTGGTGGGTGACGTAAAGCCTGATTCTTTGCTATGACATGAAGACTGATTCTCTGCTGACATGAAGCCTGAATCTCTGTTACGGGACCTCTCTCCTCTGCCTGGGTGCCTGGGCCTAAATATGTAACAGTGGCCTGTTCCAGTGGTGGGTGACGTGAAGCCTGATTCTCTGCTATGACATGAAGACTGATTCTCTGCTGACATGAAGCCTGAATCTCTGTTATGGGACCTCTCTCCTCTGCCTGGGTGCCTGGGCCTAAATATGTGACAGTGGCCTGTTCCAGTGGTGGGTGACTTGAAGCCTGATTCTCTGCTATGACATGAAGACTGATTCTCTGCTGACATGAAGCCTGAATCTCTGTTATGGGACCTCTCTCCTCTGCCTGGGTGCCTGGGCCTAAATATGTGACAGTGGCCTGTTCCAGTGGTGGGTGACATGAAGCCTGATTCTCTGCTATGACATGAAGACTGATTCTCTGCTGACATGAAGCCTGAATCTCTGTTATGGGACCTCTCTCCTCTGCCTGGGTGCCTGGGCCTAAATATGTGACAGTGGCCTGTTCTAGTGGTGGGTGACGTGAAGCCTGATTCTCTGCTATGACATGAAGACTGATTCTCTGCTGACATGAAGCCTGAATCTCTGTTATGGGACCTCTCTCCTCTGCCTGGGTGCTTGGGCCTAAATATGTGACAGTGGTCTGTTCCAGTGGTGGGTGACGTGAAGCCTGATTCTCTGCTATGACATGAAGACTGATTCTCTGCTGACATGAAGCCTGAATCTCTGTTATGGGACCTCTCTCCTCTGCCTGGGTGCCTGGGCCTAAATATGTGACAGTGGCCTGTTCCAGTGGTGGGTTACGTGAAGCCTGATTCTCTGCTATGACATGAAGCCTGAATCTCTGTTATGGGACCTCTCTCCTCTGCCTGGGTGCCTGGGCCTAAATATGTGACAGTGGCCTGTTCCAGTGGTGGGTGACATGAAGCCTGATTCTCTGCTATGACATGAAGACTGATTCTCTGCTGACATGAAGCCTGAATCTCTGTTATGGGACCTCTCTCCTCTGCCTGGGTGCCTGGGCCTAAATATGTGACAGTGGCCTGTTCCAGTGGTGGGTGACGTGAAGCCTGATTCTCTGCTATGACATGAAGACTGATTCTCTGCTGACATGAAGCCTGAATCTCTGTTATGGGACCTCTCTCCTCTGCCTGGGTGCTTGGGCCTAAATATGTGACAGTGGTCTGTTCCAGTGGTGGGTGACGTGAAGCCTGATTCTCTGCTATGACATGAAGACTGATTCTCTGCTGACATGAAGCCTGAATCTCTGTTATGGGACCTCTCTCCTCTGCCTGGGTGCCTGGGCCTAAATATGTGACAGTGGCCTGTTCCAGTGGTGGGTTACGTGAAGCCTGATTCTCTGCTATGACATGAAGCCTGAATCTCTGTTATGGGACCTCTCTCCTCTGCCTGGGTGCCTGGGCCTAAATATGTGACAGTGGCCTGTTCCAGTGGTGGGTGACGTGAAGCCTGATTCTCTGCTATGACATGAAGACTGATTCTCTGCTGACATGAAGCCTGAATCTCTGTTATGGGACCTCTCTCCTCTGCCTGGGTGCCTGGGCCTAAATATGTGACAGTGGCCTGTTCCAGTGGTGGGTGACGTGAAGCCTGATTCTCTGCTATGACATGAAGACTGATTCTCTGCTGACATGAAGCCTGAATCTCTGTTATGGGACCTCTCTCCTCTGCCTGGGTGCCTGGGCCTAAATATGTGACAGTGGCCTGTTCCAGTGGTGGGTGACGTGAAGCCTGATTCTCTGCTATGACATGAAGACTGATTCTCTGCTGACATGAAGCCTGAATCTCTGTTATGGGACCTCTCTCCTCTGCCTGGGTGCCTGGGCCTAAATATGTGACAGTGGCCTGTTCCAGTGGTGGGTGACGTGAAGCCTGATTCTCTGCTATGACATGAAGACTGATTCTCTGCTGACATGAAGCCTGAATCTCTGTTATGGGACCTCTCTCCTCTGCCTGGGTGCCTGGGCCTAAATATGTGACAGTGGCCTGTTCCAGTGGTGGGTGACGTGAAGCCTGATTCTCTGCTATGACATGAAGACTGATTCTCTGCTGACATGAAGCCTGAATCTCTGTTATGGGACCTCTCTCCTCTGCCTGGGTGCCTGGGCCTAAATATGTGACAGTGGCCTGTTCCAGTGGTGGGTGACGTAAAGCCTGATTCTTTGCTATGACATGAAGACTGATTCTCTGCTGACATGAAGCCTGAATCTCTGTTACGGGACCTCTCTCCTCTGCCTGGGTGCCTGGGCCTAAATATGTACAGTGGCCTGTTCCAGTGGTGGGTGACGTGAAGCCTGATTCTCTGCTATGACATGAAGACTGATTCTCTGCTGACATGAAGCCTGAATCTCTGTTATGGGACCTCTCTCCTCTGCCTGGGTGCCTGGGCCTAAATATGTGACAGTGGCCTGTTCCAGTGGTGGGTGACGTGAAGCCTGATTCTCTGCTATGACATGAAGACTGATTCTCTGCTGACATGAAGCCTGAATCTCTGTTATGGGACCTCTCTCCTCTGCCTGGGTGCCTGGGCCTAAATATGTGACAGTGGCCTGTTCCAGTGGTGGGTGACATGAAGCCTGATTCTCTGCTATGACATGAAGACTGATTCTCTGCTGACATGAAGCCTGAATCTCTGTTATGGGACCTCTCTCCTCTGCCTGGGTGCCTGGGCCTAAATATGTGACAGTGGCCTGTTCCAGTGGTGGGTGACGTGAAGCCTGATTCTCTGCTATGACATGAAGACTGATTCTCTGCTGACATGAAGCCTGAATCTCTGTTATGGGACCTCTCTCCTCTGCCTGGGTGCCTGGGCCTAAATATGTGACAGTGGCCTGTTCCAGTGGTGGGTGACGTGAAGCCAGATTCTCTGCTATGGCATGAAGACTGATTCTCTGCTGACGTGAAGCCAGATTCTCTGCTATGGGACCTCTCTCCAATTGACATTGGTTTATTTTTATATATTTTATTTTAATTTTAATTCATTTCTGTTTGCAGGGGATTTACCTACATGTTGCTGCCTTTTGCAGCCCTCTAGCTCTTTCCTGGGGTGTTTTATAGCCTTTTTAGTGCTGAAAAGTTTGGGTCCCCATTGACTTCAATGGGGTTCGGGTTCGGGTTCGGGACGAAGTTCGGGTCGGGTTCGGATCCCGAACATTTCCGGGAAGTTCGGCCGAACTTCTCGAACCCGAACATCCAGGTGTTCGCTCAACTCTATTGTTGACGCTAATCCACAGCAGTGCTTTACTGCTTCTAGCTAGCGACTGATGGCTGACTGCTGCTGGAGGTGGAATTGGAGGAGGAGGCAGCGGAGGAGAAGTGGTGGTTGGAGCCAGTAATATAGCTGCTGGCGGAGATCCTGATGGACGTAGGGCCTGTAATCCTGGGCGTGGGTAGGACCCAGGCGTTCGGCCCACTTGTTAGTGTCCTTGGATGCCATGTGGCGGATCATGCTGGTTGTGGTGAGGTTGCTAGTGTTCACGCCCCGGCTCATTTTGGTACGGCACAGGTTGCAAACTATCACTCTTTTGTCATCTGTACTTTTCTCAAAAAAGCACCATACTTAGGAACACCTACCACATGGCAAGGTAAATTTACACATTGGGGGTGCTCGGGTAAGGGTTGCGGCCTGTTTGGTGTGGGCCGACTTCTCTCTTTTGCAACCCCACTGCCTCTTCCAGCCTGTTGCGGTACTGCGGATCCCTCCCCCTCTGTACAGTTGTCCTCGCTCGGCTTTTCACCTTCCCATGTTGGGTCAGTGACCTCATCGTCAACCACCTCCTCTTCCACTTACTGTTTCTGCTAATCCTCCTGATTTGACCTAACCACAACCTCAGTGATTGGTAACTGTGTCTCATCATCATCCACCTCGTGAACGAATGATTGCCTTTCACCACCGTCATCTTCTTGAGAGAGTGAAGGCTCAAGAGGTTGGGAATCAGGGCACAATATCTCAGGTCCCTCTTCAAGCGTGCTAGGAGCGAGGGCCAAATGTAATAGTGGCGCTGGATAGAGCTCCTCAGAATATCCAAGTGTGGGATCACTCATTTGGCAAGCCTCTCCATGGTGGGAGGAAGGATGATCAGAGAGAATATTCGGTTGACCAGACTCTTGGCTACAGAGACTGGACTTGGTGGATAAGAGGGTGGTGCTTAACCGACTGGAAGCATTATCTTCAGCAATCCAACCGACCAACTGTTCGCACTGGTCCGACTTCGACAGTGTTGTCCTGCGCCGCCCAGCAAAGTTGGACAGGAAGCTGGGTACAGTGGATGTTTTATTTTTTTCTGGTTCACTTGCAGCAGGCACAGTTTCATTATGCCCAGGGCCACGGCTTCTGCGTGTACCATCAGCATCACGCCCACTTCCCCGTCCCTTAGTGCTCGCCTTCTTCATTTTAATTGTTTTGTCACTAGATGTGGTACAGATTCTTTTACAGTCCACTAAAGAATCAGTTTTCTGATGCAGGACAGTATATGTCACAGAAACACACAGAATATGGACACTAGATTAGGTCCAGATATCAGGATTTTGCTCTAAAGACACTGTTTTTTGATGCAGGACAGTATGTGTCACAGAAACACACAGAATATGGACACTAGATTAGGCCCAGATATTAGGATTTTTCTCTAAAGACACTGTTTTCTGATGCAGAACAGTATGTGTCACAGAAACACACAGAATATGGACACTAGATTATGCCCAGATATTTGAATTTTGCTCTAAAAACCACACACAATAGTCCTTAAAAGGACTTTTGGGTCATTGAAACGTTATTCACTTGAGTAAAATACAATCACAAACTCCCTACACTATCTGTCCCTTCCTAAGCGCAGCTCTCCCTGACTCGCAATGAGCCGAACCCGCGTCATCGGATGCTATATAGCACCCGATGACGCGTTCCAGCCAACCAATCACTGTAATGCCAGCAGTCAACCTGGCTACTGGCATTACAGTGACGGCAGTACTTACCTGCACGTTTATTGGCTGCTTAGCAGCTGCGAAACGTGCGGGGAGGAGACTCGAGCATGCCACTTGAGCACATGTGGTACTAGGCCAAGTACCGCCATGTGCCGAGCATAGTGATGCTCAAGCCGAACAAGTATTCGGCCGAGCATGCTCGCTCATCACTACAACTGGTAAATAACACCAGTTGCAATTAGTTGTTCCAGTTGCATTGGTCCTTCTATAGCTGCGGTATCTCCGCAGAACAGCACACAAATGCTGCACAATACAAATGCACTATATGGAAAGTATATTATAGGTATATCACACCTCTGCCTCAATCAGTTTTTTGGGAGGCAATTGGTATATAACACCAGTTGCAATTAGTTGTTCCAGTTGCATTGGTCCTTCTATAGCTGCGGTATCTCCGCAGAACCGCACACAACTGCTGCACAATACAAATGCACTATTTAGAAATTATTTTGTAGGTATATCACAACTCTGCCTCAATCAGTTTTTTTGGGGGGCAACTGGTATATAACACCAGTTGCAATTAGTTGTTCTAATAGTGTTTGTCCCTCTGTATAGCTCCGGTATCTCAGCAGAACCGCACACAACTGCTGCCCAATACAAATGCACTATAATATACTTTATATGTTAGAAAATATATTATAAGTATAACACACCCCTCAGTATGTCACACCTATCGATAGCACACCTATACCGGTCCTTAAAAGGACTTTTGTGGCCCTATGAGCTAGCGTTTGGTGTCTCTAACAGTCTGTCCCTGCTCCACAGAGCAACCTCTCGCTACACTGGCAATAGACTGAATGTAAAATGGCGGCCAGATCGGGTATATTTATAGGGTAAGGGGTGTGTCTATGTGCTGAAATGTCTCAATTGGCTGTCCTGTACCACCTGATGGATGTGTCATGGGTTAAAGTTCGGCACAATGCAAAAGAATATGGCGCCGGCGGACATCGCCATATGTTTGCATGTTCGGCAAACAACGAACGAGCAAAGTTCGCCGCGAACCGCAAGGCCATCTCTACTGACTTTCATTTCATCCTTCTGTGACTAAGAGGACGAGTGAGCCATCCAATCCACAATTTCATCATTCAATTCAATTTTTCTTCAATTATAAAGTTCTACCTTTCCAAAGCAAGGGAGAACTGTGGCCTACTAATACTATAACTTCTGGCTGGTGCTGATAATAATCACTTCCTGGCTCTGGGAGGACAAGTCTTTCATTTTGATTTTGAATCCTACTGTATTCCAGACATTTTATTAGAAGGCCAAATGTAAACAAACTAATGTAAACTAATTGTAAACTATTTTACAAAATAAAGTCATGGATTTGGTACACAGTAACACAATTTATGGAATGGTTATAGTAAAATTGCAAGCATGTTTTCTGTAACTTAACGACAGTTAAAGTAGCTCTGTCACCAGGATCAACAGTATTAAACCAGACATACTGGCTAGTAGGGCTCATCATGCTGATTAAAACTATACCTTTCTTTTGTCTGCATGATGAACAGCAGCAGAAAAATGTGTTCTATTCATATGCAAATGAGCAATTAGAGCACCAAGAGGCGGGGCTGAATTGCTCATTTGCTTATGAATAAAAATGCTGATTTCTCTGTAGCTGTTTAACATGCAGAAAAAAGAAAGGTATAGTTTTAATCAGCATGGTGAGCCCTACCAGCCAGTATGCCTGGTTTAATAAGGTTGATCCTGGTGACAGAGCCTCTTTAAATGTCCTTCCCCGTCTGCAAGCACAGTGAATACTGGTATTGACAATTTACGTATGGAATAATGCAGTGTTTGTGCAGATTTCTGCCTACTGTGTTATTTGTGCTTAAAATGCAGTTTCAGAAATAAACTTTTTTCTACTGTAAAATAAACTTGTAATGCAATAGTGCATTGCATATACACTCACCTAAAAAATTATTAGGAACATCTGTTCTATTTCTCATTAATGCAATTATCAATTATCAACCAATCACATGGCAGTTGCTTCAATGCATTTAGGGGGGTGGTCCTGGTCAAGACAATCTCCTGAACTCCAAACTGAATGTCAGAATGGGAAAGAAAGGTGATTTAAGCAATTTTGAGCGTGGCATGGTTGTTGGTGCCAGACGGGCCGGTCTGAGTATTTCACAATCTGCTGAGTTACTGGGATTTTCACGCACAACCTTTTCTAGGGTTTACAAAGAATGGTGTGAAAAGGGAAAAACATCCAGTATGCGGCAGTCCTGTGGGCAAAAATGCCTTGTGGATGCTAGAGGTCAGAGGATAATGGGCCGACTGATTCAAGCTGATAGAAGAGCAACGTTGACTGAAATAACCACTCGTTACAACTGAGGTATGCAGCAAAGCATTTGTGAAGCCACAACACGCACAACCTTGAGGAGGATGGGCTACAACAACAGAAGACCCCACCGGGTACCACTCATCTCCACTACAAATAGGAAAAAGAGGCTACAATTTGCACGAGCTCACCAAAATTGGACTGTTGAAGACTGGAAAAATGTTGCCTGGTGTGATGAGTCTCGATTTCTGTTGAGACATTCAAATGGTAGAGTCCGAATTTGGCGTAAACAGAATGAGAACATGTATCCATCCTCTGATGGCTACTTCCAGCAGGATAATGCACCATGTCACAAAGCTCGAATCATTTCAAATTGGTTTCTTGAACATGACAATGAGTTCACTGTACTAAAATGGCCCCCACAGTCACCAGGTCTCAACCCAATAGAGCATCTTTGGGATGTGGTGGAACGGGAGCTTCGTGCCCTGGATGTGCATCCCTCAAATCTCCATCAACTGCAAGATGCTATCCTATCAATATGGGTCAACAGTTCTAAAGAATGCTATCAGCACCTTGTTGAATCAATGCCACGTAGAATTAAAGCGAACCTTTCACCTGGATTTCACTTAATAAACTATTACCAGTACCTTATAGATTATCCTCATTCTGTTTCAATGCATTCTTGTGCCGCTTTCCTGGGATGTATATTGATTAAAAAAAACGACTTATAAAGTCCTCGTCTCCAGCTCCTGAAGTCACGCTAGAAGTCAAGGGGGTAGCCCTTCCCTCACTCCAGGCTGTAACTCCCCTGCCCTAACCCTGCCTCTAAGCAGTGTAACTGACACCCGGCTCAGTCGCCGGGACACCGCTTGTACAGGCGGCGCATGCGCCGTTGGTCTCAGTAGCAGCGCAATCCCGTCTATCGCGTGGACTCAAGCGCGATCCTGTAACTGAATCGCGCATGCGCCGTCAGTCCCCGATGCCTGGAACAGAAGACAGGCAGGCATCGGGGACGGACGGCGCATGCGCGATTCAGTTACAGGATCGCACTTGAGTCCGCGCGATAGACGGGATCGCGCTGCTACTGAGGCCGACGGCGCATGCGCCGCCTGTACAAACGTGGTCCCGGCGACTGAGCCGGGTGTCAGTTACACTGCTTAGAGGCAGGGTTAGGGCAGGGGAGTTACAGCCTGGAGTGAGGGAAGGGCTACCCCCATGACTTATAGCGTGACTTCAAGAGCTGGAGAAGAGTACTTTATAAGTCGTTTTTTTCATGAATATACATCCCAGGAAAGCGGCACAAGAATGCATTGAAACAGAATGAGGATAATCTATAAGGTACTGGTAATAGTTTATTAAGTGAAATCCAGGTGAAAAGTTCGCTTTAAGGCAGTTCTGAAGGCAAAAGGGGGTCCAACACCGTATTAGTATGGTGTTCCTAATAATTCTTTAGGTGAGTGTATAATACAGTTTCCAAAACCAGCAGTGAATTCACAAAAAAGAGAAGAAGTCTTATCAGTTCCGTACACTTTTTCTGATTTTATGAACCACTCCTGATTTTGGCTTCCAAAACTGCATGCAGAAACGGGACTGTGTGGCCGTACCCTTTCTGTTATTGACAGCGAGAACCCTGTACTGTGCTTGCCCGATCAGTGTGCTGTACATGTACAGCGTAATGCACGAACTCACGTCATGCACATGCCTGAAAGCATATTCTTCTATTAATCATTTTGAGCAACACTGTCCCTAGCGTTTGAGCGCTTGCCACATCTCTCCCTATGGTCAGCTCATAGGACAATGGCGGAGACCAAGCGGGATGAGGGATTTATAGGGCTGTGACATCACAGAGGATGGCTATCTGCAGATTGGTTGTCTGCATGGCATTATGAGTGATCTTGCATTCCCGGGCTTCTTACTTTCACTTTGTAACATGTACAGCCGCAATTTTAGGAAAAACTGATTTGTTACCACAAGGAGATTCGGATTCTTTGTGAATCAAAGTTTTCCTAATCATCAGACCGAATACCGCTTTTAATGTTTTGCTTTATTCAACACTACTGATAATGAATAGAACTAAACGAGGGAGGAACAAATCATTCCTCTCACATTCAGTTTGTATTGGCCTTTGTAATCAGGCCAATACAAACAAGCGCCAATGGATGTGTCCCCATACATCAGTCAGTATAATATAGCGTTTTGGGTCATTATTTCTCTTCAACGGACGAGCACCTGTTTAATCACATTAGAAACATTGCTTTTGAATGTAAAATGTATAGTATGCTGAATTTAATATATCTAAGCATGCTACAATTTATCATGGTAAATTGAAAAATTATTTGCAGAGAATGCTTGGTGTGGCCATCAAGAAACTTGCCCATGCATCCAAGCTCCCAAACTCTGCAAAATGTCCACTGTTTGGTATTATACTGAGACTGCGGTGACCTTTATCAGTAGAAACATATACAAGATGATGAAATTGATGTTGTATGATCATAATCCATGACTGCAATTCTGCCTGATCTGTATTAATAGCATACGACCCTGAGCTGTGCTTTCTCTCATCACATTTCTGGAAGTTATTATGATACAAGCTCATATGTGTATGCATGTACCTTGCACCCTCACCAGAATATACTGTAGGTGTGATTTAGCTGTATGAAATATATTTCTGTTCAAGGATATTAACTACTGACTGTCCCTCTACACCAGTTTGGACAAGCAAATGTACAGAAACAGATTCTAGTTTCACAGTTGGAATTAGAAAGAATTCCTCTTGTGCTGCAATGAGTATTGTACTTGCAAATTCATAAATGTGAATGTAGAAATACAGACTGCTATAAAAGGATTTTATACAATGCAACACCCAAATAACACACTATAGCTGACTTCAACTGACATATAGATTTGCTATATTTTTAGTCAAAAGTTGTGGCCAACCATTTCCAGCATCCTTAGTGACTACCTTATTGGCTTGTTTGGTTAATGGTATGAATTCTGTGTAAAAAGAGGGAATCAGTGGTTGCCATTGCCAATAGTGTTGGGCGCGAATATTCAAATAGCGAATATTTATCGCGAATATCGGCATTTTTAGAATTCACGAATATTTAGAATATAGTGATATATATTAGTATTTTCGAATATTCTAGATTTTTTTTTCATCTGAACCCATGATCCCTCACTGCTTCTTGCTTGTGGGCCAATGAGAAGGCTGCAATGTTTTTGTCTGAGCTTAGCAACATCCCTAGCAACCAATAGGAAAGTTGCCTACCCCTTACTATATGAGAACCTCCTCCGCAGCTATTTTCGAAAGTATTTTAAAGTTCTAAGAGAGACAGCAGTGTCATTGATGTGCTCTGTGCTTTCCACTCATTACATGAAATAGATAGTTAGATAGCATATATATATATATATATATATATATATATATATAGCTATTGGGAGATAGTCAGTGTAAGTTATATCCTGATATAGTGTAGCTGATACAGTGCAGTGTGTTAGGTAGTGTGATAGGTTCTACTGTCCATACGTACATGCTACAGACATAGTGCTGTCTACACCAAATAAACTGAAGGGACACACATGTAAAATAATCACAAATTTTATTAAGTAATTGACATTACAAAAAACATAAAGAAAAAATAATATTAGCAGCAGCAATGCAGGCTAGCGCTGCGACAAGCAGCTCATTTGCCGAACAAAGAGTACACCTGATCCCAAAACAGGGGAAACTACAAAAAGACATATAAATGCTGCATAAAGCAGGCAATATTCGAGCAACCCCCAATAAGATGTGAGAAACCCTATCAAGGTATATAGAAACTACATCGATATGAGCCAATGTGAGGGCCAAATACAAAGCACCTCAAAGAGAAAACCCATAGGCAGTAATAGAGACAACGGTAATAGTAATAACTAGAGTAGTAATAGCATAAACATATTACCTAAAGTTATAAGGACCACAAAAAGGATCAAACCCTGGACCGGCAAAGAGCTAACCCAGACGCGCGTTTGGCTCCGCTTTTTCAAGGGGCGTATCATAGTGTGTATCATAGTGTATCATAGTGCGGTATCATGGGGCGTATCATAGTGCTGTGATGTCACAATAATCAGTGTGCACCAATCAGTAATATGTAGTCAGACCTGCTAAAATGTGACGTTTCACGTATTGCA
The DNA here is from genome assembly GCF_905171765.1 of Bufo bufo. Taxonomy (NCBI): domain Eukaryota; kingdom Metazoa; phylum Chordata; class Amphibia; order Anura; family Bufonidae; genus Bufo; species Bufo bufo. Next base: position 252,117,105 of record NC_053394.1, read on the forward strand.
CCAAAATATATGCATCATTAATTGCCTATTAGCGCAATCGCGAATATATTGGAGCACTCTATCTACATATAAAGCTATTTTTTCTGTTCTTCCGTACCAACCATTTTCTCCAGTCTCAGGAAACTTCTAGCAGCTTGGAAATTATAGCAAAAGTGACCCACGCCTGTTTTGCGAGCGCTTTACGCGAATATTACATTGCTGATTTTCGCAATCAAGAAAATAATAGCAAATTCTCGAATTTGTGAATATATGACGAATATTCTACAAAATATTCGCGTAATATCACAAATTCGAATATTGCCCCTGCCGCTCATCACTAGTTGCCAAGCATTTCTGGTATTCTTTATCCAGGGTTTTAGAAGAGAATAGAGAAGGATAGCACCCCCTGTGTGTGAACTGTTTTTCAGAGAGTGCCCCTAATTGTCGGAGATCGCAACTCACCAGATCAGGTTGTGCATGCCAGGCACAACGTTGGGAAGCGTATGTGCAATAACTTGTGCGGTATGGAAGCAGCTCCCTTCTGCCGTGGGCAGGGCCGGGCCGACACAGAGGCTGGGGAGGCTCCAGCCTCGGGGCGCAGCTTGGGGTGGGCGGAAAAACAAACTTTTTTTTTATCACTTACTTGCCAGCAGCTCTGCCGGGCGCCCTCCCCTCCCCAGCCAGTGTTCACTCTGTCTAAGCCGCAGATAGGAGCAGGAGGCTGCTGATTGGCCAGTATCAGCTAGCTGCCCTGCCATTGGTCCATCCTTTCACACCTCCTTCTCTCTGGAGCTGAACACAGCAGGAAGCAAGCGTTCTCACTGTGGATCATGTGACCATGAAGGAGCATGTGACCAGTGACGTCACAGACCTCCTTCTAACAAATCCATTCTAGCGTCTACCCAGCATGTATGGCAGGACTCTGCTGAGCAAAGACCATGTGCCCAGGTGAGGTGACCACAGAAGTGCCCTGGCATCTGTCTGCTGCTGGAAGCTCAATGTGGAGCTTTATGAATGTAAAAACTAATAGCCAAGAGGCTAAACAAAGCCCTGCTTGTCTGCTTCTGACCCTAATCTTAACACATAACGTTCATTTGATTGCAATTTACTCTAACACCTAAAGGGATTTTTTTAAAGTCTGCTGTTTCTCTAGATGACCATATGTTGATAGTACTGTTAATAGAGTCTCAAAGGTCTGTAAAAATAGGGTAACTGCTTTTATAGACCCTTGAGACTCTATTAACACTACTATAAATATGAGGTCACCTAGAGAAAGAACAAGTTTTTAAAATATTTTTTTTTTCCTATAGGTGTTAAAACATAACTTATTTGATTGCTTGAACACCTAAAGGAAAACAAATTAAAAACCTGCTGTGTCTCTAGATGACCTTATGTTGATAGCAGTGGTAATAGAGTCTGAAAGGTCTATAGAAGCAGTTACCCTATTTTTACAGACCCCGTCCATGAAACAGACAGACTACAGACATTGTCTCCGGCCCATCATGTAACCCCCATCCTCACCCATGTCACATTTCTCCCCCTCCATTTGATTGCTCTAACACCTAAAGAAAAAATAATAATTAAAAAAAACTGATTTTTCTCCAGATGATCTTATGCTAAAAGTCGTGGTAATAGAGTCTCAAAGGTCTATAGAAGCAGGTACACAATTCTTACAAACCTTTGAGACTCTATTAACACTACTATCAACATCAGGTCATTTAGAGAAACAGCAGGTTTTTAAAATGATTTTTCCTTTAGGTGTTAGAGCAATCAAATGAAAGTTATGTTTTAACACCTAAAGGAAAAACATAATTAAAAAAGCCTGCTGTTTCTCTAGATGACCTTATGCTGATAGTAGTGTTAATAGAGTCTCAAAGGTCTGTAAAAATAGGGTAACTGTTTTTATAGACCCTTGAGACTCTATTAACACTACTATAAACATAAGGTCACCTAGAGAAAGAGCAAGTTTAAAAAATAAATAAAAATCCCTTTAGGTGTTAAAACATAACTTATTTGATTGCTTGAACACCTAAAGGAAAACAAATTAAAAACCTGCTGTTTCTCAAGATGACCTTATGTCGATAGCAGTGGTAATAGAGTCTGAAAGGTCTTTAGAAGCAGTTACCCTATTTTTATAGACCTTTGAGGCTCTATTAACACTACTGTCAACATAAGGTCATCTAGAGACACAGCAGGTTTTTTAAATAATTTTTCCTTTAGGTGTTACAGCAATCAAATGAAAGTTATGTCATAACACCTAAAGGAAAAACATAATTAAAAAAAACTGCTGTTTCTCTAAATGACCTGATGTTGATAGTAGTGTTAATAGAGTCTCAAAGGTTTGTAAAAATTGTGTACCTGCTTCTATAGACCTTTGAGACTCTATTACCACGACTTTTAGCATAAGATCATCTGGAGAAACATCAGTTTTTTTAAATTTATTATTTTTTCTTTAGGTGTTAGAGCAACCAAAAGGAGGGGGAGAAATGTGACATGGGTGAGGATGGGGTTACATGATGGGCCGGAGACAATGTCTGTAGTCTGTCTGTTTCATGGACGGGGAGAAACATGACATGGAGGGCTGATGGCTGACATGGGGGTCTGATCTGAGGCATTGGGGCTGTGCTTGTGAGCTGGGGTCTGATGGCTGGTCTGACCTGAGGTGGAATGAAAAATATTGTTTCCTATTATCCTCCTCTAAAACCTAGGTGCGTCTTGGGGTGGGTTGGGGTGGGAGATGATTAATAACAAACATACATATCTAAATGGCGTGGGGGGGGGGGGGCTTGCTTGAGTAATCTACTGATCAATGATCATCAGAGCATTAGAGCTGCAGGAATAAATAACATCTAAATGTCTGGTGGGGTTGGTGGGGTAGATGGGGGCGGGGGGGCGCACTTGGGCAGCTCAGCCTCTGTTGGTGGTGGACCTTGTCCCAGCCCCGGCCGTGGGCATCCAGAATAGGTCCTGTTGATCAGAGGTAAGTTTAGGGGGAAAAAAATCAGTTCTACTGGGCGCTTAGATTTAACCACACTTTATTTTAGTATAAAACTAGACATAAACAAAGTGATCGGGTCTTAGCTTAGCTACGCGTTTCACCGACACTCTCTAGGCTTATTCAAGCTCTGTTGGGGGGTCAGCCTGAAGAAGCCGAAGGAGCGTAGCTAAACTAAGACCCGATCACTTTGTTTGTCTAGTTTTATAGTAAAATAAAGTGTGGTTAAATCTTAGCGCCCCGGTAGTATTGCCATTTTTTCCCCCTGAACTTTATCCTGGGTAAAGCCCTAGACTAAAGTCTGGTAAGCCCATTGTTTATATGATCAGATATTGAGTAAAAAAATCCCATCAAAAAATTAACAATGGAAATAATAATAATAATTAAAAGTGGTGATTTTTTTCTCCTCATTGATCAAAAGTTGCGTGCTATTTTTAAAATGTGTATTTTGTAATTGTAGTCTAATAATATGTAATTTTAAAACCAATGCAACATTTTTTACGCCAAAAGTGTTGAAATGCAACAATTGTAATTGTGACAATGCAGCTGTGCTCAACTGATTTTGGATGTGCAACTCCTTTAAGGCCGATATGCAACATTTAATTGCTAAAATTCAGACTTTCAATAAAAGTTACATCTATCTGATCTGCTATGCTCCTGTTAACAATTTACACTACGACAGAAGGAAGCTTAATCTACCTGCGTAATATATGCCAATTTGATAGCCTTGCCCACTTTGATATTCAAAACACTTTTTGTGGTATGTTTCATTCTTTCTGGCAAAAAAAAAAGAAGAAAACAGTTGATATAGTTGGCTCAAATCAAAACACCATTATTTTTAGTACATTTTGCACCATAATTCTTGCTCAACATGATTAGTAAAATTAGTAAAAGTCCCCCTATATGTATATTTAAATTTTAGAAAAGTTTTTGCAAAAACACTACTATAAATATACAATGTTATTCAGAAGGATGTTTTGGCATAAGTAAAATATCTTAAAATACATCCTTAATCAAATGATTTGACATTCACAGTATAAATATGTGGCTATACCTTGGCATCTAAAAATATGTATATAAGAATTTTCTTTTGGAAATACCTGAACAGATAATACTCCATAATTCGTTCTGCTTTTCATGGTCCAATAAGCTTTATAAAACTGAGATGACCTTTAGCAGCCATTAAAAATCACTATTCACTTGAAAGGGAAGAAAGTATAAAGTAAGATCACATTTCGGTTCCAATAATGGTCTTGTGCGTGAAGGGAAAGAAAATTTAGATCCTACAAGGCACAGGTTGGCGGCTGTTGTAGTTAGTATCTTGAATTTGGCGACTTTACGACTCTAGGATTGTCAGCGGTACAATAAATTTCTACACCTTCCCCTTGTTATCTGAAGGAGCCCTTGATTCATTCCCTGTAATAACTGTCATACCTAATTTTTTGATGTTAATAGTGTTTAAGTGTGTGAATGGCCCTACTAACATACTATCACAGCTCAGCTACACAGCCTGAATTTATTGATATTATGCTGAAGAGTAATATTTATTAGACAGAAATATGTGTCCTCATGTCACGGCTTGAAATAAAGGCAGTGCTGGGGCATAAAGAATGAAGACTATTGGAAAAGTGTCTTAAAAGACTCCTAGAAATGAATATTTATATATGAATTAAACCTCCGTTTACTGCTGCAGTATTTTAGTGGCTATAAAACAGAACACCTGTAGCATCTAAGGGGAGTACAAAATGGATAATTTAAAGATGACAACCAGTCAAGAGAATGCGTAAAATGAAAAAAATATTCGGTTAGGTTTAATTACATGGCAAAGAAGTGACAAGTCATAGGAGGCTGAAATAACTATTAGTCCCTTTAGAAAGCTCTGTTCCCACAAACGTTCTTTGATTTCATTCAGGGTAATGTTTACATCAGAAAAGCACCAGATGTACAATTTAATTTAATTTTCCTATGTAACTTAGATATGTCAAATAGTTTTCGTTTGTATTCGCTTTGCCTGTTTATGTCTGCATTCCTACTTTATTTTTAACTGTACAGAAAAAAACTGCTTACACTTATTAGTACAACAGCACACCATGAAAAATAAAACCATAAATGGGTTGTCCAATTTATACAAGCCATTTTCAAAGAAGGGGGTACCTGTTCAGAATTCTAATCATTTGGACAGGGTAGAGAATGGTATGAGAGTGTTTCTGACTCTGGAGGACTTGTTGATATGAATAAGTATTATGCACAATGCTTTCTTATACCCCTGGTTTTCCCACAGATTGCGGGTCACCCACAGTGGGTATAGTGTGGGGGGGTCACTTTGTGATCAATTTACAGATGTAGAAGAGTTAACACACATGCTAAATACATTAAGCAAACATCTTCAATTGCTTTTGTTTCAAGATAGCATGATGAGTAGGGTTGAGCGAACCCGAACTGTAAAGTTCGGGTTCATACTAAACTTTAGGATTTTTGGACCCCGGACCCGAACCCGAAAAGTTCATTAAAAGTTCGGGTTCGGGTTCGGTGTTCGGCTATTTTATGGTGCTTTTTGAAAGGCTGCAGAGAAGCCAATCAACAAGCGTCTAACTCTATGCCCTTAGAAGCCATCAAAGCCATGCCTACTAATGGCATGGCTGTGATTGGCCAGTGCAGCATGTGACCCATCCTCTATATAATCTGGAGTCACGTAGCGCTGCACGTCACTCTGCTGTTACTAGTGTAGGGAGAGGATGCTGCTGCTGTGAGGGAGAGAATAGGAAAGAATCTTTAATCAGAAGTCATTGTTAACTCAGCGATCTACCTAGATTTAGTTTTGTGGGTGCAGTGCACAATCTTTTTACCCTGCCCTGAGCCCAGTGACACAGAAAAAGAACTTTTATCCGTCTGCTAGTTAGGTGGGCGGCGGCGGCCATTTTATGCAAGCTCAGTGCACCAGCACAGCATATGTGCTTTTGTGACACTCAAATCCAAGCTTGAAATACTGCAATAATAATATGGGTAAAAAAATAAATAAAAAATTGCCAATATCCTACATCTGGTGCCTTTGCAGCCCTTGCTGCATCTGTCAGTGTGAAATTCAAGCGTTATATACTGCTGTCATATTCTGTTTTTAAAAAAACACCCATTTTGGGCAAAGTACTTAATAATGCAGCCTTTGCTGTATCTATGATTGTTAAAAACAAGCTTGAAATACTTTCTGGGTTTTAAAAAACAACCATTTTTGGCAATACCCTCTATCTTGGGACTCTGCCGCATTAGTCAGTGTGCAATTTAAGCTAGAAATACAGTTATAATTTTCTGGGTTTTAAAAAACACCCTTTTTGGGCAAAACACTAAACTTTACAGCCCTTGCTGCATCTGTACGTGTGAAATTCAAGCATTATATACCTATGTCATATTCTGTTATTCAAAATACTGGCAAAATACTTAATTTGCGGCCTTGTCTGCATCTGTACGTTTGAAATTCAAGCGTTATATACTGCTGTCATATTCTTTTATTAAAAAAACACCCTTTTTGGGCAAAGTACTTAAAATTGCAGCCTTTTCTGCATCTGTGATTGTTAAAACAAGCTTGAAATACTTCAATAATTTTCTGGGTTTTAAAAAACACCAATTTTTGGCAATACCCTCCATCTGGGGCCTCTGCCACATTAGTCAGTGTGCAATTTAAGCTAGAAATACAGCTATAATTTTCTGGGTTTTAAAAAACACCCTTTTTGGGAAAAATACTCAATTTTACAGCCCTTGCTGCATCTGTGCGTGTGAAATTCAAATGTTATATATTCAAGCATTTTTGTCATATACGGTTATTCAAAAAACACCCATTTTGGGCAAAATACTTAATTTGCGGCCTTGTCTGCATCTGTCAGTGTGAGATACACGCTTTAGAACCTGCTGTGCTATTCTGGTATTAAAAAACACCCATTTTGGGCAAAAATCTTAATTTTGCAGCCGTTGCTGCATTTGTTATTGTGAGATACACCCTTTAGATACTGTTGTTCTATTCTGGTATTAAAAAACGCCTATTTAGGGCAAGATCCTAAATTTGAGAAATATGAGGAGTGCGTAAAAAAAGGGATGTGGCCACGGTCGTGGTGCTGCTGGTGGAGCTCCTGTTGCAGGGAGAGGACGTGGTCGATTTGTGTCAGCTACACGCACAAGTGAAACACCTTCCTCAGGTGCGAGTGGGCGACAGAACCTTCAGCAGTATTTGGTCGGGCCTAATGCGACTCTACGAATAGTGAGGCCAGAACAATTACAGGCGATAGTAGATTGGGTTGCTGACAGTGCCTCCAGTTCCTTTACATTGTCTCCCACCCAGTCTCCTGCTGAAAGATCAGAGTTGTCCATCAGTCTTTCACCTCACCCCCTTGAAAATCAGCCAAGCAGTCTGAGCCCCAAGTCATGCAGCAGTCTCTTCTGCTTTTTGATGACTCTGCTAGCAGGGTTTCCCAGGGCCATCCACCTAGCCCTGCCCCAGAAGTGGAAGAGATTGAGTGCACCGATGCCCAAACACTTATGTTTCAAGATGAGTACATGGGAGGACCAGATGATGATGAAACACAGGTGCCAACTGCTGAGGCTTTCAAAAGTGTGCAGACCGACAAAGAGGGCAGGGGTGAAGACTGGGTGGAAGCTGATGTGGAGGACGATGAGGTCCTCGACCCCACATGGATCAAGGTCATGCGAGTGACCTGTGTAGTTCGGAGGAAGAGGTGGTGGTCACAGAGAGCCACCAGAATAGCAGAAGATGGAGCAGGGTGCAAAATCGGAGCGGCCGTCCTCTAGACAGTACGCCTGCTACTGCCCACCGCAGCAAGTGACCGAGCACACCAAAGCCAGCTCCAAGGAGTTCCCTGGCAGTTCTTCAGACAATGTGCTAATGACAAGACACGAGTGGTTTGCACACTGTGCAATCAGAGCCTGAAGCGAGGCATAAACGTTCTCAACCTAAGCACAACCTGCATGACCAGGCATCTAAGTAGAAAGCACGACCTGCAGTGGAGTAGGCGCATCAAAAACAAAGAAAGGTCTCTGGCTCCTCCTGCTTCCTCTTCTGCTGCAGTCTCGGCCTCTTCATCCACCTCTGGAGTGACAGTGCCACCTGCCAACCGGCAAACAGAGGATCTGACAGCAACACCACCACCTGGGTCACCAAGCATCTCCACAATGTCTCACGGAAGCTTTCAGCTCTCCATCTCCCAAACACTGGAGTGGAAGATGAAGTACCCCCCTACCCACCCGTGATCCCTGGCCCTGAAGGCCAGCATTTCAAAATTACTGTCCTTTAAAATGCTGTCATTCCGTCTGGTGGAAAAAGAGAGTTTTAATAGCCTTATGGCGGTGGCTGTCCCACAGTATGTCGTGCCCAACCGCCACTACTTTTCCAGGCGTGCCATCCCTTCCCTGCAAAACCAAGTGGGGGACAAAATCAGGTGTGCACTGCGCAACGCCATCTGTGACAAGGTCCACCTAACTACGGATACGTGGACCAGTAAGCACAGTCAGGGATGTTATATCTCCATAACAGCACACTGGGTAAATGCAGTGGCGGCTGGGCTTGAGGCGGATAGCAGTTTGGCGCATGTCCTTCCACCACCGAGGTTTGCAGGGCGCTTCAGTTTGCCTCCTGTTGCTTCCTCCTCCTACTCCGCTTCCTTATCCCCTACCAGCTCATCATAGAGTCAGCGTAACACCTTCGCAACCAACTTCAGCACAGCCAGGGGTAAACGACAGCAGGCAGTTTTAAAACTTATCTGTTTGGGGGACAAACCCCATACCACGCAGGAGCTGTGGACTAGCCCTGAACAACAGACCGATGAGTGGTTTGTGCCAGTGAGCCTCAAGCCCGGCCTAGTGGTGTGCGATAATGGGTGAAATCTCGTAGCAGCTCTGGGACTAGCCGGTTTGATGCACATCCCTTGCCTGGCGCATGTGCTGAATTTGGTGGTGCAGAGGTTCCTTAAAAATTACCCCGATATGTCAGAGCTGCTGCATAAAGTGCGGGCCGTCTGTGCGCGCTTTCGGCATTCTCACCCTGCTGCTGCTGCAGCGTAATTTCAGCCTTCCTTCAGCCTTCCCGCTCACCGCCTCATATGCGACGTGCCCACAAGGTGGAACTCCACCTTGCACATGCTGGCCAGACTGTGCGAGCAGCAGCAGGCAATATTGGAGTTTCTTCTGCAGCACGCACGGGTGAGTTGCTCTGCGTAACAGCACCACTTCACTACCAATGACTGGGCCTCCATGTGAGACCTGTGTTCCTTGTTGCGCTGTTTTGAGTACTCCACCAACATGGCCAGTGCCGATAACGCCGTTCTCAGCGTTACTATCCCACTTCTATGCCTCCTTGAGAAAACGCTGCTGACGGTGATGGAAGAGGATGTGGCACAGGAGGAGGAGGAAGAGGGAACATTTCATAGGGTTTCTGGCCATTCATTCACAAGTGGCTCCGAGGGTGGGTTCCTGCACCCACAATTGCCAGGTACACAATTGTCCAGCCAGGGCACAGTTCTGGAGGATGACGAGGTGGAGCATGAGGATGAGGAGATGGAGGAGGAGGAACTGTGTTCACAGCAGGGAGGCACCCAACCAGCTTATGGCCATTATTGGTGCATGGCTGGGGGGATACAGAAGACACAGACTATACACCTCCAACAGAGGACAGCTTTTCGTTGCCTCTAGGCAGCCTAGCACTTATGTGCAATTACATGCTGCAGTGTCTCCGCGACGACCGTCGAGTTGCCCACATTCTAACTTGTGCTGATTACTGGGTGGCCACCCTGCTGTATCCCAGTTACAAGGACAATGTACTATCCTTAATTCCCTCACTGGAGCCTATCATAAGATGCGCGAGTACCAGCGCACGCTGGTAGATGCGCTGCTGGTGGCATTCCCACCTGACATCGGGGGCACAGTGGAAGCACAAGGCAAAGGCAGAGGAGGAGGAAGACGTCGCCAACACAGCTGGGGCACCACCAGCACCTCAGAAGGTAGGGTTAGCATGGCCGAAATATGGAAAAGCTTTGTCAGCACGCCACAACAAGCACCACCAGCTGATATGGAACGTCTTAGCAGGAGGCAGCATTTCAGCAACATGATGGAGCAGTATGGTGCACCCGCCTACACGTACTAAAAGACGGGTCTGCCCCTTTCAACTTCTGGGTCTCCAATTTGGGCACATGGCCTGAGCTTGCCCTTTACGCCTTGAAGGTGCTGGCCTGCCCTGCAGCCAGTGTATTGTCTGAACGTGTGTTTAGCACGGCAGGGTATGTTATCACAGACAAGCGCAGCCGCCTGTCCGCAGCCAATGTAGACAAGCTCACGTTTATTAAAATTAACCAGGCATGGATCCCACAGGACTTGTCCGTACCTTGTGCAGAATCAGCCATTGTTATACTACAGCGCAATTGCTCATTGTTGTATTTTGGATATTTCACACTTTTTTGGAGTGTACCCTAATAAAAAATAAATAAAAAATAAATATTAAAACCAAAAACCAGTGTTGGCTACCTCATCCTCCTCCACCGCAGCTTTCACCTACATCGCTACGTCCACCGCCTCCTTAACCTTCTACTCCATATGGACCTACACCTCATAAATCAAGTTTATTTATTTTTTATTTGTACATATTTATTTTATGTCATTTCACTAATTTGTCTGGTGAAATTCACCAATTATTGATTGTGATATGCCACTGCTCTACCTAGTAGACAGGTAACATTTCACTAATTTGTCTGTTACATATTCGGGTGAAATTCACCAATTTTTGGGTGTGATATACCCCAGCTGTACCGAGTAGAGAAGTAAAAACATTTCATAAATTTGTCTGTTACATTTTCGGGTGAAATTCACCAATTTTTGGGTGTGATATACCCCTGCTATACATAGTAGACAGGTTAAAATATTTCAAAATTTGTCTGTTACATTTTTGGGTGAAATTCAGCAATTTTTGGCTGTGATATACTACTGCTATACCTAGTAGACAGGTTAAAAAAAAAACAATTTGTCTGTTACATATTCGGGTGTAATTCACCAATTTTTAGGTGTCATATGCCACTGCTATACCTAGTAGACAGGTTAAAAAATGTCATTTATTTTTCTGTTACATTATTGGGTGACATTTTAAAATTTTTGCCGTGAATAAACCCCTGCTCTGCATAGTGACAGGGACCAAAATAAAATAAAAAATCATCTGTTACATTGGTTGGTGACATTAACCCATTTCTGGTGAAGAAAAACCCCTGCTCTGCATAGGTGACAGGGAATTCAATTTGTAAAATTCATCTTTAATTGGCCCTTTCATTCGATCCATCTGCTTTAATAACTTGTCCCACATTTCAGCTCGATCACATTACAGCCATTGACCTCCCTTGGATGTGGTATCCCTTTCTCACACTCCCTCTCCAGCGTGGAACCCTGATTCACTGATAACCATGATCAACATGGTAGGCGCAGAAAAGAACATCGAAAGTTGATAGAGAAGATATCCAAATGGAACGTGGACGTCACAGGGACGTGTGATCAGGCAGAAGTTATCTAGAGTCAACAAAGCGGCAGCAGGGCTTCTCCTGTCTAACGATTCCAAATCCAAAATACCCCAGTGACACTCACTATAATTTTTTATTAATCATTCCAATAACAGGGCATCTTAAGAGTCCTGTATTGTTATTTATCGTCACTACTTCCCCGAGTTGGGAGTGGGTAATTGCCGTGCGCCACCTGCTTTCCTTAATTTCTTCCATTTTAATAGCTTCTCCCACATTTCCGCTCGATCACAATAAATTTTTATCCATTGATCTCCCTTGGATGTGGTCTCTCTTTCTCACGCTCCCTCTCCGACGTGGAACCCTGATTCGTCGCTAACCGTGATCAACATGGTAGGCGCAGAAAAAAACATTGAAAGTTGATAGAGCAGATATCCAATTGGATCGTGAACATCACGGGGATGTGCGACATGGTGGGGCAGTATGTTTGCACATGCCTACACGAACTGATTGATGGTTCTCCCCCCTGCAACTTCTGGGTCTCCAAATTGGGCACATGGCCTGAGATTGCCCTTTACACCTTGGAGGTGCTGGCCTGCCCTGCAGCCAGTGTATTGTCTGAACGTGTGTTTAGCATGACTGGATGGGGTTACCAAAGTTGTATTTCCCAATATTTTGGGGTGTACCCTAATTTAAAAAATAAAAATAAATGTAAAACCAAAAAGCAGTGTAGGCTACCTCCTCCTCCACCGCCGCTTTCACCTACACCGCCACATCCACCGCCTCCTCAACCTCCTACTCCATATGGACCTCGTCCTCCTAGATCAAGATTATTATTTTTTCATTTTTATGTATTTTATGTTATTTAAAGTAATTTCCCTATCCACATTTGTTTGCAGAGCACTTGCAATGCTCTTAACCACATTTTGATGCCATTTGCAGCCCTCTAGCCCTTTTCATGACATTTTTACAGCCATTTTAGTGCTCAAAAGTTCGGGTCCACATTGACTTCAAAGGAGTTCGGGGTCAAGTTCGGGTCCCAAACTCGAACTTTTTTGTGAAGTTCAGCCGAACCCATTGAACCCGAACATCCAGGTGTCCGCTCAACTCTAATGATGAGTTAAGAAATTTGAGTTAAGAGTTTGTGTGTTCAAGGGAATCTGTCATCAACTTTATGCTGCCCATGCTAACTGCAGAATAAAGTAGAGACAGGTGAGTTGATTTCAGCGGTCTGTCATTTATAAGTTAAAAGTAAGTGGTTGCCGAGAACCAACATCATAATCATTGCAGACTGGGACTGAAAAAAAATCACGGACACCTGAGAAGAGTCATGGTTATTCATAAATTCCTGCTCTCCCTGCCCACCTGCTGATGATTGACAGTCTTCCACCTAGTTTTCTCCCTTTCTCTCTAAGAGAGAACTGCCAATCATCACAGATGGGCGGGGAGTGCAGGAGATTGTGAATAACCATGACTCTTATTAGGAAGATTTGACTCTTTGCAATGCCTGTGCTGCAATGATTAAGATGCTGGTATTCAGCAACCACTTACTTTTTTTAACCACCTCCGGACCGCTGTACGCACAGACGCGTCCTGGAGGTGGTTGATTCATTCCGAGTGGACGCATATACGCGTCATCTCGCGAGACGCGAGATTTCCTGTGAACGCGCGCACACAGGCGCGCGCGCTCACAGGAACGGAAGGTAAGAGAGTTGATCTCCAGCCTGCCAGCGGCGATCGTTCGCTGGCAGGCTGGAGATGTGTTTTTTTTAACCCCTAACAGGTATATTAGACGCTGTTTTGATAACAGCGTCTAATATACCTGCTACCTGGTCCTCTGGTGGTCCCCTTTGTTTGGATCGACCACCAGAGGACACAGGTAGCTCAGTAAAGTAGCACCAAGCACCACTACACTACACTACACCCCCCCCCCCCGTCACTTATTAACCCCTTATTAGCCCCTGATCACCCCATATAGACTCCCTGATCACCCCATATAGACTCCCTGATCACCCCCCTGTCATTGATTACCCCCCTGTCATTGATCAACCCCCTGTAAAGCTCCATTCAGATGTCCGCATGATTTTTACGGATCCACTGATAGATGGATCGGATCCGCAAAACGCATCCGGACGTCTGAATGAAGCCTTACAGGGGCATGATCAATGACTGTGGTTATCACCCCATATAGACTCCCTGATCACCCCCCTGTCATTGATCACCCCCCTGTCATTGATTACCCCCCTGTAAAGCTCCATTCAGACGTCCGCATGATTTTTACGGATCCACTGATAGATGGATCGGATCCGCAAAACGCATCCGGACGTCTGAATGAAGCCTTACAGGGGCATGATCAATGACTGTGGTTATCACCCCATATAGACTCCCTGATCACCCCCCTGTCATTGATCACCCCCCTGTCATTGATTACCCTCCTGTAAAGCTCCATTCAGACGTCCGCATGATTTTTACGGATCCACTGATAGATGGATCGGATCCGCAAAACGCATCCGGACGTCTGAATGAAGCCTTACAGGGGCATGATCAATGACTGTGGTGATCACCCCATATAGACTCCCTGATCACCCCCCTGTCATTGATTACCCCCCTGTCATTGATCACCCCCCTGTAAAGCTCCATTCAGACGTCCGCATGATTTTTACGGATCCACTGATAGATGGATCGGATCCGCAAAACGCATACGGACGTCTGAATGAAGCCTTACACGGGCGTGATCAATGACTGTGGTTATCACCCCATATAGACTCCCTGATCACCCCCCTGTCATTGATCACCCCCCTGTCATTGATCACCCCCCTGTCATTGATCACCACCCTGTCATTGATCACCCCCCTGTCATTGATCACCACCCCTGTCATTGATCACCACCCCTGTCATTGATCACCCCCCCTGTCATTGATCACCCCCCCTGTCATTGATCACCCCCCTGTCATTGATCACCCCCCTGTCATTGATCAACCCCCTGTCATTGATCAACCCCCTGTCATTGATCAACCCCCCTGTCATTGATCACCCCCCTGTCATTGATCACCCCCCTGTAAGGCTCCATTCAGACATTTTTTTGGCCCAAGTTAGCGGAATTATTATTTTTTTTTCTTACAAAGTCTCATATTCCACTAACTTGTGACAAAAAATAAAATCTCACATGAACTCACCATACCCCTCACGGAATCCAAATGCGTAAAATTTTTTAGACATTTATATTCCAGACTTCTTCTCACGCTTTAGGGCCCCTAGAATGCCAGGGCAGTATAAATACCCCACATGTGACCCCATTTCGGAAAGAAGACACCCCCAGGTATTCCGTGAGGGGCATATTGAGTCCATGAAAGATTGAAATTTTTGTCCCAAGTTAGCGGAACGGGAGACTTTGTGAGAAAAAAATAAAAAATATCAATTTCCGCTAACTTGTGCCAAAAAAAAAAAATTTCTATGAACTCGCCATGCCCCTCATTGAATACCTTGGGGTGTCTTCTTTCCAAAATGGGGTCACATGTGGGGTATTTATACTGCCCTGGCATTCTAGGGGCCCCAAAGCGTGAGAAGAAGTCTGGTATCCAAATGTCTAAAAATGCCCTCCTAAAAGGAATTTGGGCCCCTTTGCGCATCTAGGCTGCAAAAAAGTGTCACACATCTGGTATCGCCGTACTCAGGAGAAGTTGGGGAATGTGTTTTGGGGTGTCATTTTACATATACCCATGCTGGGTGAGATAAATATCTTGGTCAAATGCCAACTTTGTATAAAAAAATGGGAAAAGTTGTCTTTTGCCAAGATATTTCTCTCACCCAGCATGGGTATATGTAAAAAGACACCCCAAAACACATTCCCCAACTTCTCCCGAGTACGGAGATACCAGATGTGTGACACTTTTTTGCAGCCTAGGTGGGCAAAGGGGCCCATATTCCAAAGAGCACCTTTCGGATTTCACTGGTCATTTACCTACTTACCACACATTAGGGCCCCTGGAAAATGCCAGGGCAGTATAACTACCCCACAAGTGACCCCATTTTGGAAAGAAGACACCCCAAGGTATTCCGTGAGGGGCATGGCGAGTTCCTAGAATTTTTTATTTTTTGTCACAAGTTAGTGGAAAATGATGATTTATTTATTTTTTTTTTTTTTTTCATACAAAGTCTCATATTCCACTAACTTGTGACAAAAAATAAAAACTTCCATGAACTCACTATGCCCATCAGCGAATACCTTGGGGTCTATTCTTTCCAAAATGGGGTCACTTGTGGGGTAGGTATAATGCCCTGGTATTTTAGGGGCCCAAATGTGTGGTAAGGAGTTTGAAATCAAATTCTGTAAAAAATGACGAGTGAAATCCGAAAGGTGCTCTTTGGAATATGGGCCCCTTTGCCCACCTAGGCTGCAAAAAAGTGTCACACATCTGGTATCTCCGTACTCAGGAGAAGGTGGGGAATGTGTTTTGGGGTGTCATTTTACATATACCCATGCTGGGTGAGATAAATATCTTGGTCAAATGCCAACTTTGTATAAAAAAATGGGAAAAGTTGTCTTTTGCCAAGATATTTCTCTCACCCAGCATGGGTATATGTAAAAAGACACCCCAAAACACATTCCCCAACTTCTCCTGAGTACG
The DNA here is from genome assembly GCF_905171765.1 of Bufo bufo. Classification (NCBI taxonomy): domain Eukaryota; kingdom Metazoa; phylum Chordata; class Amphibia; order Anura; family Bufonidae; genus Bufo; species Bufo bufo. The sequence continues at coordinate 252,133,199 of NC_053394.1, forward strand.
GAGATACCACATGTGTGGCACTTTTTTGCAGCCTAGGTGGGCAAAGGGGCCCATATTCCAAAGAGCACCTTTTGGATTTCACTGGTCATTTACCTACTTACCACACATTAGGCCCCCTGGAAAATGCCAGGGCAGTATAACTACCCCACAAGTGACCCCATTTTGGAAAGAAGACACCCCAAGGTATTCCGTGAGGGGCATGGCGAGTTCCTAGAATTTTTTGATTTTTGTCACAAGTTAGTGGAAAATGATGATTTTTTTTTATTTTTATTTTTTTTCATACAAAGTCTCATATTCCACTAACTTGTGACAAAAAATAAAAACTTCCATGAACTCACTATGCCCATCAGCGAATACCTTGGGGTCTCTTCTTTCCAAAATGGGGTCACTTGTGGGGTAGTTATACTGCCCTGGCATTCTAGGGGCCCAAATGTGTGGTAAGGAGTTTGAAATCAAATTCTGTAAAAAATGACGAGTGAAATCCGAAAGGTGCTCTTTGGAATATGGGCCCCTTTGCCCACCTAGGCTGCAAAAAAGTGTCACACATCTGGTATCTCCGTATTCAGGAGAAGTTGGGGAATGTGTTTTGGGGTGTCTTTTTACATATACCCATGCTGGGTGAGAGAAATATCTTGGTAAAAGACAACTTTTCCCATTTTTTTTATACAAAGTTGGCATTTGACCAAGATATTTATCTCACCCAGCATGGGTATATGTAAAATGACACCCCAAAACACATTCCCCAACTTCTACTGAATACGGAGATACCAGATGTGTGACACTTTTTTGCAGCCTAGGTGGGCAAAGGGGCCCACATTCCAAAGAGCACCTTTCGGATTTCACTCGTCATTTTTTACAGAATTTGATTTCAAACTCCTTACCACACATTTGGGCCCCTAGAATGCCAGGGCAGTATAACTACCCCACAAGTGACCCCATTTTGGAAAGAAGAGACCCCAAGGTATTTCGTGATGGGCATAGTGAGTTCATGGAAGTTTTTATTTTTTGTCACAAGTTAGTGGAATATGAGACTTTGTAAGAAAAAAAAAAAAAAAATCATCATTTTCCGCTAACTTGTGACAAAAAATAAAAAGTTCTATGAACTCACTATGCCCATCAGCGAATACCTTAGGGTGTGTACTTTCCGAAATGGGGTCATTTGTGGGGTGTTTGTACTGTCTGGGCATTGTAGAACCTCAGGAAACATGACAGGTGCTCAGAAAGTCAGAGCTGCTTCAAAAAGCGGAAATTCACATTTTTGTACCATAGTTTGTAAACGCTATAACTTTTACCCAAACCATTTTTTTTTTACCCAAACATTTTTTTTTATCAAAGACATGTAGAACAATAAATTTAGAGCAAAATTTATATATGGATGTCGTTTTTTTTGCAAAATTTTACAACTGAAAGTGAAAAATGTCATTTTTTTGCAAAAAAATCGTTAAATTTCGATTAATAACAAAAAAAGTAAAAATGTCAGCAGCAATGAAATACCACCAAATGAAAGCTCTATTAGTGAGAAGAAAAGGAGGTAAAATTCATTTGGGTGGTAAGTTGCATGACCGAGCAATAAATGGTGAAAGTAGTGTAGGTCAGAAGTGTAAAAAGTGGCCTGGTCTTTCAGGGTGTTTAAGCACTGGGGGCTGAGGTGGTTAATTTTTAATTTTTTTATTTTTAACAAATTTTATTGAGCGAATCAATACATTACAATAATAGAACAGTGGAGGAAATGACAAGTCTCCACTACTCTTGCATAGGTCAAAAAACAGTATACAGGTCTGTCAAGCACATAACATATAATGCAGTATATCCACTGAGGCAAGTCAATCATAAGAAGACAATTGGAGAAGGAGGATAAAAGTCTTCGTCATTGGTGTTGTAGCACCGCCGTATATCTCATCCGAGACGGGTCAGAGTGGAGATAATAGTACATTCTGTTGAACTTATGAAAGAGGAGGTAGTAGGAATGGAGAGGCAAGGTAGGAGCAGCGACCCCGCATAAATAGGGTCACTGGGATTCTAGTATCTGCAGGACAATTAATCTAGTAACCTCTAAAAGAGATCCATTGATTCCAGGTTTTTAGAAATTTGTGGTGAGATCTCAATTCCCATGAGGATAACTCTTCTAAACGGTATATCTGGTCAATTTTCTGGAACCATTGTTCCACGGAAGGAACATCGGTGGATAGCCATAATAGTGGGATCAATAATTTAGCAGCATTCACTAGATGTTTAAAAAGTGCCAAATTGGGAGGAGAAGGGTCACGAGGGAAAAGATTCAGGAGGGCAACTTCTGGTGTTGGGGTGATAGTGGAACCACATATCTTATTACATGTTTGAAAAATCTTCTCCCACCACCGTTGTAATATCGGGCACATCCACCATATGTGGAGGAAAGTACCTCTCTGCTTTGAGCATCTCCAACATGTGTCGGATGCCGAGGCCGAGTAAAAACATGTCTTGACATGGGTTTTGTACCAACGTGTGATAATTTTAGAGTTCTTCTCCTGAATTTTAACACATCTCGAAGCCTTATGTGAAGAGTTAAAAATATTGAGATTGTCCTCCGGGGATAGACATCTATCTAGATCTTTTTCCCATAATCTAATGAAAGCTGGCGTAAGAGCGATAGGAGGAGTCCTCAACCTATTATACCATTGTGAGATCAATTTATGTGGGGTAGAACTTAGAGAAATAATGTACTCAAACCAAGTTATAGGGCGTAACAATGTGTGCAGGTGGGCGTTTTGAAATATGTATGCCCTTAGACAATGGAGCCCATTAAAGCTGGATTGAGGTATTTTCAGAAGTTCACACATTTCATTAATAGAAATCAGCTGGCCATTATTGTAAAGATCTACCAATCTCATCTTAGAGTGGCTAATCTCGATAGGAAGGCTGCTTTTTAAGGCCTGAGGAGCTAAGTGGAATACGTCTTCTACTCTAAGAATAGGAAATGGGAGCGGGGAGTTTAGGGGTGAATTTTGTAAAGCGTACCATGCATGAAGAGTAGCTTTCATAACCGGGGTGATGTTTGGATGGAGAGGCAACGGGGACATGCGTCCTAATAGAGCCGCTCTGAAAGGTAGTCCAAGTAAGGATTCCTCCATCGGGACCCAGGATTTCTGTTTAAGGGCAGACATCAAGTCTACTACTCTAGTGAGTAAGACCGCTCTTCCATATATTTCGGGGTCTGGCAATGAAATACCCCCCCTCTCTCTCGGGTAAGACAGAGATTTATAGGACATTCTCGCCTTTTTCTTATTCCATATGAAGGATCGGAACATGGATCTAAGTTTAGAGTAGTACGTGGAGGGAATGGGAATTGGTAAGGTCTGTTGGAGATAGGTAAGTTTAGAAATAATGAGAGAAAGCAGGATATTTTTCCTCCCGAACCACGACAGTGTAGGGACATCCAGGAAAGCATCAGCCAATTTATTCTGGAGAGGGATGTAGTTCAAGTTAAAGAGTTGGTTTGGGTCTGTGCTCATTTTTACACCTAGATAGGTTAGAAAAGTGGAGGACCAATTAAAAGGTGAACATGATTCTAGTTGATTCCTCAAGGACTTTTTAAGACCAGTGGAAATTATCAGTGATTTGTTGTGATTCACCTTGAAATTGGAAAGTATCCCGTACGTTTCCAGGTGGCCATAAATCTTTGGAAGAGCTGTTTCGGGATTGATCACCATTAAAAGCAAGTCGTCCGTGAAAGCAGCAATTTTGTGCTGTTGGTCACCGAGAGTTATTCCCTGGATGTCCCTATCCATCCGGATGGTCTGCAGAAGAGGTTCTAGGGCGAGGACAAAAAGGAGGGGGGATAGGGGGCAGCCCTGGTGAGTACCATTACTTATCTTAAAGGGATTTTCTGGAAGATTATACCATCACATGTGAAGGCACTCTTAGGCTACGTCTACACGACGACATTTGTCGCGCGACAGATAGGGCACAACTACACTGCAACATTTGTAGCACAACATTTTGTTGCACCAATGTCGCGCAACAATTTTTATAATGGCAGTCTATGGTGTCGCACTGCAACATGCAACATGCTGCGACTGCGACGCAACAGTCGCAGAAAAAACGTGACAGAGAAATTAATAGTTAATCTGACTGTTAGTTCGGCCGGTGACATATACCAATTTTTGGTGTGAGGTACACCTGCACTGCATACATGACAGGGAAATTAATATAGTTAATCCATCTGTTAGTTCGGTGGGTGACATATTCCCATTTTTGGTGTGACGTACATCTGTACATCTGGGCCTGAGCCTGAGGCGGATAGCAGTTTGGCGCATGTCCTACCGCCACCGAGGATTGCAGGACATTTCTCATTGCCTCCTGTTGCCTCTTGCTCCTACTCTGCTAACTCCTCTACCACCTTCTCATCCGGTCAGCGTAACACCTTCACCACCAACTTCAGCACAGCCAGGGGGAAATGACAGCAGGCTGTTTTGAAACTCATCTGTTTGAGGGACAAACCCCACACCGCGCAGGAGCTGTGGACGGGCATGGAACAACAGAACGATGAGCGGTTGGTGCCACTGAGCCTCAAGCCTGGTCTAGTAGTGTGCGATAACGGGCAAAATCTCGTAGAAGCTCTGGGGCTAGCCGAAATGACACACATCCCTTGCCTGGTGCATGTGCTGAATTTGGTGATGCAGAGGTTCCTGAAAAAATACCCCGATATGTCAGAGCTGCGGAACAGCACCACTTCACCACCAACGAGTGGGCCTCCATGCGGGATGTGTGTGCCATGTTGCACTGATTCGAGTACTCCACCAACATGGCCAGTGCCGTTGACGCAGTCCTCAGTGTTACAATCCTACTTCTGAGTCTCCTTGAAAAAACCCTTCGGGCGATGATGGAAGAGGATGTGTCACAGGAGGAAGAGGAATCATTTCCACGGTTATCAGTTCAGTCATTTACAAGTGGCTCGGAGGGTGGTTTCCAAGACCAATAGAGGCCAGGTACACAACTGTCCAGCCAGGGCACAGTTCTGCAGGATGAGGAGGAGGAACCGTGTTCACAGCAGGGTGGCACCCAAAGCAGCTTATGGGCATCAATGGAGTGTGGCTGGGGGGATACAGAGGGCACAGACGATACACCTCCCACAGAGGACAGCTTGTCGTTGCCTCTGGGCAGCCTGGCACACATGAGCAACTACATGCTGCAGTGCCTGCGCAATGACCACCGAGTTTCCCACATTCTAACCAGTGCTGATTACTGGGTGGCCACCCTGCTGGATCCCCGCTAAAAGGACAATGTGCTGTCCTTAATTCTGTCACTGGAGCGTGATCGGAAGATGCGCAAGTACAAGCGCACGCTGGTAGATGAGGTGCTGATGGCATTCACACCTGACAGCAGGGGCTCAGTGGAAGCACAAGGCGAAGGCAGAGGAGTAAGAAGTTGCCAATGCAGCTGGGGCATCTCCAGCACCTCAGAAGGGAGGGTTAACATGGCCGAAATGTTGAAAAGATTTTTCACATGCCACAACAACCAGCACCACCAGGTGATAAGGAATGTCTTAGCAGGAGGCAGCATTTCAGCAACATGGTTGAACAGTACATGTGCACATGTCTACACATACTGACTGATGGGTCTGTCCCATTCAACTTCTAGGTCTCCAAATTGGGCACATGGCCTGAGCTTTCCCTGCAGCAAGTGTATTGTCCGAACGTGTGTTTAGCACTGCAGGGGGGGGGGGGGTAATCACAGACCTCCTCCTCCACCGTTGCTTCCACCTACACCGCCACGTCCACCGCCTCCTCAACCTCCTACTCCACTTTGACCTCCGCCTACTAGTTCAAGATTATTATTATTATTTTTTATATTCTATGTTATTTTAAGTCATTTCCTTATCCACGTTTGTTTGCAGGGCAACTGTACTGCTCTTACCCCCATTTTGCTTCCTTTTGCAGCCCTCTAGCCCTTACTACGACTATTTTACAGCCATTTTAGTGCACCAAAGTTCAGGTCCCCATTGACTTTAATGGGGTTCGGGTTTGAGTTCGGGACAAGGTCGGGTCCCGAACCCAAACTTTGACCCGAAGTTCGGCCCAACCCGGCGAATCCAAACAGCCACGGGTCCACTCATCCCTAATTATGTTACTTCAATCGGGATAGCAAAAACTTTCCTTTGTAGAAATAACCCACATGTTTGGCATTCTGAAATCCACCCAAGCATGCATAATTAGTGTGTCAAATTTGAATCTGTTCTTGATCTATGATCTCACTTGATTCTAATTCACTTGAAAGCTTTTTCACAATAAGCAAAGAGTCTGAATCTTAATGTAACACTGCTAATAAATACACCTTCTTGTATAATTTGTTGTCAAATATTACATACTTTTTCTTTTTTATTTGACAGTTTAGCAGCCTAAGAGTCAAAAAGGTTCAGTCCAATTCCATCATTCTTCTTGAGAGTAATGAAGAACATTATGATGTGTTACATATAATTATTCTAAGTAGAAACGTTTCTGTTTTACATATGTCTTGGTGTTTCATGATTTTTAGAGAACAGTGTTCTTCCTGTTGTTTCTGAAGGTAAACCTATAATAAAAATTAGACACATTTGTAAACTCTTAATTGAAAATTGAAAATGTTCTGTGCTCTATTTCTTTTTCAATATGCTTTATAAAGTGTATGTTAGTGTTATTTATATCTTTTTATGTTTTTTTGCTGCATGTGGATGAGATTTATTAAAATCTCGCCCACATTAGTAATAATCAATCACTAGGGACAATATTTTTTCTGCTAGAAGTGTACCCCAAAGATAATTAGATCACAGGTTAGGGTGGATTCACACTAGAGTTAGGAATTCTATTATGGCTTTCCGTTATAACATGGCTATAACGAAAATAACGGAATTCCCAGACAGAATGCAAAACGGAAGCCTTTAAATAGCATTCCATTTGCTTTCTGTCCTAATAGAAGTCTATGGGAAAGCATAACGGATCCGTCTGCGTCCCGTTATGCAAGATGGAAAACAAAGTGCTATCGACAGGACTTTGTTTTCTGTCTTGCATAACGGGACCCAGACAGATCCGTTTTGATTTCTATAGACTTCTATTAGGATGGAGAGCAAACGGAATGCCTTTTAAAAGCTTTAGTTTTGCATAATCATAATACAAGTCTATCGCCAGAAGAATAGATCCGTCCTTCCATCTTATGGATTCCGTTATTTTCCGTTATAATCATAACCATGTTATAATGGAAAGCCATAATGGAATCCCTAACGCTAGTGTGAACCCACCCTTACTTTGCTGTTAAGAGCTAATTTGGCGAGATAAACGGGAAACAAGGCGCTCATAGGGTAGTAGTTTCTGGTAAATAGTGTTAGATAGAGTACTGTATCAGTAATTACACTCACCTTCTGGTGTTTGTGCTTGTGTCAGCACAACACTTGCAAAGGCGGGGGGGGGGGAAGTAAAAATTCGATCCAGATGAGGTATGCTGCCGTATCTTTCTCAATCCTTGGAGTCGCCAGTACTCCAGAGGAGTGATATAGAATGCTGTAAAAGGGCTGTGTACTAGCTTGTACACACTGTGATACCTTTTGGCGCAAAACCACAATAGCGAAAGTCGTCTTTTTAGAAATATTTATTTGTTCAGGTGACAACGCGTTTCGGAGTAAAAATACTCCTTTATCAAGTCTAAAAGAAACAGTAGTATGTGAAGTGATGGTATCAGAAAAATAATACATAAGGATAAAACATAACGAAAAACAATATATATATATATATATATATAGATATATACACATACATATATAGGTATGTAAATGACAATAATAGCAGATCATAATAATAATAGATCAGATAGATGTGGGATTAAAACTTGCGGTATAAAATATACGGTAAAAAATAAAAAATGCAAGAGGAAGCCGTGGTTGACGTGGTGGCTTAGGTACAGAGAGAACGGATGGACTAATATAATATTATAATTAAAAAACAAAATATAAAGAATAATAATAGAATAAAGCTGTAAATATGAATGTGACTATGGGTGCAACTGTCATGGGGTTCATAATTGATTGTATTATTGCTCCAGTTGCGATTGGGCTAACCACAGATGTACTTTTATTTGAAAGATGACAGTGGGCCAGGTATGCCGTCAGTGGTCCCTTGGGTGGTGATGAGTCATGAGTATATGCACATACACACACACCCGCATGCGGAATAGCAAGCAAACTTATACATATAGATACATAAATACATAAATACACATGTACAATAGTCAAAAAGATGTGATAGTATATGTGGGTGGTGGTGGGGGGGAGGCACATGGGGGGAGATACGGTGGGGGCAGTTACCTTAAGGGCCGGGCATACACGATTGGCAGGGCTGGTCCAATTGCTAGAGTTAGAATAAGGGGAAAGACATTATTATCCATGTAAGTTAAAAGTTCAAATTGGTATGGGTGGTTTATTTAACTAATCAGATTTATTGAGATACATGGTGTAAGTTTATAGGTCAGAGTGTTACCTGGTGCCGGGTCCTGTCCTTGTGTAGCGTGGCTTGCCATGTGTGTGCCAGCGCGCAGGATAATTATTGTGTGATGGTGTAGGTGATGGTGTATGGTGATATTGATGGTGATGGAGACAATAAAATGATGGTGGACCGATTCAAATGATGGGAGTGGACAATGTTATAAAGTGATGATGATGAGAGGGGGTGTATTTACACATATACACATACACATACAAACCTGTATATGTGTATATGTGTGAATTGGTTTGGCACCCACATATAATTATATACATGTATACCCGCACACACACACGTACACATACAAAAGCATCTGCATATGAATGTCAATGTGAGTATGATTAGTGATGGTTTAGGAGTGTGTGTGTTGACAGAGGGGGGGGTTGGCTATTAGAAGCAGTTGCTTTCAAGGGATTCGTTAAGACCATACGGCTCTATTGTCTGTAATTTGAATATCCAAAACATTTCTTTTCTTCTTAATTTTTGGTACCGGTTGGTGCAGGTGGTCGGGATTTGTTCTATTGGTGTTATTGAAAGGTCCACAGGATTTTTGTTATGGCAATTGAGAAAATGTCGCGAGACTCCATGTTTTATGAAGCAGTTAGTGATGTTCCACAGGTGTTTGTTTATTCTCTCTCTCAGAGTCATGGTAGTGCGGCCTATATATTGTAATCCGCAGGTGCATTCGAGCAAATAGATGACATAGGAGGACGAGCAGTTTAGGAAATTTTCAATTTTGAATTGTTCTCCGGTGACATTGCTAACAAAATTGGTGACCCGGGAGGAGATGTTATTGCAGCATTTGCATCGGCGGTGTCCGCACTTGAAGCTCCCAAGGACTTGGGGGAACATGGTTACCGTGGATGGTGTATGTGTCTTTTGGGACCGTAAACGACTGGGGGCGATGAGATTCTTGAGGGTTTGTGCTCTTCTGAAAGTTATTTGGGGTTTTGATTGGATATGTTTTTTTAAAAACGGATCTGCTTGTAGGATAGGCCAGTGTTTTGAAAAAATATTGTGCAAGACATTATGGTTGGTGTTAAATGTGGTGGTGAAGGAGGTTTGATATTTCTTGGTGGTATTTGAACCGACCTCTTCGGTTTTTGAGGATAAGCAGTTTTCTTGTGTGTATCCTTGTGTCCGCTTGAGGGCTGCCTTGATGACTCCACTGGGGTACCCTTTGTTTAAGAATCTCTTTTCGATGATTTTGCTTTGTTGTTTGAAGTCTTCGTCATTAGTACAGTTTCTACGGATGTGTTTGAACTGACTGAATGGGACATTGTTCTTCCATTTTTTGTGGTGTGCGCTCTGGTAGTCTAAGTAGCTATTTCCATCTACTTTTTAAAAAAAGGTTTTGGTTTCAATGTGGTTGTTCCTGGACGAGAGGACTAGGTCTAAGTATTCAACGGATGTTTTTGAGTAATTTGCTGTGAAGGTGAGGTTGAAGTCGTTATTGTTCAAGTGAGTCGGGAATTTGTTGATGTCTTCTATGCTTCCGTCCTAAATGAATAGTAGGTCGTCAATATAACGTCTGTAGAAGATTAATTTATTTCGCCAAGGCTGCCCATTGTGGATATATTGCTTCTCAAAGACCCCCATATATAAATTTGCGTAGCTCGGCGCAAAACGCGTCCCCATTGCGGTCCCTTTTGTCTGCTTGTATATTCTGTCCTCAAAGGTGAAGATGTTGTGATTGAGTATAAACTCTATGGCTTCCAGTACAAACTGGCTTTGTTTGTCTGGAAGGCTTACGTCTCGCTGTAACACCTGCCGTATGGCATTGATTCCTGTGGTGTGTGGAATATTAGAGTACAGGGATGAAACGTCTAGTGTGGCCCAGGGGTAGGATTCCTTCCATTCGATGTCCTTGAGAAGGGTGATGAGGCTGGCTGAGTCCTTTAGGTATGATGGTAATTGTGTGACGTATTTTTGAAGCAGAATGTCGATATAGTGGGATAGGTTGCATGTTAAAAAGGAAATTCCGGAAATGATAGGTCTTCCTGGTGGATTGGTGATGGATTTGTGAATTTTTGGTAGATGATAGAATAGTGCTACATTCGGATGGTCTATTGTGATATAATCTTTTTCTTTTTTGGATAGTGTTCTTTCTATTTCGGCTGTTTTCAAGAGTGCTGTTAGTTTCTTGGCGTCTTCCCTTAGTGGGTTTTCTGCTAGAATTATATAGTACTCCTTATCGCTTAATATCTTGTAGGCTTCTTCCAGGTAGCATTTCTTATCCTGTATCACAATGCCACCCCCCTTGTCAGCATTCCTGATGACAAGCGACTTATTGGCCATAAGGTTTTTTAGGGCGGTTTTTTCATCTTTGTTGAGGTCGTTGGGGATTTTCAGGCCTCTATTTATGGTCCTGAGATCTTTTGCGACCAGGGCCGAGAATGCTTCTATTTGGCTCCCCCTGTGGTGTGTGGGGTTGAACGTGGATTTTGGTTTCAACCCAGTATTGATGGCTTCAGGGCTCCCATCGGACTGAGAGATTACATTGTCTGTTGTTACCTGTGGTGGAATCTTTGGAAGGAAGAACAAGAACAAACAAGACCACCAACATCCCCAAAAACAGAGACACACAAGGTAAGCCCAAAGAGGAACAAGAGGACACATTAGTCAGAATCTTTAATCTCTCGTCACACGCACTTACCAAAGCGGAAACTGGCCTACTACAGAAAGGCCTATCTTTCTGCCCCACCAGTAAATTTGACGAATTCGAACTGTTTGTTGACCTCAACACCTACATCCGCAAACTGACACTAACCAGACACTTCGAAATCCAAGCGTCAAGACCAAAGATTCCACCACAGGTAACAACAGACAATGGAATCTCTCAGTCCGATGGGAGCCCTGAAGCCATCAATACTGGGTTGAAACCCAAATCCACGTTCAACCCCACACACCACAGAGGGAGCCAAATAGAAGCATTCTCGGCCCTGGTCGCAAAAGATCTCAGGACCATAAATAGAGGCCTGAAAATCCCCAACAACCTCAACAAAGATGAAAAAACCGCCCTAAAAAACCTTATGGCCAATAAGTCGCTTGTCATCAGGAATGCTGACAAGGGGGGTGGCATTGTGATACAGGATAAGAAATGCTACCTGGAAGAAGCCTACAAGATATTAAGCGATAAGGAGTACTATATAATTCTAGCAGAAAACCCACTAAGGGAAGACGCCAAGAAACTAACAGCACTCTTGAAAACAGCCGAAATAGAAAGAACACTATCCAAAAAAGAAAAAGATTATATCACAATAGACCATCCGAATCTAGCACTATTCTATCATCTACCAAAAATTCACAAATCCATCACCAATCCACCAGGAAGACCTATCATTTCCGGAATTTCCTTTTTAACATGCAACCTATCCCACTATATCGACATTCTGCTTCAAAAATACGTCACACAATTACCATCATACCTAAAGGACTCAGCCAGCCTCATCACCCTTCTCAAGGACATCGAATGGAAGGAATCCTACCCCTGGGCCACACTAGACGTTTCATCCCTGTACTCTAATATTCCACACACCACAGGAATCAATGCCATACGGCAGGTGTTACAGCGAGACGTAAGCCTTCCAGACAAACAAAGCCAGTTTGTACTGGAAGCCATAGAGTTTATACTCAATCACAACATCTTCACCTTTGAGGACAGAATATACAAGCAGACAAAAGGGACCGCAATGGGGACGCGTTTTGTGCCGAGCTACGCAAATTTATATATGGGGGTCTTTGAGAAGCAATATATCCACAATGGGCAGCCTTGGCGAAATAAATTAATCTTCTACAGACGTTATATTGACGACCTACTATTCATTTGGGACGGAAGCATAGAAGACATCAACAAATTCACGACTCACTTGAACAATAACGACTTCAACCTCACCTTCACAGCAAATTACTCAAAAACATCCGTTGAATACTTAGACCTAGTCCTCTCGTCCAGGAACAACCACATTGAAGCCAAAACCTTCTTTAAAAAAGTAGATGGAAATAGCTACTTAGACTACCAGAGCGCACACCACAAAAAATGGAAGAACAATGTCCCATTCAGTCAGTTTAAACGCATCCGTAGAAACTGTACTAATGACGAAGACTTCAAACAACAAAGCAAAATCATCGAAAAGAGATTCTTAAACAAAGGGTACCCCAGTGGAGTCATCAAGGCAGCCCTCAAGCGGACACAAGGATACACACAAGAAAACTGCTTATCCTCAAAAACCGAAGAGGTCGGTTCAAATACCACCAAGAAATATCAAACCTCCTTCACCACCACATTTAACACCAACCATAATGTCTTGCACAATATTTTTTCAAAACACTGGCCTATCCTACAAGCAGATCCATTTTAAAAAAAAACATATCCAATCAAAACCCCAAATAACTTTCAGAAGAGCACAAACCCTCAAGAATCTCATCGCCCCCAGTCGTTTACGGTCCCAAAAGACACATACACCATTCACGGTAACCATGTTCCCCCAAGTCCTTGGGAGCTTCAAGTGCGGACACCGCCGATGCAAATGCTGCAATAACATCTCCTCCCGGGTCACCAATTTTGTTAGCAATGTCACCGGAGAACAATTTAAAATTGAAAATTTCCTAAACTGCTCGTCCTCCTATGTCATCTATTTGCTCGAATGCACCTGCGGATTACAATATATAGGCCGCACTACCATGACTCTGAGAGAGAGAATAAACAAACACCGGTGGAACATCACTAACGGCTTCATAAAACATGGAGTCTCGCGACATTTTCTCAATTGCCATAACAAAAATCCTGTGGACCTTTCAATAACACCAATAGAACAAATCCCGACCACCTGCACCAACCGGTACCAAAAATTAAGAAGAAAAGAAATGTTTTGGATATTCAAATTACAGACAATAGAGCCGTATGGTCTTAACGAATCCCTTGAAAGCAACTGCTTCTAATAGCCAACCCCCCTTCCCTCTGTCAACACACACACTCCTAAACCATCACTAATCATACTCACATTGACATTCATATGCAGATGCTTGTGTATGTGTACGTGTGTGTATGCGGGTATACATGTATATAATTATATGTGGGTGCCAAACCAATTCACACATATACACATATACAGGTTTGTATGTGTATGTGTATATGTGTAAATACACCCCCTCTCATCATCACCACTTTATAACATTGTCCACTTCCATCATTTAAATCGGTCCACCATCATTTTATTGTCTCCATCACCATCAATATCACCATACACCATCACACAATAATTATCCACCATGTATTCGCATCAACTGATCCCCTCTACCACCATTATAATAATCATCATCATCATCAGGGGTGCCATTATCATTATCACCATCGTCATCTACTATCACCCACATTCACCACCACACTTATTTACCCTCAGGTCGCCCCCTCAACCAACCTCATCTCATCCCAAATTTGTCCACCCATGTATCACCAACCACCCACACCACTGACCATATCCATTTATCGTACACCCACACACCCTTTCCCCGACATCAGTACATAACCGCCGACATTAGCGCAACAACATCAGGTCACTAAGCGCACTGACATCAACAGAGTTCACCGCAGCAGCCAGAAATTAGCTCCGCCCCCCGCCTTCTCACATCCCCCAATGAACTGCCAGCAAGCTGCCACACCTTCCCCAGAGCGCACAGACACTAAGAACTTCCACCGCAGCAGTCCGTGAACAGCCCCGCCCCCCGACTCCTCACATCCTCCAATCGAATGTCGGCAAACTGACACACCTCCTCCCTCTGTTCGGCTCTTAAAGCGCGCGCTGGCAAACACATGGCAAGCCACGCTACACAAGGACAGGACCCGGCACCAGGTAACACTCTGACCTATAAACTTACACCATGTATCTCAATAAATCTGATTAGTTAAATAAACCACCCATACCAATTTGAACTTTTAACTTACATGGATAATAATGTCTTTCCCCTTATTCTAACTCTAGCAATTGGACCAGCCCTGCCAATCGTGTATGCCCGGCCCTTAAGGTAACTGCCCCCACCGTATCTCCCCCCATGTGCCTCCCCCCTCCCCACCACCCACATATACTATCACATCTTTTCGACTATTGAACATGTGTATTTATGTATTCATGTATCTATATGTATAAGTTTGCTTGCTATTCCGCATGCGGGTGTGTGTGTATGTGCGTATACTCATGACTCATCAACACCCAAGGGACCACTGACGGCATACCTGGCCCACTGTCATCTTTCAAATAAAAGTACATCTGTGGTTAGCCCAATCGCAACTGGAGCAATAATACAATCAATTATGAACCCCCTGACAGTTGCACCCATAGTCACATTCATATTTACAGCTTTATTCTATTATTATTATTTTTTATATTTTGTTTTTTATTCATAATATTCTAATATTATATTAGTCCATCCGTTCTCTCTGTACCTAAGCCACCACATCAACCACGGCTTCCTCCTGCATTTTTTATTTTTTACCATATATTTTATACCGCAAATTTTAATCCCACATCTATCTGATCTATTATTATTATTATCTGCTATTATTGTCATTTACATACCTATATATGTATGTGTATATATCTATATATATATATATATATATATATATATATATATATATATATATATATATATATATATATATATATATTGTTTTTCGTTATGTTTTATCCTTATGTATTATTTTTCTGATACCATCACTTCACATACTACTGTTTCTTTTAGACTTGATAAAGGAGTATTTTCACTCCGAAACGCGTTGTCACCTGAACAAATAAATATTTCTAAAAAGACGACTTTCGCTATTGTGGTTTTGCGCCAAAAGGTATCACAGTGTGTACAAGCTAGTACACAGCCCTTTTGCTGTTAAGATTCCAGCTATTTAAGACTATTGGCTAATTAAAACGTGGCACCTTCAATACCACTCTGCCAATAATAATGAAGACCGGCTATAGAATGAGGTCTTGATTGATTCACAAGAGATCACAGCACTCGGCAGATAACTGGCAGAGAAATGGGTGCTCGTCACTTTTATCCCTGACTCTATCTCAGGAATTCTTCAGATAATCAAATAGAGTTTCTGACAGCACACCACGTGAGATTTTCAATGCAATTAATTTTTTATTCAGCCGGACATTACATAATTTTGAACAGCAACGTTTCGGGCTTACATATCATGCCCTTCATCAGGCAATGTCTGATAGAAGTGTATCTATGGATCCGGCTTATAGAATGAGGTCTTAGGCTACTTTCACACCTGCGTTAGGTGCAGTTCCGTCTGGTATCTGCACAGATGGATCCGCACCTATAATGCAAACGATTGTATCCGTTAAGAATGGATCCGTTTGCATTACCATGAAAAAATAAAATAAAAATAATAATTCTTTTTGTTCATGAGAATGCAAACGGATCCGTTTTGACTTACACTGAAAGTCAATGGCAGGCGGATCCGTTTTCAATTGCACCATATTGTGTCAGTGAAAACGGATCCGTCCCTATTGACTTACATTGTAAGTCAGGACGGATCCGTTTGGCTCCACATCATCAGGCGGACATCAAAACGCTGCAAGCTGCGTTTTGGTGTCCGCCTCCAGAGCGGAATGGAGGCTGAACGGAGGGAAACTGATGCATTCTGAACGGATCCTTATCCATTCAAAATGCATTGGGGCTGAACTGATCCGTTTTGGGCCGCTTGTGAGAGCCCTGAAACGGATCTCACAAGCGGACCCAGAAACGCCAGTGTAAAAGTAGCCTTAATTAGTTAAGTAAAAGGCAGCTGCAGCCTAATTGGCCATGCAGTTCTTGACCGCAGCAGCCATGCCTCGAACAGCTCACCGCGGCTGTTACAAGTTTTCTTTTTCTTTTAAACTTTTTATTAATTTTCAGTAGGGAACATGACAACTAGAGATGAGCAAATTTTTTAAAAATTTGATTCGCCGCTTCACTGAATTTTTGGGGAAAAATTTGGTTTGATCTTAATATATTTGTGGCGAATTACGTTACAAAACAGCTATTTCCTTTCTGCAGAATGCCTTTATAGTGGTGTAGAACACTGTGCCTTGTAGTAACACGCATAGGGAGTCTGCTTTGGTAGTGAAATACTGTGAGTCCGTATGACATGCAGATGACAGGCGTCACTATTAGAATCACTGCACACTTCACTTATTAGGGCAGTCACAGGTGAAAACTGACCAAATAACTCAAGTATGAACTCAGCCTTACAGGTCGATGTTAGCGTCAAGAAGAAGCGCACTCTTTTTACACCATCGCCAGCTGATTCCACATAGATGTCTACAGAACCTGTTCTATTAAAAGCGTATACAAGTAGAGTCCCCCCAGACAGAGTGGAGAGTGTGTCAGCAGTAAGTTTATGTTGACGTCACTGATTAATTTGCCCTTCCTCTGATCCATCAGAACAATAACCCACAAAAAAACGGATCATGTCTGTGGAGCATACGCCTTCACTCGGTCAACATTTGCTCAACAATACATCAGTATTGCTAATGCCCAAAAAAAAAATCAGGAGTGTATCTAAAACAGAGAAATTTCCATGTCTTCTGTGTTTTCTAGCCACTCCTGTTTTTGGCTACCAAATCATAAGCCAATTCTGAAGGGACTATACAGTCCTTACAGCTGCTACACAGACAGGATCCATTGTGCGTCTAATTTTTCCTTCCTTCTG
Organism: Bufo bufo; assembly: GCF_905171765.1. Classification (NCBI taxonomy): domain Eukaryota; kingdom Metazoa; phylum Chordata; class Amphibia; order Anura; family Bufonidae; genus Bufo; species Bufo bufo. Next base: position 252,150,383 of record NC_053394.1, read on the forward strand.
ACAGATCAGAAGAAAGGTCAAACAAATCATGATGTCATCCAGGTCGAAAAGGCAAAATATTGTCTCAGTCATGAAGTAGGGAGGGTGGGAATTGCATGAGAAGTCCACAGAGTGGACCTATGACATATTGATGAGGTGGAAGCAGCATCAGGATACCACAGAGTGGCCAGGTGACATAGTGTGGATATGGCAGCAGCATGAGGAGGATACCACAGAGTGGCAAGGTGACATAATGTGGAGATGGCAGCAGCAGAAGGAGGATACCACAGAGTAGCAAGGTGACATAGTGTGGATATGGCAGCATCAGGAGACCACAGAGTGGCAAGGTGACATGGTGTGGAGATGGCAGCAGCAGCATCAGGATACCACAGAGTAGCAAGATGACATAGTGTGGAGATGGCAGCAACAGCAGGAGACCACAGAATGGCAAGGTGACATAGTGTGGAGATGGCAGAAGCAGCAGGAGGATACCACAGAGTGGCATCGTGACATAGTGTGGATATGGCAGCATCAGGAGACCACAGAGTGGCAAGGTGACATAGTGTGGAGATGGCAGCAGGAGGATACAACAGAGTGGCAAGGTGACATAGTGTGGAGATTATAGCAGCAGCAGGAGACCACAGAGTGGCAAGGTGACATAGTGTGGAGATGGCAGCAGCAGCAGGAGGATACCACAGAGAGGCAAGGTGACATAGTGTGGATAAGGCAGCAGCACCAGGAAGATACCACAGAGTGGTAAGGTGCGCATGGTGTGGAGATGGCAGCAGCAGCAGTTGAATACCACAGAGTTGCAAGGTGACAGTGTGGAGATGGCAGCATCATCAGGAGACCACAGAGTGGCAGGGTGACATAGTGTGGAGTTGGCAACAGCAGCATCAGGACACCACAGAGTAGCAAGATGACATAGTGTGGAGATGGCAGCAGCAGCAGGAGGATTACACAGAGTGGCAAGGTCGCATAGTGTGGAGATGGCAGCAGCAGCTGCATCAGAAGACCACAAAGTGACCCGGTGACAGAGTGGGGAGGTGGGTGGCAATACCTTTGCCATCACAACAGGTGACTTCCATGACAGAAAATGACAATGAATCCACACCTTTGCACAGATTTGGCCTTTTAAAGGCATGTGGCCCTAAAATTTGTATCAGCTGAAAAACAGCCTGTTTCAGTTTAATCGTTATTTTCAATTAATTGAATGCTCAAAAAATGTTTTGTCTCACTCTCATTTCTTCTTGTTGCATGTTGAAGCTCTACTTGGAACCTTGTTAAGATCCAGCCATGCTAAATATGATTTTTTGCCATTTTTCAAGTGGTCTTAAACTTTTGATCAGGACTGTATAACTCATCTGGTCGCTACTAGTAACCACCTTAGTTTTGCAGGGTCTTGACATGGCAGTCTCCCTCTCTGAGTTACTATCGGTCACAGCACATATGTCACATATACTGCTCATGCCATTATTAACACAGACCTCTAGGGTCACCGATAAGCTAATCTCCCCCTGGGACATTTTATTAATCGTAGAAACCTGTGGAGACTGCATATCCACCTTTGGCTCGTGGGGTACACCCCTCAGCATTGCCACAGTTTCCTGCACATTCACTACAGTGGGTTCACTCAACTCCGTGCTCTCAACACTTCTAAACAATTCTGCATCTTTTATAATTTTCCCTGCAGGGGGCGCTATTCCCCTGATGACACCCTGCAGCGGAAAAAAGCAAGTCATTAATTTCACATATTTCACATGACTTCTTATTCTCATTTTGCATTTCAGCAAACATGGTACCATCACTTTGCACCTTCTCGGCTCCACTGTTTCTAATGGTCCCTTCCTTTAAAGGGCTAGGTATCAGTTCTGCGGGAGATACGTGACCGACCGTAGAAGTGTTTCTACCCCACAAATCATGAAACAACCTTCTCTCATGTACGGGCAAATTTACGGAAGCAAGTCCATCAGTCCCAGCTGTCACTATAGCCTCACACTCAGTGAGAACTACCTGACAGTCTTCATTAACCGCATGTCTGTCCAGCATATTTATTACTTTATTAATCTCAGGTTTCCATATTGTGCTACCTCTTACCCGGGCCATCATAGGGTCTCTAATTTTCGCCACCCCATGCCTAGCCTTGGTCACGGGCATTTTTGGCAACACAACAACCTTCTCCCCTGCAAAGTCCTGCGAGGGAGAAACTGCAACAGGCTTACCCGCCTATTCAGACCCTGAGTTTTCTCCAATGTCACCCACTTCCGAGACAGTTTCTCATCTTGTTTCAAAGAAGAAGACCGGCACTTCGCAGATGTAGATCACAATGTAGATTTATTCAGTCACATATTCAAGTGGCATAGTGACGCGTTTCAGCACAAGTGTGCTTTCATCAGACTGCAATGAAACATCTTACACTCCAGCTATTTATACATAAATGAGACACTAAGGAACTGACATCATCAGAGGAGCTCCGCCTCCCTCATTAAATAAAAATTCGCATATCAAATAATCGCAATGAAAAATTCGCATTAGAAAATTCGCAAAAAAAGGACGCTTCCGGTACTGCAGGACGCTTCCGGTACTGCAACTCCAACGTCACGTCCAAGATTTCGTCAAACCGCTTCTTTTTCATCGGGGTCCGGCAGCGAAACTTCAGGTGGCTCTCGGGGGCCTTTTTTAGGCCAACGCCGTACAAGAAGACCAAGATTAATACCCGGCGAGCCGGCCGTCATCATCGGCGAGGCAGACGCACCGAGGAAAACGCGGTCACAGGTACGGGAGAAAACTGTGTTAAACTTATCATCCAAGAGCCTCAGTCCTGCCCAGATGAACTTATTGAAAAGGGGCTTATCTTTCAGCCCGACCGGGAACTTTGATACGTTCACCTTGGACACTGACTTACATCGTTTTTTTCACAATCTGCGTCTAAAAGCTCAATTTGGTGGTAATGAAACTACTGGTGATGTGGAACAGGTGGAGGATAGCTCTGTTACTACTATGTTAACTGTTAAACAGTTTAATTTGAGAGTAAAAAGTAATTATACACCTCCCAGGACATATCATCCAGTTGAGACATTTGTTAAATTGGTGCAAAATGATGTCGATAAATTGTTGCAACAATGTAAACAAGGAAAGTTACATGTACATTATAATTTACCTGTGGAGGAGAAACATGCCCTTGACTCCTTATTAAAGGAGAAATCCTTAATAATAAAACCTGCAGATAAGGGGGGGGGCATCGTTATCTTAGACAAAGAATATTACGTTAGTGAAATTTTACAACAATTACAGGATAGTAGTACTTATAAAATACTAAATAGTGATCCAGTCTACCATATCAAAGAAATTTTACAGCGAGTGGTAGATAAAGCCAAAGAGAATGGAGTGGTGGACGCCAAATTGGGGGACTTTTTTATAAATCAACATCCGATTACCCCGGTGTTTTATACTCTACCAAAAGTGCATAAGTCACTAATTAATCCACCAGGTCGCCCGATAGTGGCGTCCACCGACTCCATACTTTCAAATCCAGCTATTTTTTTGGAGAGGGTATTAACCCCTCTAACTAAACTAGCACCATCGTATATCCGAGATACTGGCCACTTTCTATCTGAAATTAGCTCTCTCCAGGTGGATGAAGGCTGCATATTCGTCACTTTAGACGTGTGCAGTCTCTATACATCTATTATTCATGAAAAAGGAATCAATGCAGTCGCGGGTCTCTTAGGCACAAGCACATACAAAAAGGCAGAAAAGGAATTTTTTATGGAACTTTTGAAAATAGTCCTTGAGCAAAATTATTTTTTGTTTCAAGATTCTTTTTACCAGCAGTGCCGTGGGACCGCGATGGGATCGAACGTCGCGCCGCCATACGCAAATACATATATGGCTTCTTTTTAGTGTCAATTTGTTTACTCTAGCCCTCTATATCATCAACATTGTATATTTTGGCGTCGTTTTATCGACGATATTTTTTGCGTATGGCGAGGCGACGTCCGATCCCTTACGGAATTTACCACGTATTTAAATTCCATCTGGGATGAACTTAAATTCACTGTACACCATAGTTCTGATAAAATTTCCTTTTTGGATACCTGGGTGACTAGGGACAAAGAAGGTAAGATACAGACGGATTTATTTGTGAAATCAACTGATAGGAACAGTTTGCTGTCCTTTTCAAGTAGTCACCCAGCAACCATCAAGGAATCTATCCCATATTCACAATACCAGAGGGTTAGACGGATCGTTAGTGATAGGGATATGTGCCAAACAAGATTAGACGATATGACCAATAAATTTAGAGAGCGAGGCTACCCCCCGGATCTATTGAAAATACAGCGTAATAAAGCTGAGACTACACCACCGGATAGAACTAAGAAAGAAACAAGGATCCCCTTAGTGATTAAATACCATCCTTGGTCCCAGCGCCTGAGGACTATTGTTAATCAACATTGGCACATATTATCCAAGTCCTATCCACGGATAGGAGAGTTCCAGAGGCCACCCATGATATGCTATAAACGGGCAGAAAATATTAGGGATAAAATAGTCCGGGCAGATGTGGGAAGTAATAAAATAGAAAGAGGACAGAGTTTTTTATCTACACCTAGACGGGGCACTTTTCCTTGTTTAAATTGTGTCAATTGTTCCAGCGTCATAAAGGGTTCATGTTTTTCCCACCCTCACTCAGGTGAAAATATTCCAATAAGGGGCACGTTCACCTGTGATAGTAGATTTGTGGTTTACATTCTTAAATGTCCATGTGGATTATTATATGTGGGGGAAACCTCAATGAGAATGAAGGATAGACTAAGTAAACACAAATCTATTATCCGCAAACAGAATTTATTACTTCCAATACCCCTTCATTTTCATGATAAAAAACATAATATCTCGCAGTTGAGGTAGCAGATCATTGAAGGTGTATCATTACCCCGTCGAGGAGGTGATAGAAATAAATTGTTATTGAAAAGAGAGGCTTACTGGATCTATCGTCTTCAGCCCAGGGGCCTCAATCGTGAGTACAATGTGTCCTGCTTCCTATAAGGCATTCGGCTTTATGCAATCAGATAAATATATTTCTTTCTTTCTTCAGCGTGATTAATCACTGCCAAAATGGACTATTTGACTGAAAATCTTTGCCAGTACAGAGTGGATATGTTTTTGCGAATTTTTTTATGCAAATTTTTTTAGCGAATTTTCTAATGCGAATTTTTCATTGCGATTATTTGATATGCGAATTTTTATTTAATGAGGGAGGCGGAGCTCCTCTGATGATGTCAGTTCCTTAGTGTCTCATTTATGTATAAATAGCTGGAGTGTAAGATGTTTCATTGCAGTCTGATGAAAGCACACTTGTGCTGAAACGCGTCACTATGCCACTTGAATATGTGACTGAATAAATCTACATTGTGATCTACATCTGCGAAGTGCCGGTCTTCTTCTTTGAAACGTTTGTCTGGACGCCATTCCACGGACACGTGCACCGCGAATTCAAGAAGGTAGTGCCGCCCTGTTTTCACTAGAGTTCCTCATCTTGGTGATTTATCACTCATCGTCCCAGCAGGTATCCCATGCCGCCGGCTCACTGTCATTGGGTCTGTCACATACTTAATAACAGGAACGATCTTACCCAGCGAGGTCACAGGTTCAGCAGTCCCAGGAGCCAAGGATACTCCAGGATCCTCCATTACTAAATCACCTGCAGACTCCTGACTGCAGTGGTTGCTATGAGAAAAGCTGTGACTCCATCCTCCTTCTCCTTCTCTTGGGAGACCTGTCCTTTAGATCTCCAGCCGCAGAATATGAGCCACTTTCTCCGCTCCATAACTTCTGGGCAGCCGCACGTTGTTGTGGTTAGTTGCCCTTAGCAACAGCCTCGCAGATCCTCGGCACATCCTCTCTAGGACTCTGTCTCCACTGGTAGGGAACACTCGACCTCCTGAGAGCCGAACCGCTCTCCCCCTCTTTATCTTCCCAACGGTTTCCCTTGGCAACGGCATATCTTTGCTTTTCCCCACGATAGTCCCGGCACACCACCAACCTCTTGGAACTTTGTACAGGGTCCATACAGTGTTAAGAACCCTTTTCTTAGGGCCAGTTGCAACTGTGCCTCCAAAGCCTCTCGCTCTGCATCAAATTTCGCCAATTCATTCTTAGTGTAGCCAATCGCTATGGCCATTTCTTCTGCCTGCTGTATGCGCCAGCGCCGCCGGACGTACTCTTCCCCAAGACCCATGGTAGCAGTAAAGGCTTTCAGCCACAAGTCCACTTTTTCTGGGATACTGGCCCTTTAATTCACTGCAGTTTTACTTGCACCACAGCAAAATAGTCCACACTCTTATGAGCAGCACCTGCTGCACTGGACAAAAAAAAAGCTTCCAGCCCTTTAACTCCACAAACGGCTAAAACAGCTTTTAGCAGCACCTGCAGTCTCATCGTTGACCCTAGCAACCGACCGTTGCCCTTCTCTCATGGACAATTTGCCCGCATCCTCCACCATATGCAGGGATCATCTCTTATTCAGGGGTCATTCTCATAGAATTATCTTTATAACCACTGGGTTTCAGGTCCAAACAGTGCGATTTATTTTACACTCTTCATACACAACATGGCATAAAACAAAAGCATGCCTGTCTGGGCTCTACCTAAACATAATAAACATTGTATCCCTAACTTGGCTATACGATAGCTGTCACGGCGGACGTGCACAGTATAACAGATAACACCCCAACCAGGCTCTGGACGAGAGACAGGGGAAGGGTCACCTCCTAGTTTATCCCTGACCTCTTTCCCTGCACTGCTTAGCCCACAGACAGACCTTAAAGGTAGGTTTGCTGTGTCCTCCAGCCTGTACTGAGAGAACCCTGAACTCCCTGAGATGGTGAAGTGGGGAGAAAGGAGCAGCCTGCTCGCACAGAACCTGGACGGGATAGATGACATAAACAACCAAACAAGAAATGACACTTATCTGCTGAAAGCAGGAACTGACAGCCAACCTTCCCTCCAAACTTCCCAGACCAAAATGAACAGTATAATCCGTCCAGAGCACTTAGCTGGAGACCATTTAAACTAACGACTCCACCCAGTGCACCTGATGCGAGGTGGATCCAGCACGGCATCAAAACAAAAACTAAACTCGTGCTGCAATCCTGGCTGACCTCCGCACATCGTCAGAGTGGGGCATGACAATAGCGTTCACACATGGAACCAGGTGCGGCTTAGCCCAGACATACAGTCCACCAGCCCTCAGGCTGTAACAAATGCAGTACCTTAGGAGGGGGTTGTGGTCTAGCAGTCCTCCCGACTGACCTTTCAATGCTTGTTCCCGGTTGTCGCTGAGTCCCCCAAAGTCCAGGCTATTGCATAGCCTCGTGGCCCCTCAGCCTTGCCTAGCTGAGACCACACTGACAGAGCCTCACCAGGGCTCTGTTTGCACACTCTCCAGAGTGAGACACACCCAGTTCCAGCAACCAGATTAAATGGAGTCGCTGGACGTGAGCATGCCCTAAGTCCCGGACTGGAGCATGGGGAACAGACACCCACCCAGCACATTGCCTGTTCCCAGTAAAATCCCGCCCCGGACTGGTTGAAACCAGCTTTTCTAACTATATTGGTGTCCACCAGCTAGTGGCCACCTATCTAGGGACCTTTACTCCACCAAGGTTGGGGCCTCTTGGTGACACGCTCCCGGTGCAAACAACACCCCTTTTATCATGCTTCCCCGGAACTTTACTGCACACCTCAATGTTCACATTGCAACCAGGGCCGGCCTTTGGGGTGTGCGGGCTGTGCGGCCGCACAGGGCGCCATTGTAACAGGGGCGCTGGGCGGCGACAGCTCGCAATGTAATATGCGGCAGTCAAGGCTGTACTTGTGTTCTCCCTCGGGGCGCCCCCTCCATCTCCCCCTCCCCTGTCTGACCTGATTCCTCCTCCCCTGTCTGACCTGCCTGCTGCCCCCGCCGCTGCCAATAAGAAGAGAGACGGGAGGAGGAGGGGAGGGGCTGTGGCCACTGCGCCACCAATGAAGAAAACTGACCTGTAATACAAATACAGGAGGCGGGTGCCGGAATCAAATAGCCGACACCCGACCTCTGTGACAGGGAGCTGCGTTCAGCTGCAGTTGAGTTAACCCTTCAGGTGCGGTACCTGAGGGGTTAACTGTAGCTGATCGCAGCTCCCTGTCATAGAGGTCGGGTGCCGGCTATTTGATTCCGGCACCCGCCTCCTGTATTTGTATAAGAAACGTTGGTGGCACAGTGCGCCCCCCCCCCAAACACCCCAGTATAAGAAACATAATTGGTGGCTCAGTGCGCCCCCCCCTAGTATAAGAAACGTTGGTGGCACAGTGCGCCCCCCCCCCCCAGTATAAGAAACATTGGTGGCTCAGTGGGAAGTGCCAATGAGGGTTAAAAAATAATTTAAAAAAATTAACTCACCTCCTCCAGTTGATCGCGTAGCTGCCGGTCTTTCTTCAGGACCTGTGGTGACGTCACTGAGCTCATCACATGACCCATTACCATGGTGATGGATCATGTGATGTATCATGTGATGAGCACAGTGATGTCACCACAGGTCCTTAGACAGGTCATGAAGAAAGAACAGAAGACGATCAATTGGAGGAGGTGAGTTAATTATTTTTTTATTTTTTAACCCTCATTGGCACTGCCCACTGCGCCACCAATGTTTATTATATTGAGGGGGGGCGCACTGCGCCACCAATGTTTATTATATTGAGGGGGGAGCGCACTGCACCACCAATGTTTATTATATTGAGGGGGGGCGCACTGCGCCACCAATGTTTATTATATTGGGGGGGCGCACTGCGCCACCAATGTTTATTATATTGAGGGGGGCGCACTGCGCCAATGTTTATTATACTGGGGTGTTGGGGGGGCGCACTGCGCCACCAATGTTTACTATACTGGGGTGTTGGGGGGGCGCACTGCGCCACCAATGTTTATTATATTGGGGGGCGCACTGCGCAAATGTTTATTATACTGAGGTGTTGGGGGGGCGCACTGCGCCACCAATGTTTATTATACTGGGGTGTTGGAGGGGCGCACTGCGCCACCAATGTTTATTATACTGGGGTGTTGGGGCGGTGCGCACTGCGCCTCCAATGTTTATTATACTGGGGTGTTGGGGGGGCGCACTGCGCCACCAATGTTTACTATACTGGGGTGTTGGGGGGGGCGCACTGCGCCACCAATGTTTATTATACTGGGGTGTTGGGGGGGCGCACTGCGCCACAAATTTTTATTATACTGGGGTGTTGGGGGGGGCGCACTGCGCCACCAATGTTTATTATACTGGGGTGTTGGGGGGGCGCACTGCGCCACCAATGTTTATTATACTGGGGTGTTGGGGGGGGGCGCACTGCGCCACCAATGTTTATTATACTGGGGTGTTGGGGGGGCGCACTGCGCCACCAATGTTTATTATGTTGGGGGGGGGCGCACTGCGCCACCAATGTTTATTATACTGGGGTGTTGGGGGGGCGCACTGCGCCACCAATGTTTATTATACTGGGGTGTTGGGGGGGGGGCGCACTGCACCACCAATGTTTATTATACTGGGGTGTTGGGGGGGCGCACTGCGCCACCAATGTTTATTATACTGGGGTGTTGGGGGGGTGCGCACTGTGCCACCAATGTTTATTATACTGGGGTGTTGGGGGGGTGCGCACTGTGCCACCAATGTTTATTATATTGGGGGGCGCACTGCGCACAACGATGGGTTAGGGAAATTTCACAGCAGAGTGCGCATGCGCTGGGAGCCTCGCCGGCGGTTAGGATAGGGAAAAATTATGGGCCAGTGCACAGGTGCGGTGATCGGATGGATGTTCTCAGCAGGACACCGGCCGACACTGCGCATGCGCTGGGAGCCTCACCAGCGGTTAGGGTAGGGAAAAAGCACTGGCCCGTACGTAATTTTTCCCTTCCCTAACCGCTGGTGAGGCTCCCGGTGCATGCGCAGTGTCGGCCGGTGTTCAGCTGAGAACATCCATCCGATCACAGCGCCTGCGCACTGGCCCATAGTTTTTCCCTACCCTAACCGCCGGCGAGACTCCTGGCGCATGCGCACTCTGCTGTGAAACTTCCCTAACCTGACGTTGTGCGGCGCTGCACACCTCCTCACGTCATGTCCGGTGCGACTGGAAGTGACGAAGGTAGGGAAATCTCACGAAGTAGGGAAGTATGACATTACACTGGCCTTTGGGGTGTGTGGGCTGGTAACTACTTGGTTGGATAGTCAGCCAGCCTATGCCATGATGCCAGCAACAAGCGGTGTTTTGTTTTGTTTTTGGGGGGGGGTTAGCTCGCACAGGGTGCCTGAACACCTAAGGCCGGCCCTGATTGCAACAATATATATACAGTGGCGGAAATAATTATTTGACCCCTCACTGATTTTGTAAGTTTGTCCAATGACAAAGAAATGAAAAGTCTCAGAACAGTATCATTTCAATGGTAGGTTTATTGTAACAGTGGCAGATAGCACATCAAAAGGAAAATCGAAAAAATAACTTTAAATAAAAGATAGCAACTGATTTGCATTTCATTGAGTGAAATAAGTATTTGAACCCTCGAACAAAAAAAGACTTAATACTTGGTGGAAAAACCCTTGTTTGCAAGCACAGAGGTCAAACGTTTCTTGTAATTGATGACCAAGTTTGCGCACATTTTAGGAGGAATGTTGGTCCACTCCTCTTTGCAGATCATCTCTAAATCCCTAAGGTTTCGAGGCTGTCTCTGTGCAACTCTGAGCTTGAGCTCCCTCCATAGGTTTTCGATTGGATTAAGGTCCGGAGACTGACTAGGCCACTCCATGACCTTAATGTGCTTCTTCTTGAGCCACTCCTTTGTTGCCTTTGCTGTATGTTTCGGGTCATTGTCGTGCTGGAACACCCATCCACGACCCATTTTCAGTTTCCTGGCAGAGGGAAGGAGGTTGTCGCTCAGGATTTCACGATACATGGCTCCGTCCATTTTCCCGTTTATGCGAATAAGTTGTCCTGTGCCCTTAGCAGAAAAACACCCCCAAAGCAAAATGTTTCCACCCCCATGCTTGACGGTGGGGACGGTGTTTTGGGGGTCATAGGCAGCATTTTTCTTCCTCCAAACACAGCGAGTTGAGTTAATGCCAAAGAGCTCTATTTTGGTCTCATCAGACCACAGCACCTTCTCCCAGTCACTCTCTGAATCATTCAGGTGTTCATTGGCAAACTTCAGACGGGCCTGTACATGTGCCTTCCTGAGCAGGGGGACCTTGCGAGCCCTGCAGGATTTTAATCCATTGCGGTGTAATGTGTTTCCAATGGTTTTCTTGGTGACTGTGGTCCCTGCTAATTTGAGGTCATTAACTAACTCCTCCCGTGTAGATCTAGGATGCTTTTTCACCTTTCTCAGAACCATTGACACCCCACGAGGTGAGATCTTGCGTGGAGCCCCAGAGCGAGGTCGATTGATGGTTATTTTGTGCTCCTTCCATTTTCGAACAATCGCACCAACAGTTGTCACCTTCTCTCCCAGCTTCTTGCTAATGGTTTTGTAGCCCATTCCAGCCTTGTGCAGGTCTACAATTTTGTCTCTGACATCCTTGGACAGCTCTTTGGTCTTTCCCATGTTGGAGAGTTTGGAGTCTGCTTGATTGATTGATTCTGTGGACAGGTGTCTTTTATACAGGTGACTAGTTAAGACAGGTGTCCTTAATGAGGGTGACTAATTGAGTAGAAGTGTCTAACCACTCTGTGGGAGCCAGAACTCTTAATGGTTGGTAGGGGTTCAAATACTTATTTCACTCAATGAAATGCAAATCAGTTGCTATCTTTTATTTAAAGTTATTTTTTCGATTTTCCTTTTGATGTGCTATCTGCCACTGTTACAATAAACCTACCATTGAAATGATACTGTTCTGAGACTTTTCATTTCTTTGTCATTGGACAAACATACAAAATCAGTGAGGGGTCAAATAATTATTTCCGCCACTGTATATATATATATATATATATATATATATATACAGTGGGATGCGAAAGTTTGGGCAACCTTGTTAATCGTCATGATTTTCCTGTATAAATCGTTGGTTGTTACGATAAAAAATGTCAGTTAAATATATCATATAGGAGACACACACAGTGATATTTGAGAAGTGAAATGAAGTTTATTAGATTTACAGAAAGTGTGCTATAATTGTTTAAACAAAATTAGGCAGGTGCATAAATTTGGGCAGCACAAAAAAGAAATGAAATCAATATTTAGTAGATCCTCCTTTTGCAGAAATTACAGCCTCTAAATGCTTCCTGTAGGTTCCAATGAGAGTCTGGATTCTGGTTGAAGGTATTTTGGACCATTCCTCTTTACAAAACATCTTTAGTTCATTCAGGTTTGATGGCTTCCGAGCATGCACAGCTCTCTTTAAGTCACACCACAGATTTTCAATTATATTTAAGTCTGGGGACTGAGATGGCCATTCCAGAACGTTGTACTTGTCCCTCTGCATAAATGCCTTAGTGGATTTTGAGCAGTGTTTAGGGTCGTTGTCTTGTTGAAAGATCCAGCCCCAGCGCAGCTTCAGCTTTGTCACTGATTCCTGGACATTGGTCTTCAGAATCTGCTGATAGTGAGTGGAATCCATGCGTCCCTCAACTTTGACAAGATTCCCAGTCCCTGCACTGGCCACACAGCCCCACAGCATGATGGAACCACCACCATATTTTACTGTAGGTAGCAGGTGTTTTTCTTGGAATGCTGTGTTCTTTTTCCTCCATGCATAACGCCCCTTGTTATGGCCAAATAACTCAATTTTAGTTTCATCAGTCCACAGCACCTTATTCCAAAATGAAGCTGGCTTGTCCAAATGTGCTTTAGCTCACCTCAAGCGCCACTTTTTGTGCTGTGGGCGGAGAAAAGTCTTCCTCTGCATCACTTTCGCATACAGCATCTCCTTGTGTAAAGTGCGCCGAATGGTTGAAGGATGCACAGTGACTCCATCTGCAGCAAGATGATGTTGTAGGTCTTTGGTGCTGGTCTGTGGGTTGACTCTGACTGTTCTAACCATTCGTCGCTTCTGTCTATCCGAGATTTTTCTTAGTCTGCCACTTCGAGCCTTAACTTGAACTGAGCCTGTGGTCTTCCATTTCCTCAATATGTTCATAACTGTGGAAACAGACAGCTGAAATCTCTGAGACAGCTTTCTGTATCCTTTCCCTAAACCATGATGGTGAACAATCTTTGTCTTCAGGTCATTTGAGAGTTGTTTTGAGACCCCCATGTTGCTACTCTTCAGAGAAATTTAAAAGAGGAGGGAAACTTACAACTGACCACCTTAAATACTCTTTCTCATAATTGGATTCACCTGTGTATGTAGATCAGGGGTCACTGAGCTTACCAAGCCAATTTGAGTTCCAATAATTAGTTCTAAAGGTTTTGGAATCAATAAAATGACAACAGTGCCCACATTTATGCACCTGCCTAATTTTGTTTAAACAATTATAGCACACTTTCTGTAAATCCAATAAAATTCATTTCACTTTTCAAATATCACTGTGTGTGTCTCCTATATGATATATTTAACTGACATTTTTTATCGTAACAACCAATGATTTAAACAGGAAAATCATGACGATTAACAAGGTTGCCCAAACTTTCGCATCCCACTGTATATACACTCACCTATAGAATTATTAGGAACACCTGTTCTATTTCTCATTAATGCAATTATGTAGTCAACCAATCACATGGCAGTTGCTTCAATGCATTTAGGGGTGTGGTCCTGGTCAAGACAATCTCCTGAACTCCAAACTGAATGTCAGAATGGGAAAGAAAGGTGATTTAAGCAATTTTGAGCGTGGCATGGTTGTTGGTGCCAGACGGGCCGGTCTGAGTATTTCACAATCTGCTCAGTTACTGGGATTTTCACGCACAACCATTTCTAGGGTTTACAAAGAATGGTGTGAAAATGGAAAAACATCCAGTATGCGGCAGTCCTGTGGGCAAAAATGCCTTGTGGATGCTAGAGGTCAGAGGAGAATGGGCCGACTGAGTCAAGCTGATAGAAGAGCAACGTTGACTGAAATAACCACTCGTTACAACCGAGGTATGCAGCAAAGCATTTGGGAAGCCACAACACGCACAACCTTGAGACGGATGGGCTACAACAGCAGAAGACCCCACCGGGTACCACTCATCTCCACTACAAATAGGAAAAAGAGGCTACAATTTGCACGAGCTCACCAAAATTGGACTGTTGAAGACTGGAAAAAATGTTGCCTGGTCTGATGAGTCTCGATTTCTGTTGAGACATTCAAGTGGTAGAGTCCGAATTTGGCGTAAACAGAATGAGAACATGTATCCATCCTCTGATGGCTACTTCCAGCAGGATAATGCACCATGTCACAAAGCTCGAATCATTTCAAATTGGTTTCTTGAACATGACAATGAGTTCACTGTACTAAAATGGCCCCCACAGTCACCAGATCTCAACCCAATAGAGCATCTTTGGGATGTGGTGGAACGGGAGCTTTGTGCCCTGGATGTGCATCCCTCAAATCTCCATCAACTGCAAGATGCTATCCTATCAATATGGGCAAACATTTCTAAAGAATGCTATCAGCACCTTGTTGAATCAATGCCACGTAGAATTAAGGCAGTTCTGAAGGCAAAAGGGGGTCCAACACCTTATTAGTATGGTGTTCCTAATAATTCTTTAGGTAAGTGTATATATATATATATATATATATATATTAATAATAATAATAATAATAATAATAAAAATAATACTAATAATAATTTTTATTTCTATAGTGCCACCACATTCTGCGTCGCTTTACACCTTAATAGTGTTCATGTACAAAACAAAAGTAACTGGCTAGTATAAAATAGAAACACATGGAGTCAGGACCCAGCTTGCAAGAACTTACAATCTATGAGGAATGGGGGTGACACATATGGTAGTTGATTGTGATAAGTAGGATTTGAGCCATTATTGAGCTGACATGAGTGGTGCGGTCAATCTGCTTAGGGTAGGGTTGCCACCTTTTCTTCAAGCCAAACCCGAACAGAAGGGAGGGAGGGCCCCTTCCAGGCCCCACCCATGCCCCACCTCCAGCCACGCCCATGTTCCACCTCCACCCCTGGTCGCTGTCGCACCACGATTGTTACGCCCCTGAAGAGGCTCATTAGCATATTATAAGTCTTTATTTTAAGAGAACGGCGGCAGGCAGGGAGTTATAAATCACACTGTTATGTACTGCTGACATCAGCCCATCGCTAATGTCAGTCAGCTACATAACGTAACGTTTTTTTCTGATGATTGACAGATTCAGAAACCTGTTTAAAGGGTTTCTACCACCAGAAATACCGTTATGTAGCTGACTGATATAGCGATGCGCCAATGTCAGCACTACATAACAGTATGTTTCTAACATTAGTCCCTGCAGCCGTTTTTGCTAAAAAAGCACTTTTATTATATGCTAATGAGCCTCTAGGTGCTATGTGGGCGTAAAATCAGCACCTAGAGGCTCCGTCCACTCACCCATTATCCCGCCCAGGTCCAGTGTTTTGCCCGCCCCACTACTCTTGATTGATGCCACTGTTCCCTGCATTGATGGCGAAATCCTGCGTCTGCGCCGTTCACTTCTGTCTTCGGCGCAGGCGCAGTGAGTGAATAATGCGATCCTGGTGCCGGATTCCTCACTGCGCTTGCGCCGACTACGTCACAGTGAGGAAGCCGGCATCAGGAGAGCGGCCTTCACTTACTGTGCCTGCGCCGAAGACATAGTGAACGGCACAGGCGCGGGATTTTGTCAACGCTGCTGCGAACAGTGGCATCAATCAAGAGTAGCTGGGCGGGCAGAACACTGGACCTGGGCGGGATGAAGGATGAGTGGACGGAGCCTCTAGGTGCTGATTTTACGCCCACATAGCACCTAGAGGCTCATTAGCATATAATAAAAGTGCTTTTTTAGCAAAAACGGCTGCAGGGACTAATGTTAGAAACATACTGTTATGTAGTGCTGACATTGGCGCATCGCTATATCAGTCAGCTACATAACGGTATTTCTGGTGGTAGAAACCTTTTAACCCTTTAAACACTGTTACATTACACACTTCAAATGTTTTATATACCTTTTTAGAAGTGCCTAGGACAGGTGTCAGGACTGTCTTGGTCACACACAGGTTGAAAAACCACTCTGCAGGCAGGGCACAGTGGGCACTACTTGGGCAGGCTGCTGGAGCTGGACTGGAGCTGGACTGGAGCTGGGCTGAAGCTGGGCTGAAGCTGGAGCTGGGCTGGAGCTTGAAGAAGAATGATTTCAATTCTCCCTCCCTGCCTCTCTCTCTGATGTCACGTTCCTGTGTAGACCTGACTTCCTTATCAGAGAGAAGGAGGGAGGGACTGGGAGGCAGAGGAGGAGCGAGGAGTCCGAGACTGAAGCTGCTGAACAGTGAGTGAACACAGCGCTGCCTGAGTGTGTAGACTAGAGGAGGGAGGAGGGAGGCTCGGGAGCGCTGCGCTCAGCTGATCACCCGGCCACAGTGAGGGACAGCTTAAATATGTGATCGGATCGACGGAGTCTCGGTCGGACGTCCGTCCACACACACTACAGTTTACTTTAAATGAATAATCCTGTGTCCGGGTCTGAGAAAGGCTTGTACCCGGACACAGGATTACAAACCCGGACTGTCCGGGTCAATCCCGGACGGGTGGCAACCCTAGCTTAGGGTTTGGGACTGCTAGAGGATCGACTTAAGGCCAGAGCACTTGGTGGGAGACAGGTTTATTTGTGGAAAAGTCATTTTAACCCTCCTCTTATGTTAGGGTCAGAACCGACCCGTTTTCAGGTTTTGAATGTCTATAAGTATCACATAAATTTGTTTATTGCATCAAGATTTTTTTACTTTGTCAGGAACCTCTATTTAACCACCTCAGCCCCCAGTGCTTAAACACCCTGAAAGACCAGGCCACTTTTTACACTTCTGACCTACACTACTTTCACCGTTTATTGATCGGTCATGCAACTTACCACCCAAATGAATTTTACCTCCTTTTCTTCTCACTAATAGAGCTTTCATTTGGAGGTATTTCATTGCTGCTGACATTTTTACTTTTTTTGTTATTAATCGAAATTTAACGATTTTTTTGCAAAAAAATGACATTTTTCACTTTCAGTTGTAAAATTTTGCAAAAAAAAACGAGATCCATATATAAATTTTGCTCTAAATTTATTGTTCTACATGTCTTTGATAAAAAAAAAATGTTTGGGTAAAAAAAAAATGGTTTGGGTAAAAGTTATAGCGTTTACAAACTATGGTACAAAAATGTGAATTTCCGCTTTTTGAAGCAGCTCTGACTTTCTGAGCACCTGTCATGTTTCCTGAGGTTCTACAATGCCCAGACAGTACAAACACCCCACAAATGACCCCATTTCAGAAAGTACACACTCTAAGGTATTCGCTGATGGGCATAGTGAGTTCATAGAACTTTTTATTTTTTGTCACAAGTTAGCGGAAAATTATGATTTTTTTTTTTTTTCTTACAAAGTCTCATATTCCACTAACTTGTGACAAAAAATAAAAAGTTCTATGAACTCACTATGCCCATCACGAAATACCTTGGGGTCTCTTCTTTCCAAAATGGGGTCACTTGTGGGGTAGTTATACTGCCCTGGCATTCTAGGGGCCCAAATGTGTGGTAAGGAGTTTGAAATCAAATTCTGTAAAAAATGACCAGTGAAATCCGAAAGGTGCTCTTTGGAATATGGGCCCCTTTGCCCACCTAGGCTGCAAAAAAGTGTCACACATCTGGTATCTCTGTATTTAGGAGAAGTTGAGGAATGTGTTTTGGGGTGTCTTTTTACATATACCCATGCTGGGTGAGATAAATATCTTGGTCAAATGCCAACTTTGTATAAAAAAATGGGAAAAGTTGTCTTTTGCCAAGATATTTCTCTCACCCAGCATGGGTATATGTAAAATGACACCCCAAAACACATTCCCCAACTTCTCCTGAGTACGGAGATACCAGATGTGTGACACTTTTTTGCAGCCTAGGTGGGCAAAGGGGCCCATATTCCAAAGAGCACCTTTCGGATTTCACTGGTCATTTTTTACAGAATTTGATTTCAAACTCCTTACCACACATTTGGGCCCCTAGAATGCCAGGGCAGTATAACTACCCCACAAGTGACCCCATTTTGGAAAGAAGACACCCCAAGGTATTCGCTGATGGGCATAGTGAGTTCATGGAAGTTTTTATTTTTTGTCACAAGTTAGTGGAATATGAGACTTTGTAAAAAAAATAAAAATAAAAAAAAAATCATCATTTTCCACTAACTTGTGACAAAAAATAATAAATTCTAGGAACTCGCCATGCCCCTCACGGAATACCTTGGGGTGTCTTCTTTCCAAAATGGGGTCACTTGTGGGGTAGTTATACTGCCCTGGCATTTTCCAGGGGCCCTAATGTGTGGTAAGTAGGTAAATGACCTGTGAAATCCGAAAGGTGCTCTTTGGAATGTGGGCCCCTTTGCCCACCTAGGCTGCAAAAAAGTGCCACACATGTGGTATCTCCGTACTCGGGAGAAATTGGGGAATGTGTTTTGGGGTGTCATTTTACATATACCCATGCTGGGTGAGAGAAATATCTTGGCAAAAGACAACTTTTCCCATTTTTTTATACAAAATTGGCATTTGACCAAGATATTTATCTCACCCAGCATGGGTATATGTAAAAAGACACCCCAAAACACATTCCTCAACTTCTCCTGAATACAGAGATACCAGATGTGTGACACTTTTTTGCAGCCTAGGTGGGCAAAGGGGCCCATATTCCAAAGAGCACCTTTCGGATTTCACTGGTCATTTTTTACAGAATTTGATTTCAAACTCCTTACCACACATTTGGGCCCCTAGAATGCCAGGGCAGTATAACTACCCCACAAGTGACCCCATTTTGGAAAGAAGACACCACAAGGTATTCGCTGATGGGCATAGTGAGTTCATGTAAGTTTTTATTTTTTGTCACAAGTTAGTGAAATATGAGACTTTGTAAGAAAAAAATAAATAAAATAAAAATCATAATTTTCCACTAACTTGTGACAAAAAATAAAAAATTCTAGGAACTCGCCATGCCCCTCACGGAATACCTTGGGGTGTCTTCTTTCCAAAATGGGGTCACTTGTGGGGTAGTTATACTGCCCTGGCATTTTCCAGGGGCCCTAATGTGTGGTAAGTAGGTAAATGACCTGTGAAATCCGAAAGGTGCTCTTTGGAATGTGGGCCCCTTTGCCCACCTAGGCTGCAAAAAAGTGCCACACATGTGGTATCTCCGTACTCGGGAAAAGTTGGGGAATGTGTTTTGGGGTGTCATTTTACATATACCCATGCTGGGTGAGAGAAATATCTTGGCAAAAGACAACTTTTCCCATTTTTTTATACAAAGTTGGCATTTGACCAAGATATTTATCTCACCCAGCATGGGTATATGTAAAAAGACACCCTAAAACACATTCCTCAACTTCTCCTGAATACAGAGATACCAGATGTGTGACACTTTTTTGCAGCCTAGGTGGGCAAAGGGGCCCATATTCCAAAGAGCACCTTTTGGATTTCACTGGTCATTTTTTACAGAATTTGATTTCAAACCCCTTACAACACATTTGGGCCCCTAGAATGCCAGGGCAGTATAACGACCCCACAAGTGACCCCATTTTGGAAAGAAGACACCCCAAGGTATTCGCTGATGGGCATAGTGAGTTCATGGAAGTTTTTATTTTTTGTCACAAGTTAGTGGAATATGAGACTTTGTAAGAAAAAAAAAAAATATATAAAATCATCATTTTCCACTAACTTGTGACAAAAAATAAAAAATTCTAGGAACTCGCCATGCCCCTCACGGAATACCTTGGGGTGTCTTCTTTCCAAAATGGGGTCACTTGTGGGGTAGTTATACTGCCCTGGCATTTTCCAGGGGCCCTAATGTGTGGTAAGTAGGTAAATGACCTGTGAAATCCGAAAGGTGCTCTTTGGAATGTGGGCCCCTTTGCCCACATAGGCTGCAAAAAAGTGCCACACATGTGGTATCTCCGTACTCGGGAGAAGTTGGGGAATGTGTTTTGGGGTGTCATTTTACATATACCCATGCTGGGTGAGATAAATATCTTGGTCAAATGCCAACTTTGTATAAAAAAAATGGGAAAAGTTGTCTTTTGCCAAGATATTTCTCTCACCCAGCATGGGTATATGTAAAATAACACCCCAAAACACATTCCCCAACTTCTCCTGAGTACGGCGATACCAGATGTGTGACACTTTTTTGCAGCCTAAATGCGCAAAGGGGCCCACATTCCTTTTATGAGGGCATTTTTAGACATTTGGATCCCAGACTTCTTCTCACGCTTTAGGGCCCCTAGAATGCCAGGGCAGTATAAATACCCCACATGTGACCCCATTTTGGAAAGAAGACACCCCAAGGTATTCAATGAGGGGCATGGCGAGTTCATAGAATTTTTTTTTTTTTGGCACAAGTTAGCGGAAATTGATTTTATTAATTTTTTTCTCACAAAGTCTCCCTTTCCGCTAACTTGGGACAAAAATTTCAATCTTTCATGGACTCAATATGCCCCTCACGGAATACCTGGGGGTGTCTTCTTTCCGAAATGGGGTCACATGTGGGGTATTTATACTGCCCTGGCATTCTAGGGGCCCTAAAGCGTGAGAAGAAGTCTGGAATATAAATGTCTAAAAAATTTTACGCATTTGGATTCCGTGAGGGGTATGGTGAGTTCATGTGAGATTTAATTTTTTGACACAAGTTAGTGGAATATGAGACTTTGTAAGAAAAAAAAAAAAAAATTCCGCTAACTTGGGCCAAAAAAATGTCTGAATGGAGCCTTACAGAGGGGTGATCAATGACAGGGGGGGTGATCAATGACAGGGGGGGTGATCAATGACAGGGGGGTGATCAATGACAGGGGGGTGATCAATGACAAGGGGGTGATCAGGGAGTCTATATGGGGTGATCACCACAGTCATTGATCATGCCCCTGTAAGGCTCCATTCAGACGTCCGTGTGCGTTTTGCGGATCCGATCCATCTATCAGTGGATCCGTAAAAATCATGCGGACATCTGAATGGAGCTTTACAGGGGGGTGATCAATGACAGGGGGGTAATCAATGACAGGGGGGTGATCAGGGAGTCTATATGGGGTGATCACCACAGTCATTGATCATGCCCCTGTAAGGCTCCATTCAGACGTCCGTGTGCGTTTTGCGGATCCGATCCATCTATCAGTGGATCCGTAAAAATCATGCGGACGTCTGAATGGAGCTTTACAGGGGGGTGATCAATGACAGGGGTGTAATCAATGGCAGGGGGGTGATCAGGGAATCTATATGGGGTGATCACCACAGTCATTGATCATGCCCCTGTAAGGCTCCATTCAGACGTCCGTGTGCGTTTTGCGGATCCGATCCATCTATCAGTGGATCCGTAAAAATCATGCGGACGTCTGAATGGAGCTTTACAGGGGGTTGATCAATGACAGGGGGGGTAATCAATGACAGGGGGGTGATCAGGGAGTCTATATGGGGTGATAACCACAGTCATTGATCACGCCCCTGTAAGGTTCCATTCAGACGTCCGTGTGCGTTTTGCGGATCCGATCCATCTATCAGTGGATCCGTAAAAATCATGCGGACGTCTGAATGGAGCTTTACAGGGGGGTGATCAATGACAGGGGTGTAATCAATGACAGGGGGGTGATCAGGGAGTCTATATGGGGTGATCACCACAGTTATTGATCATGCCCCTGTAAGGCTCCATTCAGACGTCCGTGTGCGTTTTGCGGATCCGATCCATCTATCAGTGGATCCGTAAAAATCAATCAGGGAGTCTATATGGGGTGATCAGGGGTGATCAAGGGTGAATAAGGGGTTAATAAGTGACGGGGGGGGGGGGGGTAGTGTAGTGTGGTGCTTGGTGCAACATATTACTGAGCTACCTGTGTCCTCTGGTGGTCGATCCAAACAAAGGGGACCACCAGAGGACCAGGTAGCAGGTATATTAGACGCTGTTATCAAAACAGCGTCTAATATACCTGTTAGGGGTTAAAAAAATCACATCTCCAGCCTGCCAGCGAACGATCGCCGCTGGCAGGCTGGAGATCCACTTTCTTACCTTCAGTTCCTGTGAGCGCGCGCGCCTGTGTGCGCGCGTTCACAGGAAATCTCGGCCATCGCGAGAGGACGTGCCGGCGCGTCCACTCGGAATCAATCAACCACCTCCAGGACGCGTCTGTGCGTACAGCAGTCCGGAGGTGGTTAAACAATGTAATAGAAAAATAATCCTTTTCACTAAGTTATAAAATACTGTGGTGAAAATTAAGACGTTTATGGTGTTAGGGTCAATTCTGACCCAGTTATAATATAGGATTATAGGACACTAATAAGTGCCAAAACTGAAATCCTAAACACTCTCTCTGCTTAGTAACACTGACAGCCAGGGCCGGATTAACGTAGGGGCTGATGGAGCTGCAGCTCCAGGCCCCTACCATAAAATAGGGCCATCCTCAGGCAAAAGGCCGTCGGGAGGGTTAAAAGTCCTCTGTTGTACACAGCGTCACATAGCACAGACAATGCAGAGACGCTCACCTCACGCTGGCAGCAGGGAGCCTGAGGGAGGGACTCGGGAGGAGCGTAATATGATCCTAGAGTGGAAGCTGCTTCTGCCAGCCCCTCCCCTCCCCGCCCACCAACCAATCAGAGCTGAGGCAAGGCAAGCACTGGCAGGTCTGAGTAGTACAGGGAGTCTTCACAGGTCCTGTAAGGGAACTGCACAGTGTAAAGTGTAGTTCCCAGGTTAGAACAGTGCATCTGCCAGGACCTGTGATGACATCATCTTCAGCATCACAGGTCCTGCAGAATCTAGCAAAGGAACAGCACCAAAAATGCTGTAGTTCCTAGGTTTGAAAGGTACATCTGCCAGGACCTGTGATGACATCATCACAGGTCCTTCAACCCCTAACAGCAAGTATTAGAAGTTCACAATCAGCTCTGCATTGATCCATACAGACTGGAATGGAGTGGTAAGAGGAGGTCCTCCACTTTTCATCATTTACCCCCCCCTCCATGCCCTGTTTTTACTGATTGCTCACTCATGTATAATACTTCAGACAGGTACAGTGACCACTACCTCATGTACTTCACACACACAGTGACTATAATGCATAACTGACCACATATTTCTATAAACACTGCACCTACAGTATTATACCTTGTATGCCTCACATCTATATATATATATATATATATATATATATATATACACACACACTGCATATATTAAACAGTATTATAGATGCAATATGTACGGATATATAATATATATTGCAGTGTACTGATATTTGAGGTACAAGGTATAATATATGCAGTGTGTATATATATATTGTATATACAGCAGTGTACTGATATGTTAGGTACGAGGTATAATAGATGGTGTGTACAGGTATATTGTATATACAGTATTGGATTGATATGTGAGGTACGAGCTGTAATTTATACCTCATATATCAGTACACTGCTGTATATACTATATACCTGAACACACTGCATATATTATACCACGTTCCTCACATATCAGTACACTGCTGTATACACTATACATCTGTACACACTGTATCTATGATGCCTCTTTTGTGTGCCAGGCCTGTTTTGTAATCCCAATCCGGCCCTGATGGCATAAATTATAAAACAGCAGCGAACATAGTTCATGGAACAAAGAGAGAGGCCTGGAATGGGTAGTGGGAGGGGCTATAAAAGGGGAATGGGGGCCCAATTTAGATTCTTGCTATGGGGCCCAGTGATTTCTATGTACGCCTTTGACAGGAGCAGAGAGATAAGAGAAGTGACAGATGACACAGAGTTTAGATTACAGGTTGAATTAACCCTTTAGGATCAAATTGGCTTCTCAGGAGATATATATGTTAAAGGCATCTCATTCAGTAGCTATATAACTAAGGGTGGGTTCACATCTCCTTTATGGATTCCATTAAGTGGGGACTGTGGGGACTATTTTATTATCAGCCAGTGACTGTGTTACTGTAATACTGTTATCAGTTCAGCACATAGTTTTCCCTGTGCATTCACATTTCACTTCACTTGGTTCGTTGTACTACTGTCAGTGTCAGACTGTTGTCACTGTGGGTAACAATGCACAACAGACAACAATGCACACCACAGTGACAGCTCCTGAGTCCTCCTGTCCGGCGTCAGCCTCAGCTTCCCTTCACTATCACTATAATCAATCACTCTTCCTGATCCGGACTCACTCATTAGAGAGCTGAAGAGCCGACTGAGTCAGCAGCAGCAAGTGAATCGAATGGATAGCATCTGCACATGCGCACCGGCACCTAGAGTCTTCGGTTCACTTGCGAGTCAGCTCAGCAGTCAGTGACTCAGCAAGTGAACCGAAGATCCGATTCATGAATCGGTTCATTTGAATGAGCTGATTCAAATGAACCGATTCATCTGAAAGATCCGAACTTCCTATCACTACTGAGGTCATATCCGGCGGGCCGCGGCATTACAGGAACAGCACCAGCTGCTCTGACGTCCTGCCGCCGGATATACGTCACAGGATATCCGGCGGCAGGACGTCAGAGCAGCTGGTGCGGTTCCTGTAATGCCGGCCCGCCGGATATGACCTCAGTGCGCCCGCGGTTATCCCTCCTGCACGCTGCGCTGTGTACAACCTACTCAGCAGATTCGACCAGCACATGGCCCACAGCGCTCATCCACACCAGCCCGTGAGACAGCAGGAGCTTCTGGAGCAGGGCAGGTATCAGATAAACTCATCCAGTTGGAAGGGAGGGCAATCATAGTGCTGTTATGATTTATGGACACAGCTCTCAGCATGCTTAGCCAGCCTTCTATCTGGCTTTGCATCTTGAGAGTCACAGTCCACAGGCTGTTTCTGAGCCAAGCACAGCCAGATAGAAGGCTGGCTAAGCATGCTGAGAGCTGTGTCCATAAATCATAACAGCACTATGAAAATTACTGACTGGCTAAGCATGCTGAGAACTCAGTCTCTATAACATAACACATTAAAGAAATTACTGTTTCTAGCTGCTAGTCCACAGCAGCTAAAAACAGTAATTTCTTTAAAGGGATTCTGTCACCAGGTTTTACCCCTGTCAGCTAAAAATATGCTGATGTTCAGGGCGTCTTCACAATTCCTAATGTGGGCTTATAAATGTCATCTGTGGGATTATTTAGCTAAAAAACAGCTTTTACTAACCTGTCAGTCAAACCAATAAGGTGCACAAGGGGATGTTAATGGGTGCAAGATGCCCGCCGCACCCACCACCGTTCGTGCCCAGCGCCGCCTTTCTGGACTTCTGCACCGCCTCCTAATCCTCTGTGCCGCCTCTCGCTCTCCCTCCCTCCCCCCTCCTTCTGCTGTAAGATCTCGCGCTTGCGCACAGGGCTCTGCCTGATGCGCCCGTGTGGACTTCTCCATTTGGCTTCTTACAGCGAAGTGCACATGCGCCGGCACTTCGCTCAACCCCTGTATGCGCGAGATCTTACAGCAGGAGGAGGGGGGAGGGAGGGAGAGCGAGAGGCCACAGAGGATTAGGAGGCGGCGCAGAAGTCCGGAAAGGCGGCGCTGGGCACGAACGGCGGCGGGTGCGGCCGGCACCTTGCATTCATTAACATCCCCTTGGGCACCTTATTTGTTTGACTGACAGGTTAGTAAAAGCTGTTTTTTAGCTAAATAAGCCCACAGATGACATTTATAAGCCCACATTAGGAATCGTGCAGACGCCCTGAACATTAGCATATTTTTAGCTGACAGGGGTGAAACCTGGTGACAGAATCCCTTTAATGTGTTATGTTATTTAGACACAGCTCTCAGCATGCTTAGCCAGCCTTCTATCTGACTGGCTAAGCATGCTGAGTGCTGTGTCCATAAATCATAACACAGCTCTATGTAAATTACTGGTTCTAGCTGCTGTTGTCCACAGTCCACAGCAGCTAGAAAACAGTAATCTTCATAGTCATGTTAAATGATCACTATAGTGTCAGGAAAACAAAGCGGTTTTCCTGACACTATAGTGCCCTGAGGGTGCCCCACCCTCAGGGTCCCCCTCCCGTGGTCCCCCTCCATGTTGCCAAGATAGACGCCAAATGGAGGGGTAGTTGCAGGAACAAAATACTTTAATGGTATCGATAAAATATATATGTAATTAAGACACTGAGTGCAGTTCCATAAAAAGGCCCAGCAAAATCCTCAGCACCAGGCCCATGATGCTCTTAATCCGGCCCTGCTGACAGCCAATCACCTCTCAACCCTGTGAGCTGTAGTTAGGGAAGGGCCGATCTCTTTGCCTGCTTGTCTGCTTCTCTAAATAAAGTAAAGAAATATAGGACCAATACATTTCAGAGTTGCTGACTTGCACAGTAATCATCTCCAATATGCAGCATGCAAGAGTGAGAAGATTTACAGGAAGCCAAATACTGGATTATATCTTGGATGAAAATGAGTCAGAGGACACAGAGCAGCATAGCGATATGGATGAGCAGGTTTCTGAGGCAGAAGATGAAGTAGAGTATCAACCAGAATACACAGACTTATCTGATGAGTCTGATGAGGAGGCCACCAGTGCTGAACCTGCTGCTGTTCCTGCTGAAACATTCAAATCCAAAAGTGGTAAGATCTGTTGGAGTTCAGAACCTCCTGACTTACATGGCAGGGCAGCTGCTGCAGATGTAATCAAAATGACCCCTGGGATCACAAGGTTTGCTGTGACGAGAGTAAGTGACATCAAAACATGTTTTGAACTGTTCATGCCATGGTCACTAAAAAAAGTGATCATTGCAATGACAAACCTTGAAGGAAAAAAAGTCCATGGCAACATGTGGAATGACATAAATGAGGAATGCCTAGATGCTTATATTGGTGTTCTTCTTCTTGCTGGAGTGTACAGATCCTATAATGAGGCCACTGATAGTCTCTGAGACAAATCAAGAGGCAGATATATCTTCCCAGCAACAATGTCACTTCACACCTTTTGAATGATATCAAGAGTTTTCAGATTTGACAACAGAGATACTAGAGCAAAATCTGACAAGCTTGCTCCCATAAGGGATGTCTGGGAGAAATGGGTTCAGCTCCTTCCACTAATGTTTAACCCTGGGCCTCAGGTAACAGTAGATGAACGTTTGATCCCTTTCCGTGGAAATTGCCCCTTCCGGCAGTATATGCCCAGTAAGCCAGGCAAATACGGCATAAAAATCTGGGCAGCCTGTGATGCAAAAACAAGCTATGCATGGAACCTACAGATTTACACCGGCAAACCCGAAAATGGCATCCCTGAGAAAAAACAAGGACAACGTGTAGTCCTTGATTTGACTACTGGACTGCGGGGTCACAATATCACGTGTGACAATTTTTTTACCAGCTATGACCTTGGACAAGAACTTCTCAGGAGGAAACTCACCATGGTAGGCACAATAAAAAAAATAAACCTGAGCTGCACACTGACAGAGCTCCACTTTCTTCAAAATTTGCTTTTACAGACACCACCACTGTTGTTTCATATTGTCCAAAAAAAATAAAAAATGTGATACTTATGTCCACTTTTCACAAAGATGCAGCTGTGTCATCAAGAAGTGACAAAAAGGCCACAATTATCCTGGATTACAATAAAAACAAAGGAGGAGTGGACAACCTGGACAAGCTGACTGCTACCTATACTTGTCAGCGAATGACCAGGAGATGGCCGATGGCTGTGTTTTTTAACATCCTAGATGTGTCTGCATACAATGCATTTGTGTTATGGACCCACATCCACCCAGGTTGGAACACAAAAAAAAAAAACAAGCGGAGAATATTTCTCGAGGAGCTAGGAAGTTCCCTTGTCAAGGCACACATTGAGCAAAGGAAACGGGTGTCTCGAGATCCAATCGCTGCAGCTGTGATCAGACAGATGCAGAGTTCATCAAGCACTCCATCCACACCATCAACAACACAAAGAGAATCAGTGCCAGCATCCTCATCATCATCTAGCCTTGCCTCAACATCAACTAGCACAGCCACAACTCCAGTGATGCCATATGATTCTAAAAGAAAGAGGTGTCAGGTCTGCCCCAGCAATAAGGACAGAAAGACACACACATTATGCTTCCACTGTAAAAAATATATCTGCAAAGAACATGCTAAAAGTGTCAGCTTTTGCCACACATGCATCTAAAAACACCCAGACAAACACATGCAAGTTCTTGCACAAAGATGCTTTGAAACTAGTACTTGATTTCTATTGGTTTGCCTTGCTTGATTGTGTGTTGTTTGTTTGACCTTGCAAGTCTACATTTTGTATTATTACTTGCTTTTCATTGTTTATGAACGTTTTATGTTAAAAAAAAAAAAGACTTTTGGCTATTTTCTTGAAGTAAATATATATGGGTCAAAATTGACCCTAACACCATCAATGTTATTATAGTTAATGTTATTAAAATAAATAAAAATATTTAAAAAAAAATTAAGAGATGTGTTCAAATACTCCTCAGCAACATTCTGGTGACATAACAACCTTTTATTTACTTATAATATTCTATTGAGGTTTATTTTACCATTTTTTTAATTTGAAAATGAGAGGTATGCTATCAAAAGAAAGGTCTAAGGGGTCACACCAAAAATATTAAAACCAATCTTTTCAAGGATAAAGAAGCCTAACAAGGTAACCAAGAGGTAAGAAACAAATTGGATGATAAATAATTGTTCAGAGGGTATTTTATGGCTGATTTAAGACACGGGTCAAAACCGACCCGTTAACATCATGGATAGTAACAGAAAGCTAACATAAGAGGAGGGTTAAGTAGCTTGGTATGCCAGGCTGAAAATATGTGTTTTTAATGCATGTTTGAAGGTGTAGAATTTGTGAATTGTACACAATATTCCGGGGCAGAGTATTCCATAGAGTAGGTGCAGCTCTAGAAAAGTCTTGAAGACGGGAGAGAGAGATACGAATTAAGGAGGTTATTAATCTTTGGTAGCTAACAGAACAAGAGCACAAGTAGGGTGATAGATGGAGATGAGGGAGGAGATGTATGGAGGTGCAGCACTGTGGATTACTTTGTGGGTGAGGGTGAGAAGTTTAGACTGTATTCTCTGGTAAATGGGCACCCATTGAAGTGACTGGCACAGGCTAGTAGCATCAGTGTACCAGTTGGATTGATAGATGAGCCTGGCTGCAGCATTTAGGACAGACTGAAGGGGGAGAGTTTAGAAAGAGGGAGACTGATTAGTAATGCATTGCAGTATTCCAGATGAGAATGAATCAAGGCAGCAACCACAGTTTTTGCGGTTTCCACCATTAGAAAAGGGTGGATTCTGGCGAAATATTTTAGGTGCAGATGACAAGATCATGTAATTGATTGAATATGTGGAAGAAGGGAAAGATCAGAGTCAAATGCGGCCCAAAGTCAGCCGGCATGTTGCACAACAGTTATGATAGTGCTGCATACCCAAATTGAAATATCAAGTTTAGGTGGTTTTGAAGAGGGTGGAAAGACAAGAAGTTCAGTTTTAGATACAGAAAGGACATGATGTTAGAGACAGCTGCCAGACAATTGCTGGTGTTTTGGAGTAAAGCAGGGGTGATGTCAGGGGATGAAGTGTATAGTTGGGTGTTATAAGCATAGAGATGTGTATATACATAAACTGCAATCATCATTCTGTATTCCAGTAAAAGGACCCATCCACCATTACATTACATACATCCCACACTTAATTGTCATTTGTTATGAGTAGTCAGTTGTTTGTCTAAATTCTGAATATTGTGCGATTACAGGGGTTCCCGTTCCATCTATCAGTAGCAGGGCTTCCAGCAAGCGTCGGCAGGTGCGCCGAGGAGGAGGAGGAGGAGGAGGAGGGAGATGAGGGAGAGCAGGTTGGACCCTCGCAGGAGCAGCAGCATCAGGCAACAGACACACCTGATTTGAGCAAAGAGGTGGTGGTGGAAGAAACTGTCTGCCTACATTCTTTCATATTGTTCTGTGTTTGCATAATTTCTAACTATAAGGTTGCAGTAATGGCCCTTTAGTACAGGGTAAAACTCCTCAGGATTAAACATACAGTTGCAGCAGCAGGTAAAGGTAATAGTGTCATATGAGGCCTACACATAATAACTCAGCTTGATCAGGACAACAGCAGCCAGTAAAGGTAATTGGGTAGTTTTAGCCCTACACATAATAACTCAGCTTGATCCGGACAGCAGCAGCAAGTAAAGATAACGGTGTAGTATAAGGCCTTCACATAGCTAGCTACGAAGAATAATGATGACAACAGCAGCAGCAGGGAGATCTAAAGTTTACGGTGTAGTTTTAGTCCTACACATAGCTCGTCCTAACTCAGCAGGAACAGACAGAAGCATGTTCTTATTTTGCAGCAGGGTAGTTTTACCAGGAATATACCACTGCCCTATGTATTATTAAAAAATATACTTTTTGATCCACACAATTGGACCTTTCTAAAGCAGTGCCAAAATAGAATAGTGCCAAGAAAAAATCTAAATATCAAATCTGTTGATTTTTCATACTGTGTCTATAAAGTAATTACGCTGTTAAAAATAATGTACATAATATACAAGTATAATAACTTGACTAACA
Organism: Bufo bufo; assembly: GCF_905171765.1. NCBI lineage: Eukaryota > Metazoa > Chordata > Amphibia > Anura > Bufonidae > Bufo > Bufo bufo. Next base: position 252,181,035 of record NC_053394.1, read on the forward strand.
GTAGGTGGATAAATAATAGGTGCATCACTTTAATCCAAATGTCATTTTTAAAAAATTTCTCCCAAGTCAATAGTTTATTAAAAAAAGGTGTTATGATTAAAAACATAATGGAGTGGGCTAAGAACTAACCAGCATGGATCAGATATAGCATCCAGTTTTGTTAAAAGTGCATGTAGGGGCATAGCTTCCGCCTTACATAAACTAGGTTGTGATGCAATTACGTGTTAAAATCAAATGTGGAACGCATAAAGGCCGTGAGTGTCCAAACACAGGGCGTTCACATGATAAAAAAAAAATAACGTGTTCGCACCATAAATTGAACGCAAGTAGAGCAAAAAACGCATCATGTCGAAGCAGTCACATGATCGCAACCACGTAAATGAGTAAAATTACTTGCAAAATTGTGACATGTATTTAAGAACTTTATATACTACACAGTTTATACTGTATAGTTTAGAGTAGTGTTTTTTTGATAATAGTATGTGCAAATTAACATTACACATTTGTCAAGAATTACCAAAAATGATAAATGTATATATCAATATCTACATGTGGCAATAATGCTCCATTCACAAAACCGGATTACCACACTGATGAGTATAACGCCAGTCACACCCAACCATGTAGAGAGGTCAACACGAAAGTCAGGCATCCTTTCCTGGACGAGAGACAACACCACGTTCGAACCTAAATCCGTATGTTAACCAAAAATAAAATAATAAAATATTAAACTTTTATTAGGTTCCTCAATCAGTCCAGTACCATGTTAATTGCACAAGACCTTTTGACAAGGGAAGGCCACATGCGGTCTCCACCTTGATAAAGTGAGAACCACAACAGGGCCGCCCTAAACCCAACTTTGACAAAATAATAAAATATAAAAAAAAATAAAGTAAAAAAAAAATACATTTTGTGAATTAAGCCTAACACAGCATGATTGTATTGTATTAAAATTATTTTTGCTATATATATAATTATTTAACTATTGACAATACTGAACAGAGCATATGCGCAAATATGATACATGAACATTACACCAGTTTAAGAGAATTCAAAGGGATGATCACATTTATTTTTACACATCATTGTGAATTCATGTGAATTGTGAATATCTCCATTGCGATTGCGCTATTATGCATTCACGCACGTATGTACGAATGCACAAACGAACGCACTATTTCTAACTTCAAGAAGTTAAGAAGATGGTTGGCCGCAACTTTACACCAGTTGAAGAAGAACTACTGATCACTGTAAGTAATTGTACATTACAGCACAGTTTTACATTAAATTTCCAATCATTGTAGATCAATAAAATAACTTAATATGCAGATAGAGTGTTTACAAGTATTAGTTAAAATACACATGATTGGAATATTTTATCCCAATACATCCAACTTCATCTTTAATCTGGTCTGACATGACAAGTGACAACAACATAATACTGATTGGTGAATTTAGCATTTTGTGGACATCACAGCACTATTTCATTAGCATGTATGTATGGACAGCAGAGAAATATCTATCACATTTACATTGGACAGAAATTTCCCTGTCACACACTATAACTATAACACCACACACTATATACCACACACATACATAGTCTATAGATTAAAGGTTCTGTACAGTTAGTTAGGAGAAGCTTTCTTTCTTTCTTTCATTCTTTGACCGACATAATTTGCTGTTTCATTTACCGTTACCCAGGGTGCACCACGTGGAGGCGAAACAGCTGTATATACATAGCGTACTGTCACCTCACTAGACAGGTTCATCTGCTCAGCTGGCCAATATCTGATTGATCAGACCCCACACACATACAAAAGCAATACAATCCCATCTTCTAACGGCAACATTCTGAACGTGTGCCGCCTGTGGCCGTATTGCGGCCCGCACACAGCGGGTCTGAAATACATGGCCACCGGTCATGTGCAAGTTGCATCAAGGATCATGGACCCATTCACTTCAATGGGTCGGCAATCCGGGAGATGTGGTGAGGAGTGAGGACCCACGGAGCGGAACCCCACAGAAGCACCTATGAGTGCTTCCTTGGTGTTTCTGGCTGTGCCTCTGAACCACAAAATAGTAGTGCATGCACTACTTATTTTCGGAATGGACAAATCACGGACCCTTTCAAGTGAATGGGTCTGGGATCTCTCTGCAGCAGATGCACGGATGATGTCTGTGCATTGTGGACCGCAATAGTGGTCCCCACTGCATGGAACGGCCAGCACACGTTCGTGTGCAGAACCCCTAACTCAAATTTTTTACTTTTAAAGACTAAAACATTTTTTGCTGTGTTGTCGTTGATGGATTTTTTTCAATCCAAATTTGGGATTATATGCTTAGATCTTTATCCTACAGCCCATGTTGGAGCGGGGCTACGATGTGACCCGTTCCCAGGAGAAGAAACGCCACATTGTGCGGGGGATCCGCAATGAACTGTGGAGGAAATTTGATGTTACCCACCATAAGGAGGCCACCGTGAAAAAATGGTTGGATATTAAAAGGAGGCACAGTAAGCGGATTAAAGAGATCCGTGATAAAAAAAAATTCCCAGGTACAATGCTTACTAGTGATGATCGAGCACCAAAGTATTCGGGTGTTCGGCCCGAACACATTGCTATATTTGTGTGCTCGGCCGAGCATCCGAGTATAATGGAAGTCAATAGGAGACAACTAGGCACTAGAGTTGAGCGGACACCTGGATGTTCGGGTTCGACGGGTTCAGCCGAACTTCACAAAAAAGTTTGAGTTTGGGAACCGAACTTGACCCCGAACCCCATTGAAGTCAATGGGGACCCGAACTTTGGAGCACTAAAATGGCTCTAAAAAAGTCATGGAAAGGGCTAGAGGGCTGCAAATGGCATCAAAATGTGGTTAAGAGCATGGGAAGTGCTCTGCAAGCAAATATAGATAGGGATATGACTTAAAATACACAAAAAATAAAAATAAAATCTTGATCTAGGAGGACGAGGTCCATATGGAGTAGGAGGTTGAGGAGGCGGTGGATGTGGCAGTGTAGGTGGAAGCGGCGGTGGAGGAGGAGGAGGTAGCCTACACTGGTTTTTGGTTTTAATTAATTAATTAATTTTTGTTTAAATTAGGGTACACCCCAAAACATTGGGAAATATAACTTTGATAACCCCCTGTCCCTGGAGAGGGAGCGTGAGAAAGGGATACCACATCCAAGGGAGGTCAATGGCTGTAATGTGATCGAGCTGAAATGTGGGACAAGTTATTAAAGCGGAAGGATCAAATGAAAGGGCCAATTAAAGACGAATTTTACAAATTTAAGTCCCTGTCACCTATGCAGAGCAGGGTTTTTTCATCGGCAAAAATGTGTTAATGTCACCCACCAATGGAACAGACGATTTTTAAAAATGTTGGGCCCTGTCAATTATGTAGAGCAGGGGATTATTCACAGTAAAACTGTGTTCATGTCACCCACCAATTCAACAGACGATTTTACAAAAAATAAGGTTCCAGTCACCTCTGCAGAGCAGGATTTGTATATGGCAAAATTGGTAAAATGTCACCTGACAATGTAACAGACGATTTTCTGCAATTTAGGTCCCTGTCACCTATGCAGAGCAGGGGTTTATTCATTGCAAAAAATGGTAAAATGTCACCCAAGAATGTAACAGATGAATTTGTGAAATGTATTTCCTTGTTCACTAGGTATTTCCTTGTTCACTAGCTTGCTGCTTTTCCAAGGCTGCTATTTCAAGTGCTGCTGTTAGAAGTGCATTGGAGATATTCAGGAGATACTCATGAGGTAATCTGGAGGTGGATACAATCTAAACAAGTAAGATTTGTTTGTTTAAAATCTTTCCCCTCTTTACAATGGCAGATGTGGTTCTGTGCAGGAATTGTTGTGCTTTTATTTCAGGTTCCACTCTTCAAAGGTTTGGATACTGTCTGATCTGTAGGCAGCTCACCATAATGCAGCAGGAAATACCTTTTTGAAATATGAGATTTTTAAATTAACCACTAAACAAACTCAGTCTGAGAACATTGCAATGCCACTGCCACAGAGGCCCCCTAGAAATGGAAGATGGGTTACTGTAGGTTCAGGTAGACTGAGAGTTGTGGATAGAAGGCATGTCCCACAGTCTGTGGCTCTCCATAATTCATTTGCAGCACTTTCAGAGTGCAAGAGCAACATGGAGGATGGCTCAAGCACAGTGGGTGAGAAACAATCATCTCCCATGCCTAAAGTATGTAAGACTGCAGCCAAAGACAAAAAGGAGAAGGTGAGGATTGATAGTAAGCAGTTGTTGGTGGGCGATTCCATCATAAGAGGTGTGAAGTTTGAGGAGAATGGTGTTGTGAGATGTCTCCCTGGTGCTACGGCTAGCAGGGATAGACGACGGATCCTAAATATTGTTAGGCAAGCAAAGCAGGAAAGGGAAGTGGATGTTATTCTCCATCTTGGGACAAACGATCTGGCTTGCAATGAGGTTTCAAAGGTGAAAGAAGCTTTTCATACACTTGGAAAGGATATACGGGAGGTTGCATCAACTGTTTCATTCTCTGCAGTTTTGCCCGTGCATAACCTTCAGCATGACAGGAAGATGCGCATTAAGGAATTCAATGTATGGCTTGGTGAATGGTGTCTGAACCAAGGGTTTGGCTTTGTGTCTCATGATAGCTCTTGTTGGAATGGAAAAGAACTGTACAAGAAAGATGGTTTGCATCTTTCTCTCAAGGGAACGAATGTCCTCGGTGAACAGTTCCAAGTATTTGCTAAGAAGCATTTAAACTAGGAAAGGGGGGCAAAAGAGTGATAATCCAGCAGTTCGACTGCCCCCCGGAACAATGCCAGAAGAGGCCAGTAGCACAAAGGTTAAGAAATTACAAGCTCAGAGTCTTGTCTACAAATGCTCGCAGTCTAGGGAATAAGATCAATGAGCTTGAGGCTATAATGGCATCTGAGAATATAGATGTAGTGGCTGTTACTGAGACGTGGTTCAAGGGGAGTAATGACTGGGATATATCAATACCAGGGTTCTCTCTATACAGGAAAGACAGAGAAGGCAAGAAGGGGGGAGGGGTGGCCCTGTATGTGAAAGATAGCATAAAATCTAATTTGATACAAGTTAGCGAGAACAATTTAGAGTCAGTTTGGGTTACCTTGCTGCTTGATAATCATAAGGTAACTCGTGTAGGTGTTATATATAGACCACCTACCCAAGTCAAAGAATTAGATGATCTACTAGTTGAGGAAATAGCTAAAATGACATTGAAGGGGGAAGTTATCATTATGGGAGACTTCAATCTTCCAGATGTAAACTGGAAAACCAAAATAGCTAGTTCTGCCAAGAGTACAGATATTCTAAATTCCCTACTGGGATTATCTCTACAGCAAGTAGTGGAGTAGCCAACCCGGAAGGAGGCCATTTTAGATTTAGTATTCACAAATGGGAATTTGGTATCTGATATTACTGTAGGGGAAAGCTTGGGATCTAGTGATCACCAGTCAGTGTGGTTTACTATAAGTACAGTAAAAATATCAAAATAGACAAATCGCCAGGACCGGATGGCATACACCCCCGTATCCTAAGGGAATTAAGTAATGTCATAGCCAGACCCTTATTTCTGATATTTGCGGACTCTGTACTGACAGGGAATGTCCCACAGGATTGGCGCATGGCAAATGTGGTGCCAATATTCAAAAAGGGTCCAAAAACAGAGCCTGGAAACTATAGGCCGGTAAGTTTAACATCTGTTGTGGGTAAACTGTTTGAAGGTTTTCTGAGAGATGCTATGTTAGAGCATCTTAACGGAAATAAGCAAATAACGCCATATCAGCATGGCTTCGTGAGGGATCGGTCATGTCAAACTAATTTAATCAGTTTCTATGAGGAGGTAAGTTCTAGACTTGACAGCGGCGAATCAATGGATGTCGTGTATCTGGACTTCTCCAAAGCATTTGACACTGCACCGCATAAAAGGTTAGTATATAAAATGAGAATGCTCGGACTCTGAGAAAACGTCTGTAAGTGGGTAAGTAACTGGCTCAATGATAGAAAACAGAGGGTGGTTATTAACGGTACATACTCAGATTGGGTCACTGTCACTAGTGGAGTACCTCAGGGGTCAGTATTGGGCCCTATTCTCTTCAATATATTTATTAATGATCTTGTAGAAGGCTTGCATAGTAAAATATCAATTTTCGCAGATGACACTAAACTGTGTAAAGTAATTAACACTGAAGAGGACAGTATACTACTACAGAGGGATCTGGATAGATTGGAGGCTTGGGCAGATAAGTGGCAGATGAGGTTTAACACTGACAAATGTAAAGTTATGCACATGGGAAGGAATAATGCAAGTCACCCATACATACTAAATGGTAAAACACTCGGTAACACTGACATGGAAAAGGATCTAGGAATTTTAATAAACAGCAAACTAAGCTGCAAAAAACAGTGTCAGGCAGCTGCTGCCAAGGCCAATAAGATAATGGGTTGCATCAAAAGGGGCATAGATGCCCGTGATGAGAACATATTCTTACTACTTTACAAATCACTGGTCAGACCACACATGGAGTACTGTGTACAGTTCTGGGCTCCTGTGAACAAGGCAGACATAGCAGAGCTGGAGAGGGTCCAGAGGAGGGCAACTAAAGTAATAACTGGAATGGGGCAACTACAGTACCCTGAAAGATTATCAAAATTAGGGTTATTCACGTTAGAAAAAAGACGACTGAGGGGAGATCTAATTACTATGTATAAATATATCAGGGGGCAGTACAGAGATCTATCCCATCATCTATTTATCCCCAGGACTGTGACTGTGACGAGGGGACATCCTCTGCGTTTGGAGGAAAGAAGGTTTGTACACAAACATAGAAAAGGGTTCTTTACGGTAAGAGCAGTGAGACTATGGAACTCTCTGCCTGAGGAGGTGGTGATGGTGAGTACAATAAAGGAATTCAAGAGGGGCCTGGATGTATTTCTGGAGTGTAATAATATTACAGGCTATAGCTACTAGAGAGGGGTCGTTGATCCAGGGAGTTATTCTGATTGCCTGATTGGAGTCGGGAAGGAATTTTTTATTCCCCTAAAGTGAGGAAAATTGAGTCACACCACACAAAAACAAAAGTTTTAGATTTTAGAAAAACTGACTTTTCTAAAATTAGATTAGTGGTATACGAGTCCCTATCAGACTGGAACAGTTTAATTGGAGTCCAGGAGAAATGGGACTACTTAAAAGTGGCACTATTGAAGGCAACAGAAGATTGCATTAGACTTGTCAGTAAAAGCAAAAAAAGGAAGAGACCACTGTGGTACTCAGCAGAAGTGGCCAAAATCATTAAAAACAAAAAGATAGCATTTAGGAATTATAAAAAAAAAAAAAACGAGGATGACAGACAAATTTATAAGATTAGGCATTCAGAGGCCAAACAAGTTATAAGAGCTTCTAAAGCACAGGCAGAAGAGAAATTAGCTCAGTCAGGGAAAAAAGGCGATAAGGCATTCTTCAGATACATAAATGAAAAAAGGAAACTAAAACAAGGAATTACCAAATTAAAAACTAAAGAAGGAAGGTATATTGAAGATGATAAAGAACTAGCTGACTGCCTCAATGAATACTTCTGTTCAGTTTTTACAAAGGAAAATGAAGGAGAAGGACCTCAGTTGGGAAAGAAGACTAATGAATCTTTTGACGCATGTGTCTTTACAGAGGAAGAGGTTCTAAGTCAACTGTCTAAAATTAATACAAATAAGTCACAGGGGCCTGATGGGATACACCCAAAGCTATTAAAAGAGCTCAGCGGTGAACTAGCAAAACCATTAACAGATTTATTTAACCAATCACTGGCAACAGGAGTCGTCCCAGAAGATTGGAAATTAGCAAATGTTGTGCCCATTCACAAGAAAGGTAGTAGGGAGGAATCGGGCAACTATAGGCCAGTAAGCCTGACATCAATAGTGGGGAAATTAATGGAAACCATACTTAAGGACAGGATTGTGGACCATCTAAAATCCCATGGATTGAAAGATGAAAAACAGCATGGGTTTACTTCAGGGAGATCATGTCAAACTAATCTTATTGATTTTTTTGATTGGGTGACTAAAATAATAGATGGAGGAGGTGCAGTAGACATCGCTTATCTAGACTTTAGTAAGGCTTTTGATACTGTTCCACATAGAAGGCTTATCAATAAAGTGCAGTCATTGGGCTTGGACTCCCATATTGTTGAATGGATTAGGCAGTGGCTGAGGGACAGGCAACAGAGGGTTGTAATCAATGGAGTATATTCAGACCAAAGTCTTGTTACCAGTGGGGTACCTCAGGGATCTGTTCTGGGACCCATATTGTTTAATATCTTTATCAACGAAATTGCAGAAGGCCTCAATGGTAAGGTGTGTCTTTTTGCTGATGACACAAAGATTTGTAACAGGGCTGATGTTCCTGGAGGAATACACCAAATGGAAAAGGACTTAGGAAAACTAGAGGAATGGTCAAAAATCTGGCAACTAAAATTGAATGTTGATAAGTGCAAGATAATGCACCTGGGACGTAAAAACCCAAGAGCAGAATATAAAATCAGTGATACAGTCCTAACCTCAGTATCTGAGGAAAGGGATTTAGGGATCATTATTTCAGAAGACTTAAAGGTAGGCAGACAATGTCACAGAGCAGCAGGAAATGCTAGCAGAATGCTTGGGTGTATAGCAAGAGGAATTACCAGTAGAAAGAGGGAGGTGCTCATGCCGCTCTACAGAGCACTAGTGAGACCTCATTTGGAGTATTGTGCTCAGTACTGGAGACCATATCTCCAGAAGGATATTGATACTTTGGAGAGAGTTCAGAGAAGAGCTACTAAACTGGTACATGGATTGCAGGATAAAACTTACCAGGAAAGATTAAAGGACCTTAACATGTATAGCTTGGAAGAAAGAAGAGACAGAGGGGATATGATAGAAACTTTTAAATACATAAAGGGAATCAACAAGGTAAAAGAAGAAAGAATATTTAAAAGAAGAAAAACTGCTACAAGAGGACATAGTTTTAAATTAGAGGGGCAAAGTAATATCAGGAAGTATTACTTTACTGAGAGAGTAGTGGATGCATGGAATAGCCTTCCTGCAGAAGTGGCAGCTGCAAATACAGTGGAGGAGTTTAAGCATGCATGGGATAGGCATAAGGCCATCCTTCATATAAGATAGGGCCAGGGGCTATCCATAGTATTTAGTATATTGGGCAGACTAGATGGGCCAAATGGTTCTTATCTGCCGACACATTCTATGTTTCTATGTTTCTATGTATATCACAGCCAAAAATTTGTGAATTTCACCCGACAATGTAACAGACAAATTAGTGAAATTTGTTAATCTGACCACTAGGAAGAGCAGGGGTATATCACAGCCAAAAATTTGGGATATGTAACCCAACAATGTATCAGACAAATGAGTAAAATGACTTAAAATAAAATAAAATACGTAAAAATTAACAAAAAATAATCTTGATGTATGAGGTGGAGGTCCATATGAAGTAAGAGGTTGAGGAGGCGGTGGACGTAGCGGTGTAGGTGGAACCGGCGGTGGAGAAGGATGAGGTAGCCAACACAGTTTTTTTTGTTTTTATTTATTTATTTAAATTAGAGTTTATCTGATTACATGCATCTGCGGGGCACAGTACGTGGGAAAAAAACCATACTCGAGTTCCGACGTCGCATCGGAGAGCTTTTTAATGATGTCCGTAAAATGGCTGACACCCAGTTGACCGTCATATCAACACCTGTCGCTCAGATGACATACGGGCAATATTTTTTCAGGGGATATAAGTGGTACGGTCTTCACCTCGTGGAGGTAATTTGGATCAAAGAATCCTTCAGAAGGAGGCCCAGTGGACCTTCAAATTATTGATGCTGCGACCTAATGGACTAAACGATCATATCTCCTATGTCAGCTTTATTGAATGATCTAGATGCGGTGCCGTTCACAACATGGGCTATTTATCATCCTGCACGTTGGTATACTTCAAGCGCCTGTTGGTATCCAATATCAATCTGGTAACAGGATATATATACACCAATATGCCTGCAGCATTACATATTCCCATAGTGTTCATTATATATAAACTTGGCACTGCTGGGTCCGTGACTACTTTTTAATGGCTCTGACCTCAGGAAAAATTTGACAGAAAGACTACATTTTCATCCCTTATTCCCCTATTTGTTCTTGGCATGGTCTCCTGTTTTAAATAGCCTTTCTTACCTGATTACATATGTGGTAATCCCATATTCTGTGCGGCCGTAACTCTGCTGGGAGCTGACAGGCGGTGGTTGCCGCCCCCTGGCTTGGGATTCGCCTGCACTGGATTCCCACGTCATGAGGAGGGAGGGACCTTCTCTTTAAAAAGTAGCGCTTCACAGCCAAACTAGAACCACAGGCTGTCACCACGCTGGTGGGAAAGCTGATGTACAGCTACACTTACATGCTTTAAAGTCAGTCAGTCTTGCTCCTGAGGAATCTAATATAGATGAAACGCGTAGAGCTGAGTTAGTTACTGATGAAAGATTTAGAGCTGTAACACCTTGGCAATGGCTGCTTCAGATGAAGCTTAGCTACCTGCCCGATTAGCTATTTAACTTGTGAGTCCCTTAGTTTTAAGGTGATATCCCTCCATCTGCATCCAATATCAGTTATCAGGCAGGTGGTTAGGGAGTATCCCCAGTATGGTCTGCATGTACAGTTTTTTCACACATTGACAATATATGTGGGATATGTATATGGATTTTACTAGGGGACTCAACGTCTCACTGTGGTAACTTTGTTCAGTTCCCTCCCCTGATACACGGGGGAATGAAGTTGGCTGCAGTGTTATATATATAGAAACACCAAAAAAATAGTGGCAATTTTGGAGGAGCTGCTCAGCCCCTGACACGGTGGCGTGTCTAGATTGGGGGAGCAGCCCAGCCGCATGTGGACCGCAATTATCGACTATCCCCAGCAAAATATGCATACAATGGAGGACGTCGGCGCGGTCCACATGCACCACAAGGACAAGCTACAGGGAATGTAGCAAAGCATCATATGAGACACCAAGAGAAAATGCACCAAACAAATAAGCTACTGACTATACTGGGAAGTCATAAATGCAGGTATTAAAAAGCTGAGACTTTCGCCAATATGTTCCGGTCAGGAAAATATCGGAGCCCTTCATGCACCACGTCACGGTCACTCAGCATGGCAAAGGGTTCCTACCACTACTCTGACTATGGTGTGAACAGGGTCTGAGGGTGATGGAATCCAGCTCACAGCAAAGCTTCCACACAACTGCCCAGCAAGGATACTGGTGCAATGTGAACAAGACCATACTGTGAGCCACACCCATATCAGACCCTGTGAAGGAGGTATAACAGGTGCAAAAGAGTGTTAGAATGCCAGGTAAAGGCACACACACTACAAATCAAACAAAACAGAAACACCAAAAAAATAGTGGCAATTTTGGAGGAGCTGCTCAGCCCCTGACACGGTGGCGTGTCTAGATTGGGGGAGCAGCCCAGCCGCATGTGGACCGCAATTATCGACTATCCCCAGCAAAATATGCATACAATGGAGGACGTCGGCGCGGTCCACATGCACCACAAGGACAAGCTACAGGGAATGTAGCAAAGCATCATATGAGACACCAAGAGAAAATGCACCAAACAAATAAGCTACTGACTATACTGGGAAGTCATAAATGCAGGTATTAAAAAGCTGAGACTTTCGCCAATATGTTCCGGTCAGGAAAATATCGGAGCCCTTCATGCACCACGTCACGGTCACTCAGCATGGCAAAGGGTTCCTACCACTACTCTGACTATGGTGTGAACAGGGTCTGAGGGTGATGGAATCCAGCTCACAGCAAAGCTTCCACACAACTGCCCAGCAAGGATACTGGTGCAATGTGAACAAGACCATACTGTGAGCCACACCCATATCAGACCCTGTGAAGGAGGTATAACAGGTGCAAAAGAGTGTTAGAATGCCAGGTAAAGGCACACACACTACAAATCAAACAAAACAGAAACACCAAAAAAATAGTGGCAATTTTGGAGGAGCTGCTCAGCCCCTGACACGGTGGCGTGTCTAGATTGGGGGAGCAGCCCAGCCGCATGTGGACCGCAATTATCGACTATCCCCAGCAAAATATGCATACAATGGAGGACGTCGGCGCGGTCCACATGCACCACAAGGACAAGCTACAGGGAATGTAGCAAAGCATCATATGAGACACCAAGAGAAAATGCACCAAACAAATAAGCTACTGACTATACTGGGAAGTCATAAATGCAGGTATTAAAAAGCTGAGACTTTCGCCAATATGTTCCGGTCAGGAAAATATCGGAGCCCTTCATGCACCACGTCACGGTCACTCAGCATGGCAAAGGGTTCCTACCACTACTCTGACTATGGTGTGAACAGGGTCTGAGGGTGATGGAATCCAGCTCACAGCAAAGCTTCCACACAACTGCCCAGCAAGGATACTGGTGCAATGTGAACAAGACCATACTGTGAGCCACACCCATATCAGACCCTGTGAAGGAGGTATAACAGGTGCAAAAGAGTGTTAGAATGCCAGGTAAAGGCACACACACTACAAATCAAACAAAACAGAAACACCAAAAAAATAGTGGCAATTTTGGAGGAGCTGCTCAGCCCCTGACACGGTGGCGTGTCTAGATTGGGGGAGCAGCCCAGCCGCATGTGGACCGCAATTATCGACTATCCCCAGAAAAATATGCATACAATGGAGGACGTCGGCGCGGTCCACATGCACCACAAGGACAAGCTACAGGGAATGTAGCAAAGCATCATATGAGACACCAAGAGAAAATGCACCAAACAAATAAGCTACTGACTATACTGGGAAGTCATAAATGCAGGTATTAAAAAGCTGAGACTTTCGCCAATATGTTCCGGTCAGGAAAATATCGGAGCCCTTCATGCACCACGTCACGGTCACTCAGCATGGCAAAGGGTTCCTACCACTACTCTGACTATGGTGTGAACAGGGTCTGAGGGTGATGGAATCCAGCTCACAGCAAAGCTTCCACACAACTGCCCAGCAAGGATACTGGTGCAATGTGAACAAGACCATACTGTGAGCCACACCCATATCAGACCCTGTGAAGGAGGTATAACAGGTGCAAAAGAGTGTTAGAATGCCAGGTAAAGGCACACACACTACAAATCAAACAAAACAGAAACACCAAAAAAATAGTGGCAATTTTGGAGGAGCTGCTCAGCCCCTGACACGGTGGCGTGTCTAGATTGGGGGAGCAGCCCAGCCGCATGTGGACCGCAATTATCGACTATCCCCAGCAAAATATGCATACAATGGAGGACGTCGGCGCGGTCCACATGCACCACAAGGACAAGCTACAGGGAATGTAGCAAAGCATCATATGAGACACCAAGAGAAAATGCACCAAACAAATAAGCTACTGACTATACTGGGAAGTCATAAATGCAGGTATTAAAAAGCTGAGACTTTCGCCAATATGTTCCGGTCAGGAAAATATCGGAGCCCTTCATGCACCACGTCACGGTCACTCAGCATGGCAAAGGGTTCCTACCACTACTCTGACTATGGTGTGAACAGGGTCTGAGGGTGATGGAATCCAGCTCACAGCAAAGCTTCCACACAACTGCCCAGCAAGGATACTGGTGCAATGTGAACAAGACCATACTGTGAGCCACACCCATATCAGACCCTGTGAAGGAGGTATAACAGGTGCAAAAGAGTGTTAGAATGCCAGGTAAAGGCACACACACTACAAATCAAACAAAACAGAAACACCAAAAAAATAGTGGCAATTTTGGAGGAGCTGCTCAGCCCCTGACACGGTGGCGTGTCTAGATTGGGGGAGCAGCCCAGCCGCATGTGGACCGCAATTATCGACTATCCCCAGCAAAATATGCATACAATGGAGGACGTCGGCGCGGTCCACATGCACCACAAGGACAAGCTACAGGGAATGTAGCAAAGCATCATATGAGACACCAAGAGAAAATGCACCAAACAAATAAGCTACTGACTATACTGGGAAGTCATAAATGCAGGTATTAAAAAGCTGAGACTTTCGCCAATATGTTCCGGTCAGGAAAATATCGGAGCCCTTCATGCACCACGTCACGGTCACTCAGCATGGCAAAGGGTTCCTACCACTACTCTGACTATGGTGTGAACAGGGTCTGAGGGTGATGGAATCCAGCTCACAGCAAAGCTTCCACACAACTGCCCAGCAAGGATACTGGTGCAATGTGAACAAGACCATACTGTGAGCCACACCCATATCAGACCCTGTGAAGGAGGTATAACAGGTGCAAAAGAGTGTTAGAATGCCAGGTAAAGGCACACACACTACAAATCAAACAAAACAGAAACACCAAAAAAATAGTGGCAATTTTGGAGGAGCTGCTCAGCCCCTGACACGGTGGCGTGTCTAGATTGAGGGAGCAGCCCAGCCGCATGTGGACCGCAATTATCGACTATCCCCAGCAAAATATGCATACAATGGAGGACGTCGGCGCGGTCCACATGCACCACAAGGACAAGCTACAGGGAATGTAGCAAAGCATCATATGAGACACCAAGAGAAAATGCACCAAACAAATAAGCTACTGACTATACTGGGAAGTCATAAATGCAGGTATTAAAAAGCTGAGACTTTCGCCAATATGTTCCGGTCAGGAAAATATCGGAGCCCTTCATGCACCACGTCACGGTCACTCAGCATGGCAAAGGGTTCCTACCACTACTCTGACTATGGTGTGAACAGGGTCTGAGGGTGATGGAATCCAGCTCACAGCAAAGCTTCCACACAACTGCCCAGCAAGGATACTGGTGCAATGTGAACAAGACCATACTGTGAGCCACACCCATATCAGACCCTGTGAAGGAGGTATAACAGGTGCAAAAGAGTGTTAGAATGCCAGGTAAAGGCACACACACTACAAATCAAACAAAACAGAAACACCAAAAAAATAGTGGCAATTTTGGAGGAGCTGCTCAGCCCCTGACACGGTGGCGTGTCTAGATTGGGGGAGCAGCCCAGCCGCATGTGGACCGCAATTATCGACTATCCCCAGCAAAATATGCATACAATGGAGGACGTCGGCGCGGTCCACATGCACCACAAGGACAAGCTACAGGGAATGTAGCAAAGCATCATATGAGACACCAAGAGAAAATGCACCAAACAAATAAGCTACTGACTATACTGGGAAGTCATAAATGCAGGTATTAAAAAGCTGAGACTTTCGCCAATATGTTCCGGTCAGGAAAATATCGGAGCCCTTCATGCACCACGTCACGGTCACTCAGCATGGCAAAGGGTTCCTACCACTACTCTGACTATGGTGTGAACAGTGTTATATATATGCATCACTGGTGTTGTTACCCCCTGAGCTCAGTACACGTTAAGTGGTGTGCTTACAGTATCACACCCATCTGAGCGAGGTGGGGGCTATTTTTCACCAGTTGAGCACATATACATTCCCCTGTGGGCGATAGCAGGTGGTGTAGGTTTTGGCTAACACCCATTTCCAGCCTTCCTCCGGTGCTCATGACCTATTTATTTAAGTTCTTTGAGCACTCAAGTGTCTTACCGTTCCATATGGTGAATGTTCTATTAGGTTTTCACTCCAGTTTCCCCTGGTTTTAGTGTATATCAATAAAAATTACTGTTTTATACACTTCACACACCTCATTTTCCCCTTGTTTTCCGTGAATTAATTTATCTAGTGAGAGGTGGCACCTTTATTAACAATATTATAGTCCGTGAATTGTTTAAATTAGGGTACACCCCAAAAGAATGGGAAATATCAAAAATACAACAACGAGCAATTGCGCTGTAGTATAACAATGGCTCGGTAAGGCCGGCATACATGTCTATTCTGCACAAGGTACGGACAAGTCCTGTGGGATCTATGCTTGGTTCATTTTAATGAACGTGAGCTTGTCCACATTGGCTGTGGACAGGCGGCTGCGCTTGTCTGTGATAACGCCCCCTTACATGCAAAACACACGTTCAGACAATACACTGGCTGCAGGGCAGGCCAGCACCTCCAAGGAGTAAAGGGCAAGCTCAGGCCAGGTACCCAATTTGGAGACTCAGCAGTTGAAGGGGGCAGACCCATCATCCAGTATGTGTAGGCGTGTGCACACATACTGCTCTACCATGTTGCTGAAATGCTGCCTCCTACTAAGACATTCCATATCAGCTGGTGGTGCTGGTTGTTGTGGCATGCTGACAAAGCTTTTCCACATTTCGGCCATGCTAATTCTGCCTTCTGAGGTGCTGGTGGTGCGTTGGCGACCTCTTCCTCCTCCTCTGCGTTTGCCTTGTGCTTACACTGTGCCCCCCGCTGTCAGGTGGAAATGCCACCAGTAGCACGTCTACCAGCGTGCGCTTGTACTCGCGCATCTTACGATCACGCTCCAGTGATGGAATTAAAGATGGTACGTTGACCTTGTAACGGGGATCCAGCAGCGTGGCCACCTAGTAATCAGCACAAGTTAGAATGTGGGCAACTCGGCGGTCGTTGCCGAGACACTGCAGCATGTAATCGCTCATGTGTGCCAGGCTGCCCAGAGGCAACGAAAAGCTGTCCTCTGTGGGAGGTGTATCGTCTGTGTCCTCTGTATCCCCCCAGCCACGCACCAGTGATTGCCATGAGCTGGCCTGCGTGCCACCCAGCTGTGAACTATGGTTTCTCCATTTCCTCATGCGCTACCTCATCTTCCTCCAGAACTGTGCCCTGGCTGGACAATTGTGTACCTGCCGTTTGTGGGTGCAGGAGGCCGCAGATGTAGGGTATTGCAAACAATTGGTGTTTTTTTAAAACCAGAATATAATTTCAGTATTCCAAGCTTGTATTTGACAGTGACAAATGTAGCAAAGGCCCCAGATGTAGGGTATTGCCAAAAATGGGTGTTTTTTGAAACCAAGAATATTTTTGCAGTATTTCAAGCTTGCATTTCACTGTGACAAATGCAGAACATAATTGCAGTATTGCACATATGTCACAAATGCACATATGCTGTGCTGGTGCACTAAACTTGCATAAAATGTCCGCCAACGCCCACCTAACTAACAGACGGATAAAATTTATTTTTCTGTGTCACTGGGCTCAGGGCAGGGTAAAGAAATTGTGCACTGCACCCACAAAAAAAATCGATGTAGATCGCTGAGTTAACAAGCGCTTCTGATAAAAGATTCTTTCCTATTCTCTCCCTCACAGCAGCAGCATCCTATCCCTACACTAGTAACAGCAGAGTGACGTGCAGCGCTACGTGACTCCAGCTTATATAGAGGCTGGGTCACATGCTGCACTGGCCAATCACAGCTATGCCATTAGTAGATAACCTATAAAAAAACACTGAGAACTATTAAGCTAAAAAATATTATTTTATTGAGCATATAGTTAAAAACATATACAAAGAGATGACAAACAAGTGAAAAAAAGTGCAGTACAATCCTGGGAGAGTTTATCCAGTATAACAGAGTAATAGGGTAAGTGGCCAAAGGTATAAACGCCTGTATATAAAAGTAGCTCCTATACAAAAAGTACACTTAAAAGGAGTATCCCCCCCACAGAGGAAGGTTTCAAATCGAAACGTGCGTCGGGGTGTGCAGTCTTCCTGTGGACCTGTTACCTTTATATACGGTATGTGACTTTGTTTTGTTTGGACCGCATGTCTGACTATCTCTATTGCGGTTCTCTGCCTTCTGAACCATTTTTGGTCATGCTATTCAGTTATTATCTCCTACAGCTTGCACATGCACTTTACTGTTTGCTATACTTAGCTGTATAGATACAACTATACATTTAGAAAGAGCCACATTTGAGGGTTGATACTTTTTTACCCCCCATTTACAATAGATAATATGCACTTGCACTTTCATATTTAATGCATCATTTGCATTGTGGATACTCCTTTTAAGTGTACTTTTTGTATAGGAGCTTCTTTTATATACAGGCGTTTATACCTTTGTTCACTTACCCTATTACTCTGTTATACTGGATAAACTCTCCCAGGATTGTACTGCACTTTTTTGCACTTGTTTGTCATCTCTTTGTATATGTTTTTAACTATATCCTCAATAAAATAATATTTTTTAGCTTAATAGTTCTCAGTGTTTCTTTATAGGTTATCTAGTTATTTTCTGAGTTAAGCTCTAGTTAGGGGCTTCACTGTCTTTCTACGCCATTCTTTATGTAACCTATTTCTGCACTAATTATGCCATTAGTAGGCATGGCTGTGATGGCTTCTAAAGGCACACGAGTTAAACGCTTGTTGATTGGCTGCTCTGCAGCCTTTCAAAAAGTGCCATTAACTCGCCGAACACTGAACCCAAACTTTTACTGAAAAGTTCGGGTCTGGGGCCAAAAATCCTAAAGTTCGGTACGAACCCGAACTTTACAGTTTGGGTTCGCTCAATGCTAACCGCCTCGCCTCCTGTTGGACTTTACGAGGAGCCACGGGCGGCCGAGTACTGCTTGATGTTCTGTAAAGCAAAGAAAAAAAAGCAAAATTTATCAATTAGAGAACCTCTGGATAGAGGCGAGCAAAGGGACTTTGGATGCTACATGGAAAGTTGCATATAAAAAAAATAATTCATACTGTACAGAAATTGAGCCCATACATTCTATTTTTTTACAGAGAATGTCTATGTACAGTATGTTTTCTTTTATTTTAGCAACTTCAGATGTATCATCTGAAGCATGCTTTGCTCATCTCTACTCCACTAAATACTATTTAGATGTCCCGGTCAGAGTGCCAAATGACAGTCTACCTGGGCCACACACATACATTGGAGATCATAATTAATAATTTGCATAAACATTATATCTTACCTTCGCAGCTCTAGGGTTCTTCTTAGGAACCTCAATGCGGCCGCATAACGGTACGGCCGCTTACGGGTTCCTCCAGACCCACTCAGGCGCTTAACCTCCTCGTTAAAGTCCTTCTTGAAGCGGCCCCTCATTGACCGCCACCGCACCAAAATTGTCATCCCTGGCACCCAGAAAAACATAAAATAAAATAAAAAAATTTGTCTTTGAAATACATAATTTTTTTTACATAAAAAATGGTTTACTATTTGAATGAACCTGCCACAACAACAACAAAAAATATATTGTTGTGAACTATAGGTGGCAGTGACCCACTTTAACTAGATGGAAAACCACTTTTGAGAAATAAAGCAGACATGTATTCTATATACAAATGAAATACAATATACTTACGGCACTCATCCTGTTGACTTTCATTGAGGTCGTCCCAAATAGGTACAATTGCCTCACAAATCTGTAGCCAGAGGAGCCGGGTTGCATGATGGTCTGCATGGCGGCGGTCTGTGTGGTCCCACAATGGTTGTTGGTCCTCCACCATCTGGATGAGGAGGTTGTTGTCGATCCATCCGTTCTGGTGGAGCCTCGGGAACCCTAAAAAAAAAAAAAAGCAAATTTTTTACATAATGTTTGAAACATTTGGAATTAAAAAGACTTTGTTTTTTGTTTGAAAATACTCACACAACCATGACCGCCACGTGCTCTCCGACTTCCTCTGGCTGAGGCTCGACGATCTCTCTCGGAGTCAACGGGACGAGATGACTGTAATAAAACACAAAAAAAATGTTTTATTTACGAACATACATATCTATGGAAGAAAAAACAAGGCGGCGTTCCAGTTATTTTATTTTTATTTTTTTTCTATTGGGCTACATTACAAAAAAATTATAATAGGATTAGAATAGTAGAACAGAATAGTAGGATTTTTAAGATAAGACTACTACTCCTATCACCCACTATGCACTTATACCACCTGCGGTCCCTATGCAAAAGTACATAGGAAACGCAGGTGGTATAAGTACATAGTGGATGCTAGGAGTAGCAGTACCAAGGACTACTACTCCTATCATCAACAATGCACCTATACCACCTGCGGTCCCTATGCAAAAGTACATAGGAACTGCAGGTGGTATAAGTACATAGTGGATGCTAGGAGTAGCAGTACCAAGGACTACTACTCCTATCATCCACTATGTACTTCTAACATACAGATCCTATGTATAAGTACATACAGTATACATGTAAAAATAAAAAGTTTATTCTCACCTTCAATGACACGCTCCCTTCTCCCTCGCAGGCTGGAACGAAGAAACAAACCGGAAGCTGCACCACCAGCTCCTCCTCTATGCCTATGCAGGCGCAAACTGAAAATCCGGATCTGTCAATGCGGCAAACGACGGAACTCTTTCTAACGGATCCGGCATTAATACATTTCAATGGACATTAATGCCGGATCCGTCATTTCGGCAAGTCTTCCTTCATTTTGGCCAGAGAAAAATCTGCAGCATGCGACTGTATTTTCTCCGTCCAAAAAACGTTCAGTGACTAAAATGAAGACATCCTGATGCATACTGAACGGATTGCTCTCCATTCAGAATGCATGGGGATAAAAATGATCAGTTCTTTTCCAGTATTGAGTCCCTAGGACGTAACTCAATACCGGAAAAGAAAAACGCAAGTGTGAAAGTACCTCAAGACCCTCCATTCCCCTTATCAGTTTAGTCGCTCTCCTCTGTACTTTTTCCAGCTGCAGTGCGTCCTTTCTATGTACTGGTGCCCAGAACTAAACTGCATATTCCAGATGAGGCCGCACCAACGCTTTGTAAAGTGGTAATATTACATCCCTGCCCCACGAGTCCATGTCTCGTTTAATGCATGACAATATCCTGGTGGCCTTAGAAGCAGCTGATTAACATTGTATGCTGTTATTTAATCTACCATCCACAAGGACACCCAAATCCCTCTCTATAAGTAACTCTCCCAGTGTTACATCACCTAGGACATATGAAGCACAGAGATTATTACTACCAAGATGCATAACTTTACATTTGTCTACATTGAACCTCATTTGCCAAGTTGATGCCCAATCACTCAGAGTGTTCAAATCAGCTTGTAGTTTATGGACATCTTCTATAGACTGTACAGTTCTACACAGCTTAGTGTCATCTGCAAAAATACACTCACCTAAAGAATTATTAGGAACACCTGTTCTATTTCTCATTAATGCAATTATCTAGTCAACCAATCACATGGCAGTTGCTTCAATGCATTTAGGGGGGTGGTCCTGGTCAAGACAATCTCCTGAATTCCAAACTGAATGTCAGAATGGGAAAGAAAGGTGATTTAAGCAATTTTGAGCATGGCATGGTTGTTGGTGCCAGACGGGCCGGTCTGAGTATTTCACAATCTGCTCAGTTACTGGGATTTTCATGCACAACCATTTCTAGGGTTTACAAAGAATGGTGTGAAAAGGGAAAAACATCCAGTATGCGGCAGTCCTGTGGGCAAAAATGCCTTGTGGATGCTAGAGGTCAGAGGAGAATGGGCCGACTGATTCAAGCTGATAGAAGAGCAACATTGACTGAAATAACCACTCGTTACAACCGTGGTATGCAGCAAAGCATTTGTGAAGCCACAACACGCACAACCTTGAGGCGGATGGGCTACAACAGCAGAAGACCCCACCGGGTACCACTTATCTCCACTACAAATAGGAAAAAGAGGCTACAATTTGCACGAGCTCACCAAAATTGGACTGTTGAAGACTGGAAAAATGTTGCCTGGTCTGATGAGTCTCGATTTCTGTTGAGACATTCAAATGGTAGAGTCCGAATTTGGCGTAAACAGAATTATAACATGTATCCATCCTCTGATGGCTACTTCCAGCAGGATAATGCACCATGTCACAAAGCTCGAATCATTTCAAATTGGTTTCTTGAACATGACAATGAATTCACTGTACTAAAATGGCCCCCACAGTCACCAGATCTCAACCCAATAGAGCATCTTTGGGATGTGGTGGAACGGGAGCTTCGTGCCCTGGATGTGCATCCCTCAAATCTCCATCAACTGCAAGATGCTATCCTATCAATATGGGCCAACATTTCTAAAGAATGCTATCAGCACCTTGTTGAATCAATGCCACGTAAAATTAAGGCAGTTCTGAAGGCAAAAGGGGGTCCAACACCGTATTAATATGGTGTTCCTAATAATTCCTTAGGTGAGTGTATATATGGTGCTATTAATCCACTTCTCAATATCATTAATAAATAAATTAAATAATAGAGGGCCCAGCACTGAACCTTGGGGTACACCACTTATAACCTGGGCCCATTCTGAATAGGAATCATTGACCACAACTCTCTGGAAACTGTCCTTCAGCCAGTTTTCAATACAATTACAACTATACAAACTATACTTTCCAAGCCTATAGACCTTACTTTACCTATTAAGCGTCTATGAGGGACAGTATCAAAAGCCTTTGCAAAATCCAGAAACACTACAGTCGTGGCCAAAAGTTTTGAGAATGACACAAATATTAGTTTTCACAAAGTTTGCTGCTAAACTGCTTTTAGATCTTTGTTTCAGTTGTTTCTGTGATGTAGTGAAATATAATTACACGCACTTCATACGTTTCAAAGGCTTTTATCGACAATTACATGACATTTATGCAAAGAGTCAGTATTTGCAGTGTTGGCCCTTCTTTTTCAGGACCTCTGCAATTCGACTGGGCATGCTCTCAATCAACTTCTGGGCCAATTCCTGACTGATAGCAACCCATTCTTTCATAATCACTTCTTGGAGTTTGTCAGAATTAGTGGGTTTTTGTTTGTCTACCCGCCTCTTGAGGATTGACCACAAGTTCTCAATGGGATTAAGATCTGGGGAGTTTCCAGGCCATGGACCCAAAATGTCAACGTTTTGGTCCCCGAGCCACTTAGTTATCACTTTTGCCTTATGGCACGGTGCTCCATCGTGCTGGAAAATGCATTGTTCTTCACCAAACTATTGTTGGATTGTTGGAAGAAGTTGCTGTTGGAGGCTGTTTTGGTACCATTCTTTATTCATGGCTGTGTTTTTGGGAAAAATTGTGAGTGAGCCCACTCCCTTGGATGAGAAGCAACCCCACACATGAATGGTGTCAGGATGCTTTACTGTTGGCATGACACAGGACTGATGGTAGCGCTCACCTTTTCTTCTCCTGACAAGCCTTTTTCCAGATGCCCCAAACAATCGGAAAGAGACTTCATCGGAGAATATGACTTTTCCCCCAGTCCTCAGCAGTCCATTCACCATACTTTCTACAGAAGATCAATCTGTCCCTGTTTTTTTGGAGAGAAGTGGCTTCTTTGCTGGCCTTCTTGACACCAGGCCATCTTCCAAAAGTCTTCGCCTCACTGTGCGTGCAGATGCGCTCACACATGCCTGCTGCCATTCCTGAGCAAGCTCTGCACTAGTGGCACTCCGATCCCGCAGCTGAATCCTCTTTAGGAGACGATACTGGTGCTTGCTGGACTTTCTTGGACGCCCTGAAGCCTTCTTAACCACCTCCCGTCCGCCTATAGGATCTAAACGTCCGGGAGGTGGATCTCTATTTCTGAATGGATGTTCCAGAACGTCCATTCAGAAACTGCAGCTGCACGCTAATCGTGCAGATGCTGATCGGTTTGCCCGCTGTCAGTGACAGCAGGGCAACCCAGAGAGAAGGTAGGGACAGTGCCCAGGTGTCCCTGCCTTCTGGATCGCTGCATACACAGCGCTCAGCTCTTCCTGTTCTGGCCCGGCGGTCATGTGACCACCGTGACCGGAGAGTGCAGGAGCTGTGTGAGGTCTTTCACAGACCTCGATCAGCCCTGCACTGAGGCTGTACAGTGCTGAATTATGCTGTACAGCCTCTCTGGGGGGTGCATTTCTCCTGTAACTGGGGCTACTATGTCAGCCCCAGTTACAGGAGAAATCAACAGTGAAAAAAAAAAGAAAAAGTGAAGTAAATGTCCCCCAGAGGTCTTGTATGACCTTATTGGGGACGAAAGGTGTAAAATAAAAAAATAAAAAATAAAGGGTTGAAAAAATAAAATAAAAAAAAGGTTTCACATTCCAAGTAAGGAATAATTTTTTTTAAAAAAAATAGAAAAAATAAAATAAAATAGACATATTTTTTATTGCCGCGTCCATAAAAACCAGCTCTATAAAAATATCACATGACCTAAGCCCTCGGGTGAACACCGTAAAAAAAAAAAAAAAAAACAGTGTCAAAACAAGCAATTTTTGTCACTTTACATCACAAAAACTGCAACACCAAGTGATCAAAAACGCGTATGTCCCACAAAATGGTACCAATAAAACCGTCACCTCATCCCGCAAAAAATGATCCCCTACATAAGAAAATCTCTCAAAAAATAAAAAAAAACAAAGCTCTTAGAACATGGAGTCACTAAAACATCATTTTTTTGGTTTCAAAAATGCTATTATTGTGTTAAAGTGAAACAAATAAAAAAAGGATACATATTAGGTAATGGCGCGTCCGTAAAAAACAGCTCTATAAAAATATCACATGACCTAACCCCTCGGGTGAACACCGTAAAAAAAAAAAATAAATGTGTCAAAACAAGCAATTTTTGTCACCCTACAACACAAAAACTGCAACACCAAGTGATCAAAAATGCGTTTGTCCCACAAAATGGTACCAATAAAACCGTCACCTCATCCCGCAAAAAATGAGCCTCTACATAAGAAAATCTCTCAAAAAATAAAAAAACTATAGCTCTTAGAACATGGAGACACTAAAACATCATTTTTTTGGTTTCAAAAATGCTATTATTGTGTTAAAGTGAAACAAATAAAAAAAAGTATACATATTAGGTATTGCCGCATCCGCAAAAACCAGCTCTAAAAAAATATCACATGAACTAACCCCTTGGGTGAACACCGTAAAAAAAAAAAAAAAACTGTGTCAAAACCAGCAATTTTTGTCACCTTAAATCACAAAAACTGCAACACCAAGTGATCAAAAACGCGTCTGTCCCACAAAATGGTACCAATAAAACCGTCACCTCATCCCGCAAAAAATGAGCCCCTACATAAGAAAATCTTTAAAAAAAAAAAAAAAAAATAGCTCTCAGAACATGGACACATTAAAACATATTTTTTTTGTTTCAAAAATGCTATTATTGTGTAATAAAAGAAAAAGTATACATATTAGGTATCGCCACGTCCGTAACAATCTGCTCTATAAAAATGTCACTTGACTGAACCCCTCAGGTGAACGCTGTAAAAATAAATAAATAGAAACTGTGCTAAAACAACCAATTTTTTGGTCACCTTGCCCCATAAAGTGTTATAATGAATGATCAAAAAAATCATATGTACCCAAAAATAGTAGCAATTAAACTGGCACCTTATCCCCTAGTTTCCAAAATGGGATCACTTCTTGGAAGTTTCTACTGTAAGGGTGCATCAGGGGGCTTCAAATGGGACATGGTATCTAAAAACCATGTGGAGTTCCTTTTCTTCTGCGCCCTGCCATGTGCCCATACAGCAGTTTATGACCACATGTGGGGTGTTTCTGTAAACCGCAGAATCTGGGTAATAAATATTGAGTTTTGTTTGGCTGTTAACCATCGATGTGTTAAAGAAAAAATTTGATTAAAATGGAAAATCTGCCAAAAAAGTGAAATTTTAAAATTTGATCTCCATTTTTCTTTAATTCTTGTTCAAAGTTTGTAAAATTGGTTTTAAGTAACTTGAGGGGTGTAGTTTCTACAATGGGGTCATTTATGGGGGTATCCACTATGTAGGCCCCACAAAGTGACTTCAGACCTGAACTGGTCCTTAAAAAGTGGGTTTTGGCAATTTTCTTAAAAATTTAAAGAATTGCTTCTAAACTTCTAAACCTTCTAACGTCCTAAAAAAATAAAATGACATTTCCAAAATGATGCCAACATAAAGTAGACATATGGGGAATGTTAAGTAATAAATATTTTATGAGGTATCACTTTCTGTTTTAAAAGCAGAGAAATTGAAATTTAGAAAATTGCAAAATTTATTTATTTTTTGGTGAATTTGGGATTTTTTCATAGATAAAGGTGAAATATTTTGACTCAAATTTATGACTATCATGAAGTACAATGTGTCACGAGAAAACAATCTCTGAATGACTTGGATAAGTAAAGGCGTTCCAAAGTTATTACCACATAAAGTGAGATATGTCAGTTTTTCAAAATTAGGCCTGGTCAGGAAGGGGGCAAATGGCCCAGATGGCAAGTGGTTAACAAGAATTGAACCTCTTTCCTTGAAGTTCTTGATGATCCTATAAATTGTTGATTGAGGTGCAATCTTAGTTGAAATCACAGAAAAAAATGCACCAAACGGATATGCCACTGACTATACTAGCTAGTCATACAAGCAGATATTAAAAGCTGAGACTTTTGCCAATATATTCCTGTCAGGAACACATCGGAGCCCATCATGCACCACGTCACGGTCTCTCAGCATGGCAAGTGTCCTACCACTACGCTAACTATGGTGTGAACACGGTCTGAAGGTGATGAAATCCAGCTCACAGCCAAGCTTCCACACAACCGCATAGCAGGACAACTAATGCAATGTGAATAAAGCAAGACTGTAAGCCACACCCATATCAGACCGTGTGATGGAGGCTACCAGGTGCAAAAGAATGTTTAAATGCCAGGTAAAGGCAGATTCAATACATATAAAACAAAATCACAGAAATATAGTGGCAAATATGGGGGAACTGCTCAAACCCCAAACACTGTAGCGTGTTTCTCATTGGGGAGCAGTGTGGAGCACAGCATTGGGGAGCACCGCATGTGGACCGCAGCAAACGACCATCCCCAGCAAAAAATGCGTACAATAAGGGATGCCGGCGCGGTCCACATGCACCACAAAGGCATCCTACACAAAACGGAGCATTGTGCTGATGAAAATATAATTGAGCAGACACCTGGAAGTTCGGATTCGACGGGTTCGGCCGAACTTCGGAAAAAAGTTTGAGTTCAGGACACGAACTTAACCCGAACTTGACCCTGAACCCAAACCCCATTGAAGTCAAAGGGGACCTGTACTTTGGAGCACTGTAATGGCTCTAAAAAAGTCATGGAAAGGGCGAGAGGGCTGCAAAAGGCAGCAAAATGTGGTTAAGAGCATGGCAAGTGCTCTGCAAACAAATGTGGAAAGGGAAATGACTTAAAATAATAATCTTGATCTAGGAGGAGGAGGTCCATATGGAGTAGGAAGTTGAGGAGGCGGTGGATTTGGAGGTGTAGGTGGAAGTGGCGGTGGAGGAGGAGGAGATAGCCAATAGAGTTGAGCGAACCCGAACTGTAAAGTTCGGATTCGTACCGAACTTTAGGGTTTTCGGCACCCGGACCCGAACATTTATGTAAAAGTTCGGGTTCGGTGTTCGGCGATTTTTATGGTGCTTTTTGAAAGGCTGCAAAGCAGCCAATCAACAAGCGTCATACTACTTGCCCCTACTATTGGCATGGCTGTGATTGGCGAACTATTTAAGCTGGAGTCACGTAGCGCCGCCCGTCACTCTGCTCGGATTAGTGTAGGGAGAGGCTGCAGCTGCTGTGAGGGAGAAATCAGGGAGAAATCTTATCAAGAACTGTTTTTTGTACTCAGCGATCAACAGCAAATGTGTTTTGTGGGTGCAGTGTACAATTTTTTTAAGCCTGCCCTGAGCCAACTACTACTGAAAACGAACTTTTTTTCTTCAGTTAGTCAATATCAATACATAATCGGCAGCCATTTTATGCAACGATAGTGCACCAGCACAGGCTATCTGCATGTCTGCAAGTCCATAAATACAGCTTTTTGCTTACTGGGGTTAAAAATATATATCTGTTAAATATAGTGCACATCTGGGATTACACGTGCATAAGTGATTGTCACATTTAGGCTAGAAATACGGCTTTGGCATACTGGGGTGAAAAAAGCCTCTGATATACTGCACATATGGGATTACACATGCATAAGTGATTGTCACATTGAGGCCAGAAATACGGCTTTGGCATACTGTGGTGAAAAAAGCCTCTGATATACTGCACATCTGGGATTACACATGCATAAGTGATTGTCACATTTAGGCCAGAAATATGGCTTTGGCATACTGTGGTGAAAAAAGCCTCTAATATATTGCACATCTGGGATTACACGTGCATAAGTGAGTGTCACATTTAGGCCAGAAATACAGTTTTTTGGTTACTGGGGTGAAAAAACCCTCTAATATACTGCACATCTAGGATTAGACAAGCATAAGAGACTGTCACATTTAGGCCAGAAATACGGCTTTTTGGTTACTGGGGTGAAAAAACCCTCTAATATACTGCACATCTGGGATTAGACAAGCAAAAGTGACTGTCACATTTAGGCCAGAAATACGGCTTTTTGGTTACTGGGGTGAAAAAACCCTCTAATATATTGCACATCTAGGATTAGACAAGCATAAGTGACTGTCACATTTAGGCCAGAAATACGGCTTTGGCATACTGTGGTGAAAAAACCCTCTAATATATTGCACATCTGGGATTACACATGCATAAGTGACTGTCACATTTAGGCCAGAAATACGGCTTTTTGGTTACTGGGGTGAAAAACCCTCTAATATACTGCACATCTGGGATAAGACGTGCATAAGTGAGTGTCACATTTAGGCCACAAATATCGCTGTCATATAGAGTTAAAAAAAAAAATTGGAGTGCAGTTCTGAAACTAATGTGTTTGGGGGACAGGCCCCACACCGCGCAGGAGTTGTGGCGGGGTATAGAACAACAGACCGACGAGTGGTTGCTGACAGTGAGCCTCAAGCCCGGCCTGGTGGTGTGCGATAATGGGCGAAATCTCGTTGCAGCTCTGGGACTAGCTGGTTTGACGCACATCCCTTGCCTGGCGCATGTGCTGAATTTGGTGGTGCAGAAATTCATTCACAACTACCCCGACATGTCTGAGCTGCTGCATAAAGTGCGGGCCGTCTGTGCGCGCTTCCGGCTTTCTCATCCTGCCGCCAATCGGCTGTCTGCTCTACAGCGTAACTTCGTCCTTCCCGCTCACCGCCTCATATGCGACGTGCCCTCCAGGTAGAACTCCACCTTGCACATGCTGGAGAGTCTGTGCGAGCAGCAGCAGGCCATAGTGGAGTTTCAGCTGCAGCACGCACGGGTGAGTCGCACTGCGGAACAGCACCACTTCACCACCAATGACTGGGCCTCCATGCGAGACCTGTGTGCCCTGTTGCGCTGTTTCGAGTACTCCACCAACATGGCCAGTGGTGATGACGCCGTTATCAGCGTTACAATACCACTTCTATGTCTCCTTGAGAAAACACTTAGGGCGATGATGGAAGAGGATGTGGCCCAGGACGAGGAGGAGGAATAGGGGTCATCTCTAACACTTTCAGGCCAGTCTTTTAGAAGTGGCTCAGAAAGAGGATTTTTGCAACAGCAGAGGCCAGGTACAAATTTGGCCAGCCAGGTCCCACTACTGGAGGACGAGGAGGAGGAAGATGATGAGGAGGAGGAGGAGGAGGTGGAGGAGGATGGGGATGAAGCATGTTTACAGCGGGGTGGCATCCAACGCAGCTAGGGCCAATCACTGGTGCGTGGCTGGGGGGATACAGAGGACGCAGACGACACGCCTCCCACAGAGGACAGCTTGTCCTTACCTCTGGGAAGCCTGGCACACATGAGCGACTACATGCTGCAGTGCCTGCTCAACGACTGCAGAGTTGCCCACATTTTAACGTGTGCTGACTACTGGGTGGCCACCCTGCTGGATCCCCGTTACAAAGACAATGTGCCAGCCTTAATTCCCTCACTGGAGCGTAATTGGAAGATGCGCGACTACAGGCACACGCTGGTAGACGTGCTCCTGACCGCATTCCCGACTGACGCCGGGGGACAACTGGAAGCACAAGGCGAAGGCAGGGGAGGAGGAAGAGGTCGCCAACGCAGATGTGTCAGCGCCAGCACCTCATAAGGCAGGGTTAGCATGGCCGACATGTGGAAAAGCTTTGTCATCTCGCCTCAACAACCGGCCCCAACTGCTGATATGGAGCATGTTAGCAGGAGGCAGCATTTGAACAACATGGTGGAACAGTACCTGTGCACACGACTACACATACTGAATGATGGTTCTGCCCCATTCGACTTCTGGGTCTCCAAATTGTCCACATGGCCAGAGCTTGCCCTGTATGCCTTGGAGGTGCTGGCCTTCCCTGCAGCCAGTGTACTCTCTGAACATGTATTTAGCATGGCAGGAGGCATCATTACAGACAGACGCAGCCGCCTGTCCACAGCCAACGTGGACAAGCTCACGTTCATTAAAATGAACCAGGCTTGGATCCCTCAGGACTTGTCTGTACCTTGTGCAGAATAGACAGTTCTAACAGCCTCAACCATCCATCCTTGTACTCAAACTTCTATGTCTCCTTGAGAAAACACTTAGGGCGATGATGGAAGAGGATGTGGCCCAGGACGAGGAGGAGGAATAGGGGTCATCTCTAACACTTTCAGGCCAGTCTTTTAGAAGTGGCTCAGAAAGAGGATTTTTGCAACAGCAGAGGCCAGGTACAAATTTGGCCAGCCAGGTCCCACTACTGGAGGACGAGGAGGAGGAAGATGATGAGGAGGAGGAGGAGGAGGTGGAGGAGGATGGGGATGAAGCATGTTTACAGCGGGGTGGCATCCAACGCAGCTAGGGCCCATCACTGGTGCGTGGCTGGGGGGATACAGAGGACGCAGACGACACGCCTCCCACAGAGGACAGCTTGTCCTTACCTCTGGGAAGCCTGGCACACATGAGCGACTACATGCTGCAGTGCCTGCTCAACGACTGCAGAGTTGCCCACATTTTAACGTGTGCTGACTACTGGGTGGCCACCCTGCTGGATCCCCGTTACAAAGACAATGTGCCAGCCTTAATTCCCTCACTGGAGCGTAATTGGAAGATGCGCGACTACAGGCACACGCTGGTAGACGTGCTCCTGACCGCATTCCCGACTGACGCCGGGGGACAACTGGAAGCACAAGGCGAAGGCAGGGGAGGAGGAAGAGGTCGCCAACGCAGCTGTGTCAGCGCCAGCACCTCAGAAGGCAGGGTTAGCATGGCCGACATGTGGAAAAGCTTTGTCACCTCGCCTCAACAACCGGCCCCAACTGCTGATATGGAGCATGTTAGCAGGAGGCAGCATTTGAACAACATGGTGGAACAGTACCTGTGCACACGACTACACATACTGAATGATGGTTCTGCCCCATTCGACTTCTGGGTCTCCAAATTGTCCACATGGCCAGAGCTTGCCCTGTATGCCTTGGAGGTGCTGGCCTTCCCTGCAGCCAGTGTACTCTCTGAACATGTATTTAGCACGGCAGGAGGCATCATTACAGACAGACGCAGCCGCCTGTCCACAGCCAACGTGGACAAGCTCACGTTCATTAAAATGAACCAGGCTTGGATCCCTCAGGACTTGTCTGTACCTTGTGCAGAATAGACAGTTCTAACAGCCTCAACCATCCATCCTTGTACTCAAGTGCACTTATTCCTTTTTTTTATTTTTATATGTCCCAATATTTTGGGGGATACCCTTATGTAAAATGCAAAATAACACACATCTGTGTTGGCTACCTATTCCTCCTTCGCCACCGCTTCCACCTAGACTGCCACGTGAGCCTACACGGCCACATCAACACATTCACCGCCTCCTCAACCTCTTCCTCCTACATCATTCCTAATTTTTATTTTTTTAAGGTCTTTTATGTTTTTTTTATTCATTTCCCTATCCAAATTTGTTTGCAGAGCATTTGCCATGCTCTTAAGCACATTTTGCTGCCTTTTGCAGCCCTCTAGCTCTTTCCATGACATTTTTAAAGCCATTTTAGTGCTCAAAAGTTCGGGTCCCCATTGACTTCAATGGGGATCGGGTTCGGGGTCAAGTTCGGGTCCCAAACCCAAATTTTTTTTCCAAGTTCGGCCGAACCTGCCGAACCCGAACATCCAGGTATCCGCTCAACTCTAGTAGCCAACACAGTTTTTTTATTTTATTTTATTTTTTGTTTAAATTGGGGTAGACCCCAAAACATTGGAAAATATAAAAAATAAAACAAAAAGAAAGTGCGCTGGAGTACAACAATGGCTGGGTGAGGTCGGTATACATGTTTATTCTGCACAAGGTACGGACAAGTCCTGTGAGATCCCTGCCTGGTTCATTTTAATGAACGTGAGCTTGTCCACATTGGCTGTGCACAGGCGGCTGCTCTTGTCTGTGATAACGCCCCCTGCCGTGCTAAACACACGTTCAGATAATACACTGGCTGCAGGGCAGGCCCACACCTCCAAGGCATAAAGGGCAAGCTCAGGCCAAGTGCTTAATTTGGAGACACAGAAGTTGAAGGGGACAGACCCATCATTCAGTACGTGTAGGCGTGTGCACACATACTGCTCCACCATGTTGGTAAAATGCTGCCTCCTGCTAAGACGTTCCATATCAGCTGGTGGTGCTGGTTGTTGTGGCGTGCTGACAAAGCTTTTCCACATTTCGGCCATGCTAACCCTGCCTTCTGAGGTGCGGGTGGTGCCCCAGCTGCATTGGCGACCTCTTCCTTCTACTCTGCCTTCGCCTTGTGCTTCCACTGTGCCCCCGCTGTCAGGTGGGAATGCCACCAGCAGCGCGTCTACCAGCGTGCACTTTTACTCGCGCATCTTACGATCACGCTCCAGTGACGGAATTAAGGACGGTACGTTGTCCTTGTAACGGGGATCGAGCAGCGTGGCCACCCAGTAATCAGCACAAGTTAGAATGTGGGAAACTCGGCGGTCGTTGCGGAGACACTGCAGCATGTAATCGCTTATGTGTGCCAGGCTGCCCAGAGGCAACGAAAAGCTGTCCTCTATAGGAGGTGTATCGTCTGTGTCCTCTGTATTCCCCCAGCCACGCACCAGTGATGGCCATGAGCTGGTCTGGGTGCCACCCTGCTGTGAACAAGGTTCCTCCTCCTCCATCTCCTCCTCCTCCTCATCCTCCACCTCATCATCCTCCAGAACTGTGCCCTGGCTGGACAATTGTGTACCTGGCATTTGTGGGTGCAGGAACCCACCCTCGGAGCCACTTGTGAATGACTGGAAACCGTACGAAATGATCCCTCTTCTTCCTCCTCCTCCTCCTGTGCCACATCCTCTTCCATCCTCGCCAGCAGCGTTTTTTCAAGGAGGCATAGAAGAGGGATAGTAACGCTGAGAACGGCGTATACTGGCCTTAACCAGCCATTGCTATACTACAGCGCAATTGCTCATTCTTGTATTTTTGATATTTCACACTCTTTTGTAGTGTACCCTAGTTAAAAAAAAAAAAAATTAAAACCAAAAACCAGTGTTGGCTACCTTGTCCTCCTCCACAGCTGCTTCCACCTACACCGCTATGTCCACCGCCTCCTCAAACTCCTACTCCTTATGGACCTCCACCACACAAATCAAGTCGTTTTTTTTTTTTATTTGTACTTATTTTATTTTATGTCATTTCACTACTTTGTCTGTTACATTTTCGGGTGAGATTCACCAATTTTTGGGTGTGATTATACCACTGTTATACCTAGTAGACAGGTAAAAAAAAATCACTAATTTGTCTGTTACATTTTCGGGTGAAATTAACCAAATTTTGGCTGTAATATACCACTCCTCTACCTAGTTGACAGCTTAATACATTTCACTAATTTTTCTTTTACATTTTCAGCTGACATTAAACAATTTTTTTCTGTCATAGACCCCTGCTCTACCTAGTAGACAGGTTAATAAATTTCATGAATTTTTCAGTTACATTCTTGGGTTGACATTTTACAATTTTGTAATAAATAATATGATACTGCGCTCTGGGACTGTGGACGGATTTAGATTAGTACAAGGGTATCGAGTGTTAGTTACATCCAGCACATGAGTATACACCAATACACAAGTATCTATCTGGCTTAAGCAGTGTACCTGTAATGTAGACTCCTGCTTGTGCTCCGATGCTCCTGCTTGTGCTCCGATGCTTGAGCGTTGGTTCGCCTTCTTGAGATCAGGGATTGTCGATTAAATGGATGTTATTCGCCGAATCATCGATGCTGGGGCCCGGAATGTAGATCAGTCCAGGTATCGTATAGTTTGGCGTACTGCTTCGCGCCCCAGCCGGTGGCGCGATGCTGAAGCAGGTAGAGGTTGGACAAAGTTTAGCGCTCACTAGGAGCAGCGAGTGATGTCACTACCGCGGTCGTCAATGACCACAGGTGCCAGGTATCTCTTTCCCAAGGCGTTTCGAACAGACGCTGTTCTTCATCAGGGAGTGTTACATGGCTACTACCGCTCTCTCTATTTATGCGCTCATTTCCAACTCAAAATATTAACCCCTTTAGTGCCATTCCTATACGGATCCATTATCGGCCATCATTCATAAGTAGAGTTGAGCGAACACCTGGATGTTCGGGTTCGAGAAGTTCGGCCGAACTTCCCGGAAATGTTCGGGTTCGGGATCCAAACCCGAACCGAACTTCGTCCCGAAACCGAACCCCATTGAAGTCAATGGGGACCCGAACTTTTGGGCACTAAAAAGGCTGTAAAACAGCCCAGGAAAGAGCTAGAGGGCTGCAAAAGGCAGCAACATGTAGGTAAATCCCCTGCAAACAAATGAGGATAGGGAAATGAATTAAAATAAAAATAAAAAAAATAAAAATGACCCAATATCAATTGGACAGAGGTCCCATAGCAGAGAATCTGGCTTCACATCAGCAGAGAATCAGTCTCTTCATGCCATAGCAAAGAATCTGGCTTCATGTCACCCACCACTGGAAGAGGCCACTGCACCCAGACAGAGGAGAGCGGTCCCGTAACAGAGAATCTGGCCTTATGTCAGCGCAGAATCTGTCTTCATGTCATAGCAGAGAATCAGGCTTCACGTCACCCACCACTGGAACAGGCCACTGTCACACATTTAGGCCCAGGCACCCAGGCAGAGGAGAGAGGTCCCGTAACAGAGAATCTGGCCTTATGTCAGCGCAGAATCTGTCTTCATGTCATAGCAGAGAATCAGGCTTCACGTCACCCACCACTGGAACAGGCCACTGTCACACATTTAGGCCCAGGCACCCAGGCAGAGGAGAGAGGTCCCGTAACAGAGAATCTGGCCTTATGTCAGCGCAGAATATGTCTTCATGTCATAGCAGAGAATCAGGCTTCACGTCATCCACCACTGGAACAGGCCACTGTCACACATTTTGGCCCAGGCACCCAGGCAGAGGAGAGAGGTCCCGTAACAGAGAATCTGACCTTATGTCAGCAGAGAATCTGTCTTCATGTCATAGCAGAGAATCAGGCTTCACGTCACCCACCACTGGAACAGGCCACTGTCACACATTTAGGCCCAGGCACCAAGGCAGAGGAGAGAGGTCCCGTAACAGAGAATCTGGCCTTATGTCAGCGCAGAATCTGTCTTCATGTCATAGCAGAGAATCAGGCTTCACGTCACCCACCACTGGAACAGGCCACTGACACACATTTAGGCCCAGGCACCCAGGCAGAGGAGAGAGGTCCCGTAACAGAGAATCTGGCCTTATGTCAGCGCAGAATCTGTCTTCATGTCATAGCAGAGAA
This sequence comes from Bufo bufo, assembly GCF_905171765.1. Taxonomy (NCBI): domain Eukaryota; kingdom Metazoa; phylum Chordata; class Amphibia; order Anura; family Bufonidae; genus Bufo; species Bufo bufo. Next base: position 252,216,533 of record NC_053394.1, read on the forward strand.
TCAGGCTTCACGTCACCCACCACTGGAACAGGCCACTGTCACACATTTAGGCCCAGGCACCCAGGCAGAGGAGAGAGGTCCCGTAACAGAGAATCTGGCCTTATGTCAGCGCAGAATCTGTCTTCATGTCATAGCAGAGAATCAGGCTTCACGTCACCCACCACTGGAACAGGCCACTGTCACACATTTAGGCCCAGGCACCCAGGCAGAGGAGAGAGGTCCCGTAAAAGAGAATCTGGCCTTATGTCAGCGCAGAATCTGTCTTCATGTCATAGCAGAGAATCAGGCTTCACGTCACCCACCACTGGAACAGGCCACTGTCACACATTTAGGCCCAGGCACCCAGGCAGAGGAGAGAGGTCCCGTAACAGAGAATCTGGCCTTATGTCAGCGCAGAATCTGTCTTCATGTCATAGCAGAGAATCAGGCTTCACGTCACCCACCACTGGAACAGGCCACTGTCACACATTTAGGCCCAGGCACCCAGGCAGAGGAGAGAGGTCCCGTAACAGAGAACCTGGCCTTATGTCAGCGCAGAATCTGTCTTCATGTCATAGCAGAGAATCAGGCTTCACGTCACCCACCTCTGGAACAGGCCACTGTCTCACATTTAGGCCCAGGCACCCAGGCAGAGGAGAGAGGTCTCGTAACAGAGAATCTGGCCTTATGTCAGCTCAGAATCTGTCTTCATGTCATAGCAGAGAATCAGGCTTCACGTCACCCACCACTGGAACAGGCCACTGTCACACATTTAGGCCCAGGCACCCCGGCAGAAGAGAGAGGTCCCGTAACAGAGAATCTGGCCTTATGTCAGCGCAGAATCTGTCTTCATGTCATAGCAGAGAATCAGGCTTCACGTCACCCACCACTGGAACAGGCCACTGTCACACATTTAGGCCCAGGCACCCAGGCAGAGGAGAGAGGTCCCGTAACAGAGAATCTGGCCTTATGTCAGCGCAGAATCTGTCTTCATGTCATAGCAGAGAATCAGGCTTCACGTCACCCACCACTGGAACAGGCCACTGTCACATATTTAGGCCCAGGCACCCAGGCAGAGGAGAGAGGTCGCGTAACAGAGAATCTGGCTTCATGTCAGCACAGAATAAGTCTTCATGTCATAGCAGAGAATCAGGCTTCACGTCACCCACCACTGGAACAGGCCACTGTCACACATTTAGGCCCAGGCACCCAGGCAGAAGAGAGAGGTCCCGTAACAGAGAATCTGGCCTTATGTCAGCGCAGAATCTGTCTTCATGTCATAGCAGAGAATCAGGCTTCACGTCACCCACCACTGGAACAGGCCACTGTCACACATTTAGGCCCAGGCACCCAGGCAGAGGAGAGAGGTCGCGTAACAGAGAATCTGGCTTCATGTCAGCACAGAATAAGTCTTCATGTCATAGCAGAGAATCAGGCTTCACGTCACCCACCACTGGAACAGGCCACTGTCACACATTTAGGCCCAGGCACCCCGGCAGAAGAGAGAGGTCCCGTAACAGAGAATCTGGCCTTATGTCAGCGCAGAATCTGTCTTCATGTCATAGCAGAGAATCAGGCTTCACGACACCCACCACTGGAACAGGCCACTGTCACACATTTAGGCCCAGGCACCCAGGCAGAGGAGAGAGGTCCCGTAAAAGAGAATCTGGCCTTATGTCAGCGCAGAATCTGTCTTCATGTCATAGCAGAGAATCAGGCTTCACGTCACCCACCACTGGAACAGGCCACTGTCACATATTTAGGCCCAGGCACCCAGGCAGAGGAGAGAGGTCGCGTAACAGAGAATCTGGCTTCATGTCAGCACAGAATAAGTCTTCATGTCATAGCAGAGAATCAGGCTTCACGTCACCCACCACTGGAACAGGCCACTGTCACACATTTAGGCCCAGGCACCCAGGCAGAAGAGAGAGGTCCCGTAACAGAGAATCTGGCCTTATGTCAGCGCAGAATCTGTCTTCATGTCATAGCAGAGAATCAGGCTTCACGTCACCCACCACTGGAACAGGCCACTGTCACACATTTAGGCCCAGGCACCCAGGCAGAGGAGAGAGGTCGCGTAACAGAGAATCTGGCTTCATGTCAGCACAGAATAAGTCTTCATGTCATAGCAGAGAATCAGGCTTCACGTCACCCACCACTGGAACAGGCCACTGTCACACATTTAGGCCCAGGCACCCCGGCAGAAGAGAGAGGTCCCGTAACAGAGAATCTGGCCTTATGTCAGCGCAGAATCTGTCTTCATGTCATAGCAGAGAATCAGGCTTCACGACACCCACCACTGGAACAGGCCACTGTCACACATTTAGGCCCAGGCACCCAGGCAGAGGAGAGAGGTCCCGTAAAAGAGAATCTGGCCTTATGTCAGCGCAGAATCTGTCTTCATGTCATAGCAGAGAATCAGGCTTCACGTCACCCACCACTGGAACAGGCCACTGTCACATATTTAGGCCCAGGCACCCAGGCAGAGGAGAGAGGTCGCGTAACAGAGAATCTGGCTTCATGTCAGCACAGAATAAGTCTTCATGTCATAGCAGAGAATCAGGCTTCACGTCACCCACCACTGGAACAGGCCACTGTCACACATTTAGGCCCAGACACCCAGACAGAGGAGAGGTTCATTCAACTTTGGGTTGCCCCGCAATATAATGGTAAAATGAAATAAAAAATAGTATTGAATGAGGAAGTGCCCTGGAGTAGAATAATATATTGTTAAGGGGAGATAGTTAATATCTAATCTGCACAAGGGATGGACAGGTCCTGTGGGATCCATGCCTGGTTCATTTTTATGAACGTCAGCTTGTCCACATTGGCTGTAGACAGGCGGCTGCGTTTGTCTGTAATGACGCACCCTGCCGTGCTTAATACACGTTCAGACAAAACGCTGGCCGCCGGGCAGGCCAGCACCTCCAAGGCATAAAAGGCTAGCTCTGGCCACGTGGACAATTTGGAGACCCAGAAGTTGAATAGGGCCGAACCATCAGTCAGTACGTGGAGGGGTGTGCACAGGTACTGTTCCACCATGTTAGTGAAATGTTGCCTCCTGCTAACACGTTCCGTATCAGGGGGTGGTGCAGTTAGCTGTGGCGTGGTGACAAAACTTTTCCACATCTCTGCCATGCTAACCCTGCCCTCAGAGGAGCTGGCCGTGACACAGCTGCGTTGGCGACCTCTTGCTCCTCCTCTGCCTTCGCCTTGGGCTTCCACTGGTTCCCCTGTGACATTTGGGAATGCTCTCAGTAGCGCGTCTACCAATGTGCGCTTGTACTCGCGCATCTTCCTATCACGCTCCAGTGTAGGAAGTAAGGTGGGCACATTGTCTTTGTACCGGGATCCAGCAGGGTGGCAACCCAGTAGTCCGCACACGTTAAAATGTGGGCAACTCTGCTGTCGTTGCGCAGGCACTGCAGCATGTAGACGCTCATGTGTGCCAGGCTGCCCAGAGGTAAGGACAAGCTGTCCTCTGTGGGAGGCGTATCGTCATCGTCCGGAGTTTCCCCCCAGCCACGCACCAGTGATGGGCCCGAGCTGCTTTGGGTGCCACCCCGCTGTGAACATGCTTCATCCTCATCATCCTCCACCTCCTCCTCATCCTCGTCCTCCTCGTCCTCCAGTAGTGGGCCCTGTCTGGCCACATTTGTACCTGGCCTCTGGTGTTGCAAAAAACCTCCCTCTGAGTCACTTCAAAGAGACTGGCCTGAAAGTGCTAAAAATGACTCCTCTTCCTCCTCTTCCTCCTGGGCCACCTCCTCTTCCATCATCGCCCTAAGTGTTTTCTCAAGGAGACATAGAAGTGGTATTGTAACGCTGATAACGACGTCATCGCCACTGGCCATGTTGGTGGAGTACTCGAAACAACGCAACAGGGCACACAGGTCTCGCATGGAGGCCCAGTCATTGGTGGTGAAGTGTGTCTGATCCACAGTGCGACTGACCCGTGCGTGCTGCAGCTGAAACTCCACTATGGCCTGCTGCTGCTCGCACAGTCTGTCCAGCATATGCAAGGTGGAGTTCCACCTGGTGGGTACGTCGCATATGATGCGGTGAGCGGGAAGGCCGAAGTTACGCTGTAGCGCAGACAGGCGAGCAGCGGCAGGGTGTGAACGCCGGAAGCGCGAACAGACGGCCCGCACTTTATGCAGCAGCTCTGACATGTCGGAGTAGTTGCGAATTAACTTCTGCACCACCAAATTCAGCACATGCGCCAGGCAAGGGATGTGCGTCAAACCGGCTAATCCCAGAGCTGCAACGAGATTTCGCCCATTATCGCACACCACCAGGCCGGGCTTGAGGCTCACCGGCAGCAACCACTCGTCGGTCTGTTGTTCTATACCCCGCCACAACTCCTGTGCGGTGTGGGGCCTGTCCCCCAAACATATGAGTTTCAGAATGGCTTGCTGACGTTTAACCCGGGCTGTGCTGAAGTTGGTGGTGAAGGTGTGTGGCTGACTGGATGAGCAGGTGGAAGAAGAGGAGGAGGAAGCTGAGTAGGAGGAGGAGGAGACAGGAGGCAAAGAATGTTGCCCTGCGATCCTTGGCGGCGGAAGGACGTGCGCCAAACAGCTCTCCGCCTGGGGCCCAGCCGCCACTACATTTACTCATTGTGCAGTTAGGGAGATATAGCGTCCCTGGCCGTGCTTACTGGTCCACGTATCTGTGGTTAGGTGGACCTTGCCACAGATGGCGTTGCGCATTGCACACTTGATTTTATCGGACACTTGGTTGTGCAGGGAAGGCACGGCTCTCTTGGAGAAGTAGTGGCGGCTGGGAACAATATACTGTGGGATAGCAAGTGACATGAGCTGTTTGAAGCTGTGTGTGTCCACTAGCCTAAATGACAGCATTTCATAGGCCAGTAGTTTAGAAATGCTGGCCTTCAGGGCCAGGGATCGAGGGTGGCTAGGTGGGAATTTACGCTTTCTCTCAAATGTTTGTGAGATGGAGTGCTGAACGCTGCCGTGTGACATGGTTGAGATGCTTGGTGACGCAGGTGGTGGTGTTGGTGGTACATCCCATGTTTGCTGGGAGGCAGGTGCCAACGTTCCTCCAGAGGCTGAGGAAGAGGCCGAGGCGGCGGCGGCGGCAGCAGCAGAAAAGGCCGAGGCGGCAGCAGCAGAAGAGGCAGCAGGGGGAGCCTGAGTGACTTCCTTGTTTTTAAGGTGTTTACTCCACTGCAGTTCCTGGTCATGCAGGTTGTGCTAAGGTTCAGAACGTTAATGCCTCGCTTCAGGCTCTGATGGCACAGCGTGCAAACCACTCGGGTCTTGTCGTCAGCACATTGTTTGAAGAAGTGCCATGCCAGGGAACTCCTTGAAGCTGCCTTTGGGGTGCTCGGTCCCAGATGGCGGCGGTCAGTAGCAGGCGGAGTCTCTTGGCGGCGGGTGTTCTGATTTTGCCCACTGCTCCCTCTTTTGCTACGCTGTTGGCTCGGTCTCACCACTGCCTCTTCCTCCGAACTCTGAAAGTCAGTGGCACGACCTTCATTCCATGTGGGGTCTAGGACCTCATCGTCCCCTGCATCGTCTTCCACCCAGTCTTGATCCCTGACCTCCTGTTCAGTCTGCACACTGCAGAAAGACGCAGCAGTTGGCACCTGTG